>NW_004524669.1:7932884-7935926 GCF_000260255.1 Octodon degus | reverse complement strand
ACTATGAATAACCACTAAGAAGATAACAATATGCAATGTATTATTGAAACTGTCCTATTAATCAGTTTTGAAACTGTCTCATTGCTGTTTCTCAATAAAACTAATAAAACTTCAAAAAAAAAAAAGAGTTATATACTTCTTATGTTTACACATAAGTCCAAAAATTTTTTTTAAAGGAAAGCCAATATATATTGAGCCTGAACTAACATGTCAGGCACTAAGATGAGCATTTTATTTATTTATTTATTTATTTATTTATTTATTTATTTTTGGTGGAACTGGGGATTGAACTCAGGCCTTTGTGCTTGCCAGGCAAGCACTTATTCTACTGAGCCATCTCCCCAGCCCCAACCTAACACACGTTGTAGAAATAGAAAAAACAAACAAACAAACAAACACAAAGTTAACAGAAGTGTCTTCTGCTATAACAAAATATATTAAACTAGGTATCTGAAAAACAACAGAAACTTACAATTCTTAAAGGTGGATGGACCAAAATCAAGCTGCTGGCAGATTCAGTGTCTACTAAGAGCTCACACTCTTCACATCCTAGATCATTATACCCTCACATTGCAGAAGGTGATAACAAGCTCTCTTGTAACTCTTTTTTTTTTTTTTAATTTTTTATTTATTTTATTTGTGTGTGTGTGTGGTCAGCTCAGCCCACCAGGGGGCGGGGCTGGCTGGCATGTGGTGCCGGGGATTGAACCACGGTCCCTGGGCTTTGCCAAACTTGTTCTAAGTAGGTGCTTTAGACCACTGAGTCATCTCACCAGCCCCTCTTGTAACTCTTATAAGGGTACTAATTTAATCATCTCCCAAAGGGATTACCTCTTAATATTATCAGATTGGGGGTTAGGTTTCAAGATAAAGATTTGAGGAAGATACCAACACTCAGACTATAGAAAGCAAGAAAAAAAAATAATAGTGATCAGAACACATATGATTAGAATAGATAAACTAGAAAATAGGAAAGCACTAGGACCAGCAAAACTAAAAGCTAGGTCTTTGGAAAGATCAATTAAATTGACTAAACTTTAGAGTGACAAAGAAAAGTAAGAGAGAAGACACAGGTAGTGAGTAAATCAGATACAAAAACTAAGACATTACTACCAAACCTAAGAGAAACAAGATTATAAGAGACATGCATGGTGGAACATGACTATAATCTTAGCTATTCTGGGGGCTGAAGCAGGCTTTAACAAGGCTAGCTTCAAATCATAAATTTGAAGCTAGCCTTGTTAAACTTACTAAAACTCTGCCTCCAAAATACAGTAAGGGAAGAAAGATCTGGACATATAGAACAGACTAGAGCATTTGCCTAACATGTATGAAGGCCTGGGCTCAATTTCCCATATTGTAGAGGAAGAAAAAATGAAAGGAAAGGAGAGATTTTTAAGAGAATACTATGAACAACTGTGTGTGTACAGTATTTCAGCGAGCTCCAGATGACCAGAATAATTTTTTTTTTTTTTTTCAGTACCAAGGACCAAACTTGGGACCTTGCACTTGCCAGGCAGGTGCTTATGCTGCTGAGCTATGTCCCCAGTTTCAGAATAATCTTGAGAAGTACCAAGTTGGAGGAGTACACTATTCAGCCATGAAAAAAGAATGAAATACTGACACGTGTTTTATGGGTGGGTATTAAAGACACCTGATGAGTGGAACAGGCCAGTCCCACAGAACAAGTATCCAGACTAAGCCAATTCAGAGATGGAAAGTGTGTCAAAGGGTAAGTGCAGCTGGAGGAGGTGGCATTGGGAATCACTACTTTAAGCTTACAGAGTTTCTGTTTAGAGTGAAACAGAATTTGGCAACAATTATAATGGTTGCAAACAGTGTGGCTATAATTAAGGTGGCATATTACATAATATACATTTATCACGAGTGTTTTATAAAATAAGAAATAAAAACTTATAAAAGTGTCTTACCTGAAGCATGATATGACTGCAAACAGTATGACCAGAAGGTAAGCCAAGTGAAACAAAGGGATGACTGTCTTAGATGTCACTTCAAACTCCAGTTGTCGGGAAACTGATGTAAAGTAGACTACCTGCCATAAAAGTACACCTACTTAAGTAATTTTCAATCTCTGTATTTGTCTATGAGTGCTATGGCTTGTATCTATATGTCCTCCTAGTATGTCATGTGGTCACAGGTGGCTGGATGCGGGGTGTGCTGCTGGGGTCAAGGATGTGATGCTGAGATTGAATCATTGTAGGATTAAGGTTGCCCCACCCTGGGTGCGAATGCTACATGCCCTAAGGGTGGGTACCCTAAATAAGATATAAGGGATAGAAAAAGGGTCATTGTCTGTCACTTGCTGCTTCACTACTTTGTGCTTGTTGCTGCTTTGTGCCTGCCATAAACTGTTTCTTCCCTGAGATGCCCCTCGTCCATGCTACCCTGCCTTGGAGTTAGCCGACTATAGATTGATATCTTTACAAACTGTGAGTCAAATAAACTTCTCCTCCTTTAACTCTGTGCGTTGCATATTTTGTCTCAGCAATGAGAAAAGTAACTAAGACAATGAATTACACATTAGTTTACTGATAGAAACTTTAAAATTTAATGAAAAAATAGTTATAATTTTAGGATAGAGAATGCAGTGTAGATTTTCTGCTTCCCATAAAATGTATGTTTTGCTTTCCCAAGTGTCCTTCAAAACTCAAAGCTTACCAGTATGGCAATGCATTCCAATTACTTGGGAAGCGGAGTCAGAAGGACCACAAGTTTGAGATCAACCTGAGCAACTACTAACTTGAGACCCTGCCAAAAACTAAACACAAGGGCTGTATATACAGCTACTGTGCTCTCTTGGCTCAACCCTATAATTGAATTTTGTATGAAACTGAAATTTAGTTCTCTTTATTTTGAAAATTGTGGCTTTTTCTAATTTTTGTCAGATTTGTATATTCTGTACAAGTATTTCTGATCATCAGTAAGAATCTCACTTTCACTAGATTTTTGGGTAACTATTAAGAGTTTTTTGGGGGCTGGTGAGATGGCTCGGTGGTCTAAAGCACCTACTTAGAACAAGCT
>NW_004524669.1:7930342-7932549 GCF_000260255.1 Octodon degus | reverse complement strand
AAAAAAAAAAAAAAAAAAAAAAAAAGTGTAACTTCAAAAATGTTACTTATCTTCTTAAACAACACAATCTCACTGAAAGATCTGTCATTCGATCCCATGAGCTCCAAGCAAGTTTTAGGTGGTTCCCAGAAATCATTGAAGACTTTAAGTAAGAATTTCAAGGTAATTTGATTATAAAACCAAACCCTAAATGAAGTGAGAATATCAGTGTCCACGCCAAAGAGACCTAGCTGTAAGGTTGATCTTATCTACTGAAACATCACCAAGGACACGATTTGTGGCATCCTTCTGTGTTAATCTGAGAAAGTTGGATTAAGCACCAAGTACAGGACAACACTCCAGCCTAGAGTAAAGGACCGCTCCAGCAGCCAGGAAGCCTTGCCACCCATCTCTCCAGAACCCCTATCTCCTCAGCCTCCCTGTCATCCTGACCACCAGGTACCTGCACATTCTTCAAGGCCAGCCTCTTCTTCATGTCCTTAAACTGGTTCAGAAAGTGGATCAGCCACTTCCTGCTTCGCTCGTTGTCCTCCTTGCGCTCTGTCTTTAGGTAGTATAACAGCCGCAAGGCTTTGGCCTCCAACAGTACCTGATTCCCTCCCAAGGTGTTCCCTCCGAAGAAGCCCACCAGGCTGACGATGCGGCCAGTGTGCACATGGACAGGAAAGCTAAACCTAGTTAGGTCGAGGGTCCTGTCCTGCTGCCAGGAGTACAGGAGTGGGTTGGAGGGCACACAGAGGCCCTGGAACCTGACACAAACCTCCGTGTACGGGACCTGGGTTTCATTTTCCTGCACCTTCAAAGTCTGCATGGCTTGGTCCAATCTATCGACTTCTGCAAAGGATTCCTGGTCCAGCAATGAGTTGGTATTGGAGACCACCAGAATGGAAGCGAAGTTGGTTTCAGCGTGCATCCTGGAGGCCGAGAAGTTGTAGGAGTCATTGGTGGAGAAATGTCTCTGCACGAAATGCCGCTCTTCCTTGGCTGGGCTTCGGATTGGTGTGTAGTTCTCCTCCAGGTCCTCTTCCTCTGATCCCACGTACCGGAAGCCAGTGCCCAGCGCGGCCGTGAGCAGCGCGGGTAGGAGCAGGAAGACCCAAGGGTGATCGCCCACGGCCGCGCCCAGGCGCGCGAAGGCGCGGGACAGCGGCGCCTCTAGGCAGTCGGTGCGTAGGCGGCGCGGGGCAGCCAAGGGCTCTGAGATCCCCGAGGCCTCCGAGGTTTCTGAGGTCTCTGGTTCGGGTTCTTGCGACCTGGGATCCGAGGTGGCCGCTTCCCCGGAGCCTGGCTTCTCCCAGCCGGGCTCAGATCCTCCCTCTGGCGTCCCCTCCTCTGGCAGCCACCCTCTGGCGGTGGGTTCTGGCTCAGGCTCAGGCTCGGGCTCAGATTCTGGCTCTAGCTCGGGCTTAGGCTCAGTCTCAGGATCCTCCTGTGGCTTCACCTTGAAGGGGCGAACTTTCATCCTGCAGCAACTAAGGAGTGGCGGCGCAGGACCCGGCCCTGCGTCCCCAGCGACGGTCTCCTGGGCAAAGGCTGGGGTAGAGCACGTGCTCTGACCCCGCCCCAAGGGCACGAGAGCCCCGCCCTCTCTGCCTAACGGTCCTGGGAGCTCCGCCCCTTCCCCTAAAGGTCACTAGCAATCCTGCCCCTTGGTCCCAACAGTCCCAGGAGCCCCGCCCCTTCCACCTAAAGGCCACCCCCAATACTGGAGCTGTTCTAGTATTTGATGCTGTGCTCTGTACTGCAGGCAGGCTGTGCAGACCATGTGTTTCCTGGTGATGAAGAAGCTTGATCGCAACTCTGCCCCTCCACCATCCAGTTCAAATGACCAGACCCCGCATCTACAGAGGAAGTCTTATGTATATGAGGTCTCCTGGTTTTTGTGGCTACCGAATTAGGGTTTCCCATTAGGGTTAGTGGTTATATTTAGGGTTAGGATTGGGTATTAGTTATAGGGTTAGCATTTGGGATAGGAGTAGAGTTTAAAGTTAGGGTTGTGTGGGCTCAGGGTTAGAAGCAGAGGTAGGGTTCAGTTTTAGATTGGGATTTGAAGGTTTTAAGGTTGAGGGTGGAGTTAGGGCTAGATTTAGGGTTAGAGTTAGGGATTAAAGTTAGTTTTTTTTTTTTTTTTTGAGTCTTTTTTAAAAAAATTATTTATTTATGTGTGTGTGTGTGTGTGTGTGTGTGTGGCCAGCTCAGCCCACCAG
>NW_004524669.1:7928554-7930242 GCF_000260255.1 Octodon degus | reverse complement strand
GCATGTGGTGCTGGGGGATTGAACCGTGGTCCCTGTGCTTTGCTTGGCTTAGCTTGTTCTAAGTAGGTGCTTTAGACCACTGAGCCATCTCACCAGCCCTAAAGTTAGTTTTAAGTTGAGTGTTAAGTTTAAGTGTTAGGATGAGGGCTAGGGTTAGGTTAAATTTAGTGTTAGATTTATGTCCTTTGTGAGGCATAGTGATTTCACTAGCTTTAGGGTTAGTGTAGGGTTTGTGTAACTCCTTTTGTTTGTGTAGGGCATCATCATTGTGCACAAAGTCTCTGAAATGGGTAATTGATGCTCGTAAGAGAGGGGAGACACTGGGGCCATATCACTTGCATAGAACAGATGCCACCCCACCCTCTGCCTTGTCAGGAATGCTGAGCTTCTTTACAGTACCAAATTTTGACTTTCTGTACATAGGTCTAGTAGGAACTTTGTGCTAACTGCAACTCAGGCCTGACCATATGGTATAGATTCCTTTGCTCTAGGGAGCTGTAGATCAGGATTTTAAAGCAATCAGATCTTCTTTGGGCATGGAGAGATTGTCTGGGGCAATCCTACCCATTTCTGAGAGGAAACAGGCCCAAGCTGGAGACAGGGCCTACAAGATTACCTTGTAAGGGCAGGACTCTAACCACATCCCTTCTGTCATCACCCATTGGCTCTTATTCACTCAAGATCCTTATTCTGATCCCTCCAGCCTGGGCTTTGATCTCCATTTCTGATCTCCTTGTGCGGCTGCACAGCAGGGAAAAAAGTAGAGCACAGATCATGGTTCTTTGCACAGCCCCACCATGTATAGAAAAAAATCTAATACTTGAACACTACATCAATGCCATTACACTCCTGTATTTTACTCTCATGTATTTTACTAACAATGCTGACCCAGGTAATTGCTTAGAACACCAGCTAAACAACAGAAAACATTTATATAATCACAAGAGTTAGGGTTAGGGGTTAGACTTAGGGGGCTAGGTTTAGGGTATTTAGGGTTAGGGGTAAAGGTTTGTGTTAGAGGGTAGAGTTAGGGATTAGAGTGAGGGTTTAGGGTTAGGGTTAGGATTAGGTTTTAGGGTTATGGTTAGGGTTTTTACCATTGAGAACCCTGACAATTCTATCTTAACATTATCTTCCTGCCCAGATTGCTGAGTACTTGTATAACACGTGTTTGTTGTCACACCCAGCCTGTACGGTTGTTATCTAATTAGAAGGGCTTCAAATTATAATCTATTTGCTGTTGCTTTCTCAGCATTATTTGTATAATGGGAATATTAAGTCCTTTCTGGAATACTGAGATCAATATATGTTTGATACTGTACGAGCTATGTTAAAAGCGGAGTGCAGGAGCAGGTTGTGTAGCTGAGATGTAAGTTTCTTACCTAGTACTTACAAATTCCTAGGTTCAATCACCATTACCATAAGAAAAAGAAACAATAGTGAAATATGCAAACCTTTCATTGCTGTACTCTGGAAGCTTAGGTGGCAGCATAACCTCAAGTTCAAGGTCAACCTTGATGACAAAACTAGTTCATAGGGGCTGGTGAGATGGCTCAGTGGTCTAAAGCACCTACTTAGAACAAGCTTACCAAACACAGGGACCATGGTTCAATCCCCCAGCACCACATGCCAGCCAGCCCCGCCCCCTGGTGGGCTGAGCTGGCCACACACACACACACACACACACA
>NW_004524669.1:7925114-7928454 GCF_000260255.1 Octodon degus | reverse complement strand
AGCCAGCCCCGCCCCCTGGTGGGCTGAGCTGGCCACACACACACACACACACACACACACAAATAAATAAATAAAAAAAAAAAAAAAAAAAGAAACTAGTTCATAGCTAGCCTAAGCTAAACTATGAGATTTTATCTCAAATAAGACTTTCGGGGGGCAGGGAGATGGCTCAGTAGAATAGGCATTTCCCTGGCAAGCGCAAGGGCCTGAGTTCAATCCTCAGTTCCGCCCCCCCCAAAAAAGACTTTCATCCCAATCTAGGGTACTTGAATACTAATTGAGAAAGAATGGATAATTAATAAAAGCATCATGATATGTCATGAAATTTACATCTAGTTTTACCAACAGGGATTTTTTTCTTCCTCTCTCTTTCTTGCAGTACCAGGGATTGAACTCAGGACCCTGCACTTGCCAGGCAAGCTCTTATGCTACTGAGTTATCTATCTGGGCCCCTCAACAAGAACTTTTAGTGAGAAACTTCATGTGAAACAAAATAGAAAGTGAAATAGAGAATGGAAGAAGGAAAAAAAATATAAGCATACTTTTGATATAAGGAAACCTAGAGACTTCTAAAGCAAAGTGATGAATTAGAATATTGTGAAAAGAAAAAACAAGCCACACCTATAATCACAGGTCTCTGGGATACCGAGGCGGGACAAGCACAAGGATGAGCTTAGGTGGGCCGAGTTAGGGTGAGCTCATGAGTGAGCTCTAGTTTGAACATTAAACATAATACAAGACCAGACATGTTGAGTCAATGTGTGCCAAGCCATCCACAGTGTTAGGCAAGAGAATTCCAGGCCTGAATTGGCAATGAAGCATGTTGAAAGCCAATCTGAAGTGCACAGTGAAACCCTGACTCACAAAGATAAATAAATGAATAAATAATTAATTAAAATATACTGAAAAGTATCATAATGCAAATATCCTAGGTCCAAATCCAATTACAACAAATGTAGCCATTAGAAATGTTTGGTGACACATGCTTGTAATCACAGCACTTCGAGGATGAGTATGATGATCACCAGAAGTTGGAGCCATCTTTGAGGTTCATGAGTTCAAGGCCTGCCTAACTCTTAGTTGGCTCCATTTAAAAGAAGAAACCACATCTTGTACAGCAGTTAACCACTAGGAAGAATGTATGCAATGTGTTAATTATTGAAACTGCACTACCAATTTGGTTTGAAACTGTCTCATTGCTATTTGTTTCTCAATAAAATTATGGAAAAAAAGAAGAAACCAAAACAGTAAACTAGAAAAAGATTAAGTTAAATTAGCTTCTGATAGTAAGGTTGATGGAGGATGCTCATAATCACAGGGTTTGAAAGCCTGAGAGACATTGTTCTAAGTTTGAGATCTTTTGGGCAACAGAGTGAATTACAAGCCAGCCTGAAGTACATAGTGAGATCTCTTAAACACTGTAAAAGTAAATATTGTATAAACTTTACTGCAGAAATCAAACTACTTTACAAGACTGAAATTCTGAATTTTAAGGCATAATTGAATCTTTTTGTCTACTCATTTGTATCTACATGGAAAGGAACATGGATGGCATCATGGGATGCAGGTCACTGGGGAGCCTGGCTGAGGACACTTGGGGCACCTGGCTTGGGTGCATGGAGATGCACGAGGGCTGGAGTGGTCCGCTGGGTCCTCATCTCCCAGGCGTCCAGGCAGCAACCCTGTATCCAGGACCCTGGATTGCTCCTCCATGCCTTTTATTGTCTCCTGATTCTGTGTCTTTTTCAGATAGTGCTTTCCAGTCATTGCTGATTTTGAGCCTCGACCCAGGTAATCCTGACTGCTTCTCAGATTACTCTATCTTAACAGAGAAATAGGATGAAAAGTCCCTTTTGAAAGTTAAGCTGTAAGAAGGGATTGGAAAAGCTGTACTCATTCGATGATGAACTGTACACAATTGTAGAGATTCCCTCACATGTGACCATAACAGATCTGGGTGTGTTATCCACTCCTGACCCTGGCAGAAAAATAACAAACCTTGGAGGATGTTAGGGATTAAGGGGTCTTTGGTTACATAAACATTTTCTAAATTTTCAAGATTAACTGCTGTGTGAAATCAGCAATGTCATCCACAGGGAAGCACAGCAGTGATCCCATATGGTGATACCTGAGGTGCATGATTCCGGCTCTCAGGTCATGTGCCCTCTCAGGGTGTAGAGAGATCTCCTAGGGTCACTAATACTTAGGTGAAGTTCAGGATCTCTGGCACCTACCTGTGATCAACTCACTCCTAGAAGAAGAAGCACATGGAGTGTGGCGAGGAGCCCAGATTGGAACTCTTCTCAATTTAAGGAGACCCTGCCTTGAAATTTAAAACTAAGGGCTAAATTTAAAATGAGATAGTCTAGCAGACTAAATGCCTCATTGGGTTAGCTCACAGACCTGGGTTAAATCCCTTGCACCACATGCAGTGCTGACCCCAGCTCCAAGCACACAGAGCTGGCCACCTAGACCGGGAATGGTAGCACACGCCTTCCATCCAGTGCTTTTGAATATTTTGTCAGTGTTAGCAGTCTGGATGAGTCATGGTCATGGCTTGACTGATTTGCTTTCTGTGAAACCTTGACAGATTATCTTTTAGGTGGTTCTCTTTAGGCTCATTGATTACTTTCCACTTTGTCTCATAATCTTGTGATCAGAAAAATCAGGGACTCAACTGAGGTTGAAGATTTCACAGCTGAGATTCTCATGTCCTCGCTCTGCACTAAACTCAGAGGGTTTGGAGCAAAATATTAGCTATCCTCTTAGTCCACTCATCTATACTTTTGTCTCCAAACCTTAGTTTTTAAACATCCAGCAGAGTAGTTTAATGGCATTAAACAGTAGTGGAGGCAGTAAGCCTAACAGTACTATCATATCTTACTCCATATTATCTATCTTATCTCATCTTACTATCTTATTGTTACTATCTAATCTGAAGAAGAAACACCCTACCTAAAGAAAGGAGCTGTTATTTTCTAATGAACATCAATATTCTAATATTTAAGTTCTTACAGATGTTAACAAACAACAATTTTATTTTATACACAAAGCCAAAAAATGGAAAGATATTCCATGCTCCTAGATAGGAAGAACCAAAAATGTGAAGATGGCCATACTCCCAAAATTGCTGTACAGATTTAATGCTATCCTTATCAAACTACCACCAACATACCTCACAGAGCTAGATAAATCATTCTTAAAATTTATTTGGAGCCAGAAAAGACCTAGAATAGCAAAGGCAATCCTGGGCAATAAAGACAAGGCAGGAGGCATTACAATTCCTGACTTGAAATTATACTACAAGCCTACTGTGATAAAATCAGCATGGTACTGGCAA
>NW_004524669.1:7920367-7921991 GCF_000260255.1 Octodon degus | reverse complement strand
TCTCAGGCTTTCACAGAGAGCACATTGGCCAAGCAATGGCTGTGACTCATCCATATGGCTGACACTGATAAAGGATCTGCAATCTGAGGTACAGGATCTCAGGATAAGTCCTGAGGGGATTTCACTGACCTTATCAGACCCAAAAACTACAACTCTTGTTGCATAGGTCTTGCTTTATCTTGGTCTTAACCATCCAGCAGAAAAGTATAAAAACAAGGTATAAGAAGTAAAGCCATGCTGTTATGTTGAGCTGTAGGGGACTCAGGTCAACAATTTCTGACGTTGCCAGTGTTCTTCATCCTGTCTTCACTGGGAAGACCCAATACTATTATGGACCACTGGACTCTTCTAGAATATTTTGCTGAGTTAACACACCTATAATATTCAAATAACGGAACTAAACAAAAGGGATACAGATGAATGTCCATTTTGTATCTGTGTATTCAGATTGGTTGGGATAGATATATAGTTACATTCTCTTAATGAATAGAGGGATTTGTTCTAATAGTGTTTGTAAATAAGATATCATGACCGCATCTTGTACAGCAATTAACCACTAAGAAGAATGTATGCAATGTATTAATTATTGAAACTGTCCTAATAATTTGATTTGAAAAAAATGTGCACATTTAAAAACATTAAAATATTACAATAAAGAAAAAAAGCCAACCTAACACAGCAACATGACAATCATGATGCCATTTGGTGACATACTTATTCATTTTGACATAACACAGCCCTTTTAACTAATATATCTATCAAATACATAAAAAATTTTCACCTAATTTTGTCATCCTGTAATAGGATATACATTACAAAGTTTTGTTAAAGGCAGAGACTGGCCTGATAGTGCAGTGGAGTAAAGTGCCCGAGTCAGGAAAAGGTGGGATGAGGAGCCAAATCTGTATGTTGCTGGCTGGATCCAGCCTGGAGACAGAAGCAGGGACATCCCAGGGCGTGAAAGGTTCCACCTCAGATCTAAAGCATCAACCCAAAACATTAGATTTTATCTCAATCAGGTCATGCACATTACTGTTTCTGAATGTCCACCTCTCTGTATTGTGCAGAGCTGATTTTTAGCATCCTATCTAGCTCAGCTCACAGCTTGGCCTCCTTCCTGCCACTCTCCCAGCCACCCGTCCTCAAACCAGTCCCTTCTTGATGAATTAATATAACCCGGGTTCAGCCCTGGGTCAGGCCTCTTTTGGAGAGCTATCATCATGGCTGGAATCAGGTTACCTTGGCACTACATAACTACAAGTATGCCTTAGTTCCTTTATTCTTACCATGGGTTGCACTGCAAATGGTAGAGTGGAATTAACTCATTAAAATTCCAGCAGCTTTTTGAAGGCTGACAAAAATCAACTTCCTTGGCAGTGAAAAGGACCAGGAAAGGCTTCCTATGAGGAGGAAAACTTGGCATGTGGTGCTCCCAGAGGGAGAGGGTGATCCTGCTGGTGTTCACCCAGTGAAGGGGTTTGAAGGGATGAAAGTGAAGAATGTGACCTGGACCAGAGCTGCTTGCACTGAGCTGCCAGCCAGACTCCACAGGATCACAACACTCTGAGCGCAGATCTCGTCTGTAGTTCCTTACAATGCACTTAGTTGTTTTGGTATTGAATGA
>NW_004524669.1:7918945-7920267 GCF_000260255.1 Octodon degus | reverse complement strand
TTTGTTTGTTTATTTATTGAATACAGGGGTTCCACTACAAGTTCAGAGTCATAGTAATACACCTGCCTCACCCTCCTCAGCGCTGAGATTAGAGGGGTGCACCGCCATGCCCACTTCCCAGCCCAGCACCGCTTGTGGTGCTGGAGGTCAAGCTTAGGTCTAGTGCTTGCCAGGCAGGCACTTAGACCGCTGAGCTGTCTTCCCAGCCCAGCTCTGTGTTTTTAGAGCCAAAGCTGATCATGCAGATCACACTTGCCTTGAAGTTTTCATTTCACCATCATTGGTCTCCAGCTTGTGATGTTCTTCCTGCATCAGCTTCACTTGTGCCGGCTCACAGTCTGCAGCACCGAACTGTCTTTGCTGAAGTAACAGGTTGGGTTACAGGTCCTGACAGTTTTCTCTTTTTTAGAAGTGTCTGATAAATATCATGTATGGATGGTCACTAAACTGTTATTACATGACCCAATTCCTAGTGGACTGACCATTCTTCCTCTGTAATTCCTTCTGGCTTCTCCCATTACAGCCTTGAACCAGTGGAGATCAGAAGCTGATAATGAGGGAGTAGATCTGACAAGTTCCTGTTGACATAAATATGTGTCCTAAACCTGAGTGTAACTTTGGTGTTCCTTCTGACCATTGAATCTTGACTCAGCCCGTGAGTCAAGACATGGGGTAATGACCTGGAGAAGGAACGGGGATGAAAAAGACAGGGCAAGAGACACGAGAGATGGAGACAAGACAGGCTTTCTGATCAAGTCTCGTTTATTGAGGAAGTGAACAGGGTCTAAATAGCCGTATAGTGGAAGTAGTTGGGTGGGACTAGTTGTGGATTGGTAGTGGAGGTTCAGGACCACAGGAAGATGTCGAGGCAAGTGGGGATTGGTGCTGCAGCACTTCTTGCCCAAATAAGGGAAAATGTAACAGGAGTGTTCTATCGCCCCCCACATGTCCCCCCTTTTTGTTAACTACATCAAGCAGGAAACTGACAGTGCCCTGCGGGGACAATGCCTGGCTTGGGTCAAAGACTCCTTCACATGAGATCGACCAGACCTTACCCGACTTGGGATCGCAGGGCGGCAGTAGGCCCTATTCCTGTCTTAGGTGGTCAGCGGCACTGCATGTGGGTCCTAGGTGCCTGTCATTGACTACTTGTCCCTCTCACCAGGGGAACTTATATCAGATTAGGCCACATTATTACAAGCTCCATTTGAGGGAACTTTCTCACGATACACTTGTTGATCTGCCATTTCCAGCTGATGATATTGTATCTGAATGGGCTTTGCAGCAAAGGCATCTAAACGTGAGCTGATGAATGCTGTAAG
>NW_004524669.1:7916403-7917810 GCF_000260255.1 Octodon degus | reverse complement strand
GGGAGTCATAACATGAGATATGCATCTCAGCTTGGAAGGAGCTGCATTTTTTAGGGCAAGGCCCTGGTCTGCCATTAATATTTGGTATTATATGAGGTTTATTATAGCATTCTCAACTCTGGGAATGGCCTCCTCCCAATCGGGGTTAAAACATAAGAAAGGCTATTTTATTGCCACAATCAGTGCTTTGAGTAAAGGTGGTGGGTTTAACCTTAAGAGTACCTCCTCTGCATTTGTATGGAGGGCCGTATAATATTCTTAATAGTTCTGGAGGGTTTACCTCTTGGAAGCCACCTTCGAGGACCCATGGCCAGGTCTGCTGTATTCCCAATAACAGGATCAGGACCTTCATATTCTGTAAGTAAAAATAAGGAAATTTTCTCAGGGCACGCCTTCATCCCTGGAATTATCTATGAGATTATCTTTTGTGCATTGGGTCTGGTCAATTTGTTTAACCAAATGTTCTGGCAGCCATCTTGCAGATTTTGCATGTTGAGAATAAATGCACACTGATCCTCGTCCCCATATAAGAACCGGATCGGGACCGTTCCAAGGGCCAGTCAGGGGGTCTCGCCACATGACCAAGGCGAATTGAGTCTGTGTTTGAGTATGCCAAAAGCGAGATGCTGCAGAATGACCATTAGCATCCAGAATCAAAAAATTGAGAGTGAAGAGTGCATTGGATACTATATTTCTGGGGGACCCTTGAGTAGGATACCAATCTCCCCCTTTTATTTTATTAATGGTGAGCTTTAATGTGAGGTTTGCTCTTTCAGCAATACCTTGTCCTTGGGGGTTATGTGGTATACCTGTAGTGTGAAGAATATTGAGTGTCTTACAAAATTGAGCAAAAGCAACACTAGTGTAACCTGGACCATTATCAGTTTTTAGTTGTTGGGGGCACCCCAAAACTGAGAAGGCAGTCAGCATGTGAGCAATAACATGCTTTGTAGCCTCACCTGTTTGAAGGGAAGCATAAATAAATCCGCTATAAGTATCAACAACTACATGGACATATTTTAATTTACCAAATTCTGTTATGTAACATCCATCTGCCACAATGCATTAGGTACCAACCCCCTAGGGTTTATACCTAGATGAGGTACAGGGAGATTTACAGCACAAGAGGGACAATTTTTAACAATCTGTCTGGCCTGATAACGAGTTATTTTGTGCATAAGCTGAAGGGTTCATGCATTTAGGCGATGTAACTGATGGCTATGTTGAGCAGCAAGGATGCTATCGCCAGAGCAATCAGCATGGACGTCCTTTAGGATGGTGGTGAAAACCTGAGCTCGAGTGGCCAAATCAGCTTTTTGGTTTCTTTCTGCTAAGGGTCTGCAGGTTAGTATGAGCTCTCAAATGTCCCATGAAGAATGGATGTTTTCAAAGGTGGATTAGCGTTTG
>NW_004524669.1:7903871-7914426 GCF_000260255.1 Octodon degus | reverse complement strand
GGCCAATCCTCTTTCCTAATAATTGTGACATCAGCACCTGTATCAGTAAGTCCTGAAAAACTCTTGCCGTTTAACCATAAGGTCATGAGTGGCTTTTGACTAGAAACATATTGTGCCCAATAAACATCTTAGGACCCAGACCCCCTGTTACCCTGTGGGTGGAGATTGACTGGCTGGTGGTAGACACCAGTGGCAGCAACAACAACTGAGCAAAACATTGACCTGCTTTGATGGGCGTGACATTGTTGGGTGAGGAGACCATGACCTTAATCTCACCATTATAATCATTGTCCATAACTCCAGGGGAGACATGTAGTCCCTCAAAAGTAGAACTACTATGCCTTATGATAAGGCCAAACATACCCTGAGGTGGGGGGCCAAAAACTCTAGTGGAAATGGATTGGTTTCCCATGTCAGGGGTTAGTATTGTGTCGGAGGTACAACTGAGGTCCAGTCCTGCACTTCCTGGGGTTGCTCTGACAAGGTTTGAAATGGATTGTTTTTTGCTGGCACAAAACCTGTCGCCCCAAGAAATTGCTTGGGTGTGGGGGCCTGGAGCTGGCCCTGTGTCCTGTTTTCTGGCTGCTGTGGGAGCAGAGGGTTTCCATAAATGTCTCTTTTGTATCTACATTCTCTAGCCCAGTGCTCACCTCGTTTATATCTGGGGCATAACCCGGGCCTTTTTACTTGAACTTGGGTTTTGTTATTTCCTCCTTTACAATTTTTTGCTCTATGACCAGGCTGACCACAAATAAAGCAATTGTTATTCTGCCTCTGGCGGTGAAGGAGTTGGTCAACTGTACAACCCTGTAGAGCCACAGCCATAGCCAAGCCTTGACGATAGGAAGGTCCAATGTCTGCACATAAACGTATGTAACCAGACAAATCAGTCTTTTTTGTGTGAGGTCTAATCGCAGCCTGGCAGGATGAGTTGGCATTTTCAAAAGCAAGTTGTTTAACAATGTCGGAGGCTGTATCGGCATTGCCAAAAAGGCGCTCAGCAACCTGTAAAAGGCGATTCACAAAATCTGAAAAGGGCTCTTCTGGTCCTTGTTGAATTTTTGCAGATGGGGAAGTTGGCTCCCCTTCTACAGGGAGCTTTTTCCATGCTCTAATTGCGGCCAAATTAATTTGAGCAAAAAGACCAGTGTCATAGCGCATCTGAGCTTCCTTAGTGGAATAGTCACCTGTGCCGGTAAGCATGGCAAAAGTCCAAGGATCGCCATTATCAGCATTGTTTTTTGCCATAATTTCACATTGCTCAAAAAAGTCAGATTTCCATAAGAGGTAATTTCCCCCCAAAAGAGTTGTTCTAGCTAGGTCTAGCCAGTCCTTTGGAGTAGTCCAGCCCTGAGTCATAGAATCAAGGATAGCAATGGTATAAGCTGCAGTAGGGCCATACTGAGCAACTGCGGTTTTTAGTTCTTTCAATACATTTACAGCAAAAGGGGCATGGGCTCTAACAGTCCGAGGCTCGGCCCCATTTTGGCCGGGGGCCATCATTTCTGAAACCGGAAATGCCATTTTGGGTAGAAGCTTATCATGTTCAGGCGCCATTTTGGGCAGGGGCCTACTGAGCCCAGGCTCCATTTTAGGGGTGCCATGTGTCTGATCAGCCTGCAAAGATTGTAAATGTAATATAAGCCTCTCAAACAGTCAATTTTCCAGGTCCAAAAGTGCATCAGAAGATTGAGGAGCAAATGTGGACAGTTCATTATTATCAGGAGGCGGTTTTGTAGCAACTGGTGCTGCAACAGGGTCAGGACGGTATTTGGAAGCCTCTTTGGCTAAGTCTTCCCAATTGACCTCTTGTAAAGTAGTAAGGTTGGGATACAAAGATTTATAATGGGTCAGGAGAGGAGCCCCGGGCGGAGGAGGCGACAAAAGCTCAGAAGGGGGAGGCGGCAGCTGCTCATTAGGGGAAGGTGGAAGCTGCTCGTTATCTTGGAGTTTAGTTAACACTACATTTGCCTCCTCACTGTGGAGAGAGGAGACATCTGAACCAGCCTGGGAAGGGGCCGGAGTGGGCCTATTGGAGTTACGCAGGACAGCTTCTCCGTGGGTAATCATTTCTCCGACCAAAGGGTCTCTGTGTCACTGCTTAAGAATCTCATCAATCAAGCCCCAGTATGAAAATGCTGTGATTGGGACCTTTTCAGGACCAAAAACTCTATAATAATCTTGTAATGCATCACCTACTCATTTCCATCTTTTAGAATCTATTGTGCCCTCCACCGGAAACCATGGGCAAATCTCATGAATAAACTTAAAATACTGTAATAATTCCTTTTCTTTTACCTTAATCCCTCATGTCTTGAGTGCCTTACTGAGGCTTTCCACAAAGAGTTCATGCTCACTTAATGCTTGACCCATGCCAGAGAAGGGGAAGGGGGTTGCCATTCACTCACCGTGGCTCGAGTGGTGCGGCAGGCACTTGCCCGGCGTTGGCCTTGGAATTTACTTTCACTATCTGCTTCGTAGCCGGCACTCTCGAACGGCTCCCTTGTTAAATCCTCCATGCCAAGTCTCCACGTTGGGCACCACCTGACTCAGCCTGCGAGTCAAAATGTGGGGTTAATGACCTGGAGAAGGAACAGGGATGAAAAAGACAGGGAAAGAGACACAAGAGACAGAGACAAGACAGGTTTTCTGATCAAGTCTCATTTATTGAGGAAGTGAACAGGGTCTAAATAGCTGTATAGTGGAAGTAGTTGGGTGGGACTAGTTATGGATTGGTAGTGGAGGTCCAGGACCACAGGAAGATGTCAAGGCAAGTGGGGATTGGTGCTGCAGCACTTCTTGCCCAAATAAGGGAAAATATAACAGGAGCGTTATATCGGCCCCCACATTGGTCTGTGGCAATTACACCATTTTCATTCCTTGTTGCTTGTAATTAATTTTTTTCTTTCATCTTCTTTATGAGATTAGCTGTGCCAGTATCAATTTTATTTAATCTTTCAAAGAACCAGGTTTCCGATTCTTTAGTTCTGTTAAGTTTTCTTCATCTCGATTGAATTAGTTTCTGCTGTAATCTTTATAATTTCTTCCTGTCTTTGGGCTTTGGGGTTGGTTAACTCTGCCTTTTCTAGATGTTGGAGGTACAACATTGGTGCATTTATTTGTTCCCGTTCTGTTTTCCTAATGTGTGGGTTACAGCAATAAATTTCCAGCTAAGAATTGCTTTTACCTCATCCCATAAATTTCTATAAGTTGTGCTTGAATTTTCCTTCAATTGTCAATATTGTTCAATGTTTTGTTTAATTTCATGTGTGACCCATTGGTTGCTGAGTAGGGATTTGTTTAATTTCCCCATATTTATGGGATTTATCTGGTTTCCTTTGTACTTTATTTCCAGTTTCATTGCACTGTGGTCAGATAATATGAATGGGATAATTAAAGTTTTATTGTATGTACTTAAACATGCCCTATGAACTAGTATGTGGTCTATTTTAAAAATGACCCATGTGTAGCTGAAAAAAAATGTGTATTCAGCTGTGGTTGGGTTGAAAACTCTGTATATGTCCACTAAGTCCATTGGCTGCAAGCTCTGATTCAGTTTTGCTATTTTGCTAATTTTTTCTCTGCTTGGCCTATCTTTTAGGGACAAAGGTGTGTTCAGGCCTCCTGGTAAGATGGTGGTATTGGATGTTCTATTTTTTGTGTCCATTAAGATTTGTCTTATATGGTTGGGTGCTCCCATGTTTGGTGTGTACATATTTATGAGTGTTACCACTTCTTCTTGAATTTTTTTCCTCACCCGTATACAGTGACTGTCTTTATTTTGGTTGATCATTCTTTGTTGGAAGTTGAGACTGTCTGAGAACAGGATTGCTACCTCTGTTTTTTTCTGAGTTTCTGGGGTGTGTAGCATTGTTTTCCACCCTTTGTGTTTCAGTCTATGAATTTCTGTATGAGTTAAGTGTGTTTCTTTTATACAGCATATTGTCGGATATTGTTTCCTAATCCACTGTGCCAGTCTATTTCTTTTAATTGGTGAATTGAGTCCATTTACATTGATGGTTATAATTGAGATGTATTGACCTATGATTGACATTTTATTTACCTGCTATTGTTTACTCCTTTTTCTCCTGTGTTTAATATTTACCCTATTTAGTGGGTTCCTTCTGTTCTTATTCATGGAGTTCTGATCATCTTGATCCCTCTCTATAACATCTTTTAGTAGTCTGTGTAGAGTTGGCTTTGTTGTCATGAAATTCTTCAATTGTTCTTTGTCATGGAAGGTTTCACTTCTTCATCAAACTTGAAAGAGAGTTTTGCAGGATATAGTAGTCAAGGCTGGAATTTGTTTTCATAGAGGACTTGAAGTATTCTGCTCTATGCTCTTTTTTACTTTACGTTTGTGAAAAGTCTGCCATTTTTCTGATGGGTTTTCCTTTAAATGTGATCTGCTTCTTTTCTCTAGCGGTTTTCAGTATATTGTTCTTGTGCTGGATATCCAGGTTTTTGTCTATTGTATGTATTGGTGTGTTTTTAATTTGGTTGATGTTCTTTGGAGTTCTGTATGTTTTGGTTACCTGAATATCAGATTGTTTCTCCATATTTGGGAAGTTGTCTGCTATTACTACTGCCCATATTCTTTTTATATCATTTGTATTGACTTCTTCTTTCTCATTGATGCTTATTAGCCTCACGTTGTTCATCTTTCTGTTTTCTTGCATGTGCTGAATTATTTTTTCCTGCATCATTGTTGTTTTAAAGAGATCTTTCTTTCTTATCTTTTCACTAGCTGCGATGGCATCATCAAGATCTGAAACTCTAGCTTCACTTTCACTCAAATGATTTTGCAAGCTTGTGATTGAGAATTTAAGTTCCTCTATATCTCTTTGACTCTCCTTCATGTGATTTATTTCTTTCCTATATTCCTCATTCAAGGATTCCATTGTTTTTCTAATCTCCTCTATTTTTTTTTAATCTGTGTCTTCCTGAGAAGCAGTTATTAATTCTTTTACTTCAGTGATTATTTCTGATCTGATTCCCTTTATGTGGTTCTGCATTTGATTCTACTTCTGATGCTATTAATTCAGAGGTTTCTTTTTTTTTATTTCAGAGGTTATTTCTGATCTGAATTCCTCTATACCTTTCTGAAGTTGTTTCTTTACTCTAGACCCTAATAATTCAGAAATTTCAGCTGTGTGATTCCCAACTTCTTCTGTGCTAGTATGTTCTGTACTTGTTCTGGGTGGGCTCAGGACTTGAGATTGCAATTTGCTCCTTCTATTTGTCATTTTTGTGTAGCACTGTCCTCTGACCTTTGGAGTAGAGCTTTGGTGCAGTAAAATTTACCACCTACTGAAATTTGGGTACAGATCTACAAAGTTTATATTCATCCAGTTGTTCCTGGTGTGGGTTTGGCTGTTGTGCTTAGGTTTTTCCTGCTGCAGCCCTTGGAAGTTAAACTGTTGTGCCCCTTTGGCAATAAGTTCTGTTCCTGGATTAGCTGGGTGATTCTGGTCCCTAGCCTCTGTGCAGGAACTTCAGCTGCAATTTCACCCCAGGCCTGAATGCCAGGGCTGGGCTGGGTCTGGAGGGGTCCAGAGAGCATGGTGGAAGTTTTCACGCACAAGCCAGGCCTGTGCTGGGTCCATAGGATTGGAGTGGTCCCGAGCACATGATGGAAGTTCTCACTCATGTGCTGGGCCTCAGCTGGGTCCAGAGGGGTCCAACAGGTGCAGGGGAGTGTGGAAGCTCTCCCACACACTAGCCAAGCCTGAGTTTGGGCTGGGTCTGTTGGGTTCCCCAGAGTGTGGCGCAAGTTCTCCATGAACAGGAACTTCTTAATAAGATGAGATCCCAATTGTTCATTCTTTGCAATATATCCATGCACTTTGTTTTTTGCTCATGAATTGTCTGCCTATCCCATGTCTTCAGGATTTCCATCTACTTTCTCTTTCAGGAGATTTAGTGTTTCTATTTTAATGTTTAGATCTTTAATCCATTTTAACTTTAGTAATAGAGTCAGGTATAGTTTTAGTTTTTGGCATGTGAAAAGCCAGTTTTTCTAGCACCATTTGTTAAAGAGGCTATCTTTCTTCCAGTGATCATGTTTGGCCACTTTGTCAAAGATAAGATGGTTGAGTACATTTGTAGTTGTATTGTATTTTCCAATCTGTTCAATTTTTTATGCCTAAACTAAAGTTTGTCTTATATAATTGGGTGCTCTCATATTTGTGGTGCATACATGTTTATGATTATTATCTCTTCCTCTTAAAGTTTTCCTCTGACAAGTATGTAATGACCTTTTCATCTCATTTCATCATTCTTGGTTTAAAGTTCACAATGTTTGAACAGAATAGCTACCTCTGTTTTTTCTGAACTCCTGAGCCATGTAGCATTGTTTTCCATCCTTTGACTCTCAACTTATGAATTTCTTTTTCGGTTAAATGTGTTTCTTGCATACAGAATATTAGTAGATTTTGTTTCTTGATCCACTCTGTCAATCTATTTCTTTTAATTGATGGGTTGGGTTCATTTACATTGGTGGTTATAATTGATATATGTTGGCTTATGTTTGTCATATTATTTTCCTGCTGTTGATTCCTTACTTTGCCTGTGTTTAATTGTTTGTCCTGTTTGGTGAATTATTTCTGTTGTTGTTCTTGGAGTTGTGGTCCTTTTCATTCCTTTCTAGAATGTCTTTTAGTACTCTGTATGGTTTGGTTTGGATGTCTTGACTTTGTTTAGTTGTCCTTTGCCATGGAAGTATTTAACTTCTCCTGTAACTTTGAAAGAGACTTTTGTGAGCTATTATCAGTCTGAGTTGAAATTTTTTCCTTGTAAGACTTGGAATCCTTCACTCCATTCTCTTCTTGACTTGATGGTTTATGCTGAGAAATCTGCTGTTATTTTAATGGGTTTTCCTTTAGATGTGATCTCTTTCTTTTCTCTAGCAGCTTTTAGTGTGTTGTTCTTGTGATAAATTTCTGGCATCAAAAGTATTATGAGTCTGGCTTTAGATTTATTTGTGTTATTATTTTTGGAGTTCGTGTACCCCAGTTATCTGAATGTCAGATTGTTTCCTGATATTTGGGGAGTTTTATGCTATTACTTCTTCCCATATTCTTTTTATGTCCTTTGTGTTGGTTCCTTCCTTCTCATTGATTCCTACTAATCTTATGTTGTTCATCTTTGCATTGTCTTGCAGCTGTTAAATTATTGCCTGGATCCTTGTTGGTCTTAAGAGATTTTTCCTTTCCTGGTAACTAGCTACTGATGTTTTCAAGGTCTCAAAGTCTAGCATCACTTTCTTTTTTAAAAAAATTAACATCTTTAAGTAAAGTTTTTGCAAAGGTAAAATACTAAACTTAAAATAGGTCTTAGTACATCAAAATACTAAGTTCTCTAACTGTATTTCAAGATGAACTTTAAAACACAGTATCCCATATATCACAGAAGAGCAACCTTGATCTGCAATTGTACAGAATGAATTTTACAAACATTTGGGATTTTATGTCCTTACACATAACATTCTCCCCCAGTAATATAGATCTGTTCCCTGCTTTATGAAACATCTGTTTAAGAGTTAAAGGACATGTGATCAGTAATCACAGTTTAGAGACAAAATTTAACCCAAGAATGAATATTTATTTTAATTAATTTTTCACACTTTAAAAACTTGAGCTCTAATTGAATGGAATTAAAATGACCACTTTAATTTACTTACACAAAAACTGTTTAGTTTTATACTTTAAATAGAAACTCCCAATTGGCTCTTCAGGAATGTATTTTTATTTTTTAAAGATATCACTTAACTAAAATTTTATCTTCACTTTCATTCAAAAAGTTTTCTCAACTTTAAATGGAGTTTTAAATTTCCTGTAGAGCCCTTTGAATCTGTTTCATGCATTTCATTTCTCATATTATTAATTTAAGGTTTCCATCGTTTTGTATTCTCCTTTACTTTTTTAATCAGTGTTTTTAGATACATCTAGTAATTCTTTCATTATAGTTATCATTGTTTCTTTTACCTGGGAGATTATTTCTGATCTGGTTTCCTCTATACCCTTCTGCAGTTGTTTCTTTACTTCAGTTGCTATTACTCTGACATTTCAGATGTGTGATTCTTTACTTCAGTTGCTATTATTTCTGACATTTCAGGTGTGTGACTTCCAGTTTCTTCCATGCTAGAGTCTCTTTGATTTGTTCTCTGTGGACTTGGTGCATTTTGCTACTTTGTCACTTTCTATTTCAGAGAAAACTCTTGATTTTGATTTTTTGATACCTTTGTGTCAAAGTTTTATTGTAGGTAGCTGTATCACTGGAATCAGGACCACTTGTAAGGAATTTCCTCTTAAAGTATTTCTTCTGTGTCACAGGTTCTTGTTTTGTTGTGTCCCAAGATTTTGCTTTCTGCATTGAGAGTGTGATCTTGGTTTTTGTTTGGCACTGTCTTCCATCCTTCAGTACAGGGTTTTGGTGAGTTTGTTACCCAAGTGCCTCCTAATATTATTACCCAAGGGAGAACATGTTGTTAAGGTAGATATGCTGTTCTAGTTACAGTAGTATCATTAGCAATACTAATAATAGAAAGTGAGGTTTAGAAATTAACAAACTTTGGTAACTAATATTTTTGTATTTTATAGCATAGGGGCAAAACCTATAGCTATACTTTAAAAAGCAGAGTACAAATTGGGAGTTTGTAGGTAAAATATATCTCCTGTTTTCTGTCTGGGCACATCCCCTTCATGTGCCTGGATTCTTCCATGTTGACTAGTTCACCTAAGTTACCTCATGCTGTCTCCATGCCTGTAGGGTTTTCCCTTATGTCTGGGCCTTGTTCTTGTCCCCACTGGTCCTAGAAAGACACCTCAGCAACCCAGGCCCAGCTGTGGGCCTCCGACCCTTCTTCCAGAATTTCTCTGCTGAACTCCCCCTGCCAGGCTGCTCACTAGATCTCATCTGGGCTGCTGAACTCTACCTGCTGGGTGTTCACCCATCCAATAGTGAATTCTTGAAGAAATAGGTACATTCAAGCACTTCCTCCATCCCGATTACAAAAGACACAATACCAAGAAGCAACACATGGATTATATCAAGCTAAAAATCTTCTGCCGAACAAAGGAAATAACCAACAGAGTGAAAAGACAACCTACAGAGTGAAAAAATACTTTGACAACTACCTCTCAGAGGACTGATATCTAGAGTATATAAAAAATGATAAAGACTCCCTTAAAAAATGACCCAATCAAAAATTTTCAATTAAATTGACTGTACACTTCTCAAAAGAAATAAAAATAGCCAATAAGTACATGAAAAGCTGTTCAGTAACTTTGGTCATTAGAGAACACTAATCAAAAGGATGATATTTGTTCTTAGTCCAGTAAGAATAACTACTGTCAAGGACTTAAAAACCACACATGCTAGAGAGATTGTGGGAAGAAAGGCACTCTTTTACATCTTGTAGGGATATAATTTAATACAACCACTATGAAAATAAGTACAGAGATTTCTTAAAGAACTGAAAATAGAAATTCTATTAGACTCCAAGACTCTTCTTTTGGTTATCTCCCCAAAATAACTTAAGTTAGTGTATTGCAGTAGTACATTTGCACCCATGTTTATAGAAACTCACTCACAATAGCTAAAATTAGGAAAGTGGCTTATATAACTACTCACAGAAAAATGGATATATATATATATATATGTGTGTGTGTGTGTGTGTGTGTATATTTATATATTAGTCAGCAATATAAAAGGATATATTTAGTGTGTTTATAGGAAAATGAATAACTTTTGAGACTATAATACAGTGAAACTGAAAAGAAACAAAAGGTTGAATATCATGTGGTTTCTCTAGTATTAAAGACTTCAAACATAAATAATTTATAGCAAAAGCAAAACAGTAGGAAAGAGAGGGGTAGACTCTGTGGACATAGAAAGGGTATCCAGAAAATCAATGAGAAACAGGAGGATTACTACGCATCCAAGATGTATAATGAGACCCTGTAACAACCCAATACATTTTTTAAAAATTAACAAAACTAAAAAAGCTTTAAAAATAAATCTTTTTATTTATGTGCATTCATTTATGTGTTTGTAAAGAAATCATATCTAGTATTAAATGACTAGCCAGGCATGATGGTATATGCCTATTATCCCAACACTCTGGAGGCTGAGGCAGGAGGATCATTGCAATATTGAAACCAGCCTGGGATCTAATGTGAGCTCAAGGCCAGCCTGAACTGCATAGGGAAACCTTGTCTCAAAAAGATTTTTAAAAAATCTTAAAAATAAAACATAAATGGTGGGGTTGGGGTGATAGCTCAACAGTCTAAGCACCTGCATGGCAAGTGCAAGATCCTGGGTTTAATCCCCAATAACACATGCTGTGAAGGCCCTGGAACCCCTGGTACATGAGGTCAGCCACCAAACCCAGGTATGGTGGATCAAACCTTTAATCTCATTGCTACGGATGCTGAGACAGGAAGATGACTATGAATCCAAGCTGCATAGTATAACAAATAAATAAATAAAAGACTTATTTAATTAAAAATAAATATCTAGCTATGTGTAATTCTTTAATCTTATATATAATTAT
>NW_004524669.1:7903259-7903771 GCF_000260255.1 Octodon degus | reverse complement strand
TTCAGAAATCCTGAATCCCTGGGGCTCTTGGCACTACCCTGACAACAAAATCCTTGGCACTGATCCCAGGTGGACCTAGGTGACTCACTAGTGCAATACAAAGAACAAACAGAAGTCCTCTAGTCCTCTCTTAGCTCTGGTTTATATCAATTCTTGAACTACTGTTAACTCCATCGCTGTTTCCCTTGGTGACACCTCTTCAAGGAGACATGCAAATGTAGAAACCTGTGGTCTTCACATCGCATCTACACACAGCACTGCAGTGGCTCCATGTGAGATTTCACATTGGCAAGGCAAGGCGCTCTGCTGATACTATGCAAACACCCTTTACCTCTTGTGGCAGCAAAGACTAAGGATCCCTCCTTGCCCTCATGATGAGTTTTAGGTTTTAAGCATCAGTATGGTGTTTAATGTCCCCACTATCCTGTAATATGAACAACTTGGAGGTTGAGACATGACCATGAGGACTTTAATTAGCTGAGACATGGTCTGGCTAAGTAGTTCCGGATGGC
>NW_004524669.1:7895615-7903159 GCF_000260255.1 Octodon degus | reverse complement strand
TTTTTTTTTTTTTCTGGAACCAGGGATTGAACTCAGGCCATTGCGCTTGCCAGGGAAGTGCTTATTCCACTGATCTATCTCCCCGGCCCTGAAGTCTGGGTTTTATTCATGAGCTTTCTACCTACACCTAGGTCTTTTTAAGATTTCCACCTAATTTCCTTTCCAGTAAGTTTGTTGTTTCTGTTTTCATATTCAGGTATTTCATTCATTTTGGCTTTAGTTTAGTGGATGATGACAGACATTGGTCTATTTTTATCCTTCAGAATATAAAGAGCCAGTTTTTCCAGCACCATTTACTAAATAGGCTCTCTATCTTACAGGGAACACATTTGGCCCCTTTGACAAAGATAAAGTGGCTGAGTGTGTTTGTAGTAGTATCTACATTTTATGATCTATTCAGTTTTTTCTCATGTCTGTTATTTTGTCAGTATCAAGTTGATTTCATCACAGTAGCTTTGTAGTATAATTTCAATTCACAGATTGCAATCCCTCCTGCCTTGCATGTGTTGCTCAGTATTGCCATTGTTATGCTAGGTCTCTTCTAGTTCAAGATAATTTTAGGAAAATTTGCCCTAGTTCTATGAGGCACGCTAATGCTACAGTGTGGAATAGGGTCATCTTAACCATACAATCTAAATTTAAATGCCAGTCATAAGGCTATTGTCATCTACAACTTGGAGTGACATTATTGATTGGGATTGTATTAAATCTGAGTAACGGTTTGGGAAGTATGGCAATTTCACTATGTTAGTTCTTCCTATCCATGAGCAAGAGCTATCTTTCCATTTTCTTTGATAACCTGTTTTTAGACACCCTTTCCTAATATACTCTTTGATGTCTTTTTTTATAATACTAGAATCTACATTGTATAGTTCCCTTACTTCCTTTATGATATTGATTCCCAAGTATTTCAATTTTTGGATGCTACTGTGAAGGTTGTGTTTACCCTAACTTGTCTCAGTGAGTTTAATGTTTGTGTACAGGAAAGCTATTTATTTTTGAGTGTTGACATTGTATCCAGCTATACTACTGAATTTTGTTATAAAATCAAGAAGTCTTTTGGTCAGTTTTTTTTTTTTTCTTTGTAGTACTGGGGATCAAACTCAGGACCTTGCGCTTCCCAGGCAAGCACTTACTCCACTGAACTATCTCATCTCCCTGGTCCATTGGTCAGTTTGTGGCATGTTCTATGTAAACCGTCATGTCATCTGTGAATAATATTAATTTCAATTCTTCATTTGCAATAATTATTCCTTTTATTTCTCTCTCTTTTTCTTATTAATTTTATTGAGAAACAAAGCAATGAGACAGTTTCAAAACAGGTTAGTAGGACAGTTACAATGACTAATACATTGCATATTGTTGTCTTTGAAGTAGTTATTCATAGTACAAGATGCAGACATGATATCCTGTCCACAAACACTGTTAGTACAAATCTTTCTTCTCATCAAATTAAAATAAAGTAGCTATATATCTATCCTAACTATTTTGTATACACAAATACAAAATGACCCTTCATTTATATCTCTTTTTTGTTTAGTTTTGTCAGACATGGGTATTCCATTACCTTTTAAATATTGTAAGTGTGTGAATTCAGCAAAATAGTCCAATTTAGTCCAGTAATCTATAATAGTAGTGGGTAATCCATAGGACTGGCAATGTCAAAAGTTGCTGGCATGAACCTTTTACAGCTCCGCATATTAATATGGCTTTACTTTTTATACCATATTTTTATACTTTTCTGCTGGATGGTTAAGACCAAGATAACGCAAGACATATATAACAGGAAATGTAACTTCTGTATCTGACAAGGTCAGTCAAATCCCCTTAGGATTTTACCCTGAAACCCTGTATCACAATTGGTCGATACTTTGCCAGTGTCAGCCATGTGGATGAGTCATGGCCATAGCTTGATCAATTTTCTCTCTGTGAAAGCCTGAGAGAATGTTTTCTCTCCATGTAACTCTCCTTAGGGATACTATATATCATCTATCACATTTATCTGTGGCCCCATAATCTCCTTGATCAGAAAATTTGGGGCACAACTGAGTTACGTGATGTTACAGTACAGGTTCTCCTGTCCTGAGTTCTCACTCACCTTGAATTGCTGCTGGAAAGTGTTGGCTGTCCTTGCAGCACTTCTTTTGACTAATTTTTGGTCTGCAAACTTAAGTTGTTTAACCTTCAAAAGAGAATCTTAATGATATTATTACCCTGTAACATAGACAGTTGAGCTTAACCTCACTATTTGTCTATCAAGCATCTTAGGCATAACATGGAACAGGTTTTTTCCATCAAGTATTAGTATGTTCAACTTGAAATCCCTACAGAATGTAAAGGAAAAAATTAAAAAATAAAAATAATATTAAAAAAGGAATAAACAATTGCATATTTTTACACAGAAATTTAGAAACCTAACCATATACAGCATTGTAGCAGGACAGTCCTATGACATTTTTTTCTTGTCTCTTGCTTTCATTTACTACCCTTTTTGTAAATAAACACTTATTTGAGAGACAATATAGCAGTAATTGATACGAAATTAGAAGGATTCTCACCCTTACTAACTATAAATACTGAAACCTGTGAACTAAGCAACTGCACTGAAGATAGCAATGTGTAATACTACGGCCATGCTTGGAATGCCTGTCATTCTGATCTTCTATTTCTCTCTTGTTTAATGGTTCTAGCTAATGAATTCAGGATAATGTTGAATGGGAGTGGTGACAATTGTCACCTCATCTTCTTCCTAATTTTAGAATGAAAACTTTCAGTTTTTGTCCATTTAGTATGATGCTGACTGTTCATTTACCCTAGATGGCTTTTATCAGATTGAGATAAAGACCATCTATTCTGTTGTTCTGTAGGGATTTTTTTTTTCATGAATGAGTGTTGGGCTTTATCAAAAGCCTTTTCTTCATCTATTGAGATGATAATATGATTTTGTTTAGGCTCTGTTAATGTGATATATTACGTTTATTGATTTGCATATGTTGAACCACCTCTGCATTCCTGGGGTCAATCCACTTGGTCATGGTATATAATCTTGATGATTTGTTGCATTCATTTGCTAGTATCTTATTGACTATTTTTTCATCTATGTTTATTTGGTAGAATAACCTATAGTTCTCTTATTCTATTGGGTTTTTCACTGGTTTTGGTATCGTGATAATACTTATCTCCAGGAACGAGTTAGGCAGAATCTCTTCCTTTTCAGTTCCACTAAAGATTTATGTAGTGAAGGTACTAAATCTCCTCTAAATTTCTTGTAGAATTCATCAAGGAATCCATCAAACCTGGGCTTCTCTTTAAGTCTTTAATTGCATTTCAATTTCAGTGACTGATATTGGGTTATTCAGAATTTGTACATCCTGATTCAGCTTTGGTAAGCTCACCACCAACATAAAGCCTCAATATTTGCTGTTATTAAGCTGAATTTTTTGACCTTAAATTGCCTCCGTCCATAACTGCACCCAAACTCAATGTGTAAACAAATTGCAACTTCGCTTAAAAATGTACTCTTGTAACAGGAAGTCAGTATCAGGAAATCATAGCAGCCAAAAGTTCAGCCACTGAAAGTTGCAAAAATATGTCCAAATGAGGCAAAGACTACATGGCAGTGAAGCAAGTTGTTTCCATGTGTCATTTCCATTTTCTTGCCTGTAAATGCAGATGCACACACTGCGATGTGGAGCACTCTGCTTCTGGCACCTAATTAGTGAAACTTTTGTTCTGCTCTATCAAGATCTGTTAATTTAACCCATCTAAGTTTTTTCTTTGAACATGTTGAGTGTTTTCTCCAGTTACTACTGGCCTACAAGACCATTGAGAAGTGGTCAGTATGGTGAAGAGTTAATATATTCCCAATTGTTCCAAGACTTGCTTTCTCTAGCAGTTTCATCCCTAACAACAGCACCCTCTGAAAATGGCATCTGGATATTTCTAAGAAATTGCTTGGTGATGTACTGAATTTCCTCCAAAGAGTGTAATACATCGCTGGTTGTTGCCCTCAATCTTTTCACTTTCAGTGTCAGGAAAAGGCTACCTTTATTCCACAGGCTTTTCCAACCTCTGCCCCAACCATAACATTTCCTTCCAAATGTTGTGGTTTTGTGTTGTGCTATTGATCATCTTAAAGAAGATTCCTTCTATTCATATTCTACCGAGACTTTTTTTCAGGCTCTCACTACACAGCTCAGATTCGTAGTGATCCTCCTGATTTATGCCTACCTAGTGCTCAGATTACAAGTGTACGTCACCGTGCCTGGACTCCATCACCAGCTCAGTGCACCCGGGGACAGAGCCATCATGCATGTGTTGCCAGGGATCAAACTCTGGCCCCTGTGCTTACCTACACAAGCGCTTAGTCCATTGAGTTATATCACCGGCCCTTCTACTGAGACTTTTGATTAAAAATATGCTTCGGGATTTTTTTATATGCTTCATTAGATCTAAGATTAACAAAAAGTTTCTTTGTTATTCTGGTAATACAGTGAGTTGCAATACTAAATTTCCAATAGTAAACTAAGTATGAATCACTAGGCTGAACCTAATCTGATAATAATACATATTTTATGTATTGTTTGCCTCATGTATTAATAGTTTTGAATAATTTTTCCATTTATACTCATGAGGAATATTTCATGCTAATTTTCATCTCTGGTAATGTTTGCTTGCAGTTTTAGTGTTGGGGAAACAGCCTTCAAAACAAATTGGCTGTTGTAAATTTAATGTTATTTCCTCTTTAGTTGCATAGTAGTATTTGTCACTGAGGCCATGCAAGATGAAAGTTTGACAAATTTCTACCTAGTGATATCTTATCTATGCATATTTGTTAATGTACATTTCTGCCTGAGTGAGCCCTGCTTATTTATGTGTTTCAAGATACAACCATTTCTGAGCCAACCATGGTAGTGCATGCATATAATACCAGCACTGATACAGGCAGAAGCATCAGGGGATCACAGAGAGTCCCAGGCTAGCATGGACTACAGAGTGAATGCAAGGCTGTCCTGGAACTAGACAACAAGATCTGTCTCAAAGAACACCACAAGGAGTGCAGGCCAAATAGCTCAGCGAATTAAAGCACCTGCAAGCAGGCATAGGGGCCAAGGGTTCGATCTCCACGCCTGCCCTACTGACCCCATCCCCAGGGTACACTGAGACTAAATTGAAGCTTGGCATGGTGGCACAAGCCTGTGATCCCAGCTCTTGAGAGGCTGCAAACAAGTGGATCACTATGAGTTCAAACTAGGAGTGAAATCTTGAACAACCTGTAGCCCCTTCCCTGAAATAAAAAAAAAAACAAGGAAGGGAAAGAGGGAAGAAGAGAGAAAAAAGGACGAGTGAAAGATAGGACTTAAATAGTTTCATTTAATGGAATTAAGTTGTCACAAATATTTCCTTACTATGATCTTTATTCCTGATATTTCAACTCAGCAGCTTAAGATATATCTAAGAGACCAGTAAAATTGCTTCAAAGTATGTCTAAGTGGGTCATAGAGGCATACTGTATATGGTCTTTGCCCCACTTCTTTCTGGTACAGTTTTCCTCCTCTTCGTACCCTCCATCAGGTTGTCTATTCCTTGCAACCAGCCAACTATGAACTAAACTCCCAGAAACTATAAGCTAACTTAAGCCTCTTCTCCTTTAAATTTTATCAGGATTTGTGTCTACTGACAAAAAAAATATAGGGCCAGGGAGATAGCTCAGCAGTCTAAGTACCTTTCTGTAAAGCCCAAGAACCCAGTTTCAATCCCGAGTACCACATGCCATGTGGGTCGTGTGCCCAGCCAGCCACTGAAACCATTCTGGTGGTACATGCCTGTAATCCCAGTGCTAGAGAGGCAGAGACAGGAGGATCACTCTGAGTCCAATCTTTGTAGTGAGACCCTGTACTAAATTAATTAATTAATTTTTTAAAAGATAATGCAAAAAAGCTAGAACCTGATAAATGGAGTCATTCTCATGACAGCATCTAACTATGTCATTTAGAAACCAGTAGACTGACTTATTACAGTTTGCATGTTTTATAGAAAAAGATCAAAACTAAGAGTAGAATGTTAATAGTAATGCAGACAGCAAAGCCAGGATCAGGAAGTTTCAGTTGGGAACAAGGATGCCACTGCATGAGGGACAGAAGCTATATGTCTGAGACTCTAGTAGAAAATCTGTCCACATTTTTCTATATCTCTAGTCTTTTTCATAGGGGCTAAGATTAAAGGCAGTGGAGTAATTAACCTATGAGGTAAAATTTCAAGACATTTCAACATTCAGGTTGTGATCTAATAATGTTGGTAGATTTTAGCCAGATTTGTAATACAAATCAAGTGCAAAGACAAAGAAGAAAATTTTGAAAAAATTAAATTTTTTCCCATAAGAAATTACACATAAAACTGGGGCCAATGGAAGTGTAGCCTACAAAGATATTCACACCGTTACAAAATACTGTGTGCTTTTTACAGAGAAAAAAGGAAAGATGACTTGAAGACATCTCAAGAATCAGAAAGATATAGCCATTCCAGGTTCAAGAATGCAAAAGTGTAAGCTTTTCATTTGAAAAGTCCCTGGATGACTTATCAAAAAGGACCTCCTGGGGAATTGCTTCCTCAGTTTTCATGTCATTGTGCTCACCTATACAGGCATTCAGAGGCCACAGAGTCGATGAGCCAAGGAGAACTAACCATAGCTCACGCTGGCAACCAGTTTTGTTGTCATCCACATGATGCTGGTTTTACTGGCATGCAGAATACATGAGTTATGAGATCAGGAAGAATTTAACCCATATTTCAAGAAAGGTCTGAGAGTCCAGAAAAGGAGTCCCCATGAATACAGTGTATGAAGCTGTGAAAATGAAATTGAAGGTGTGTTGGAGATCCCAGGAAGTCCAAGAGGACATGAATGTGAACCATCTTCAAATCCTCTGGAACTGACATCTCTCTGGAGATGTCCCTGGATGCCAGACACAGACTTTAGGAATTAATGTTTCCCTACTGGTTTTCAGTCTTGCTTTGGTCCAATATTTTTCTAGCCCTCTAGTCCTCATTTTTGGAGAATGAAAGTTTACCCTGTGCCATTCTATTTTGGAATTATGTGACTTCTCTTATTTTTTTTTAATTTTTTCAGATGTTCATAGCTCAGAGTTTGTCTTCAATTTAGGAAAATACTTGGACTTATTTTAAAACTTGGGACTGTTTGGACTTTGAAGAAGGGATTATTGCATTTTCAGTTGTCTGGAGGATATTTGTGTTTTGTTAGCTAGAATTGTGAATTTGCTACCCTCATTATTTGGAGATTAAGTATAGTTTAAGATGTGTTTGCACTTGAAATTTATAAGAAGTATATTGTTACTTTCAATCCTCATATGTCAAATTAACTGGATTAAAAATCACCTACCAGGGTAGTAAAGCAGGCTCTTTGACACGTCTGGGTGATTAGAGGGGTGTGTCTTTGAATACTACATATGGACTTGCACAGACCATTCCCTGAAGCTGTTCCTTTGCTCTGCTGCCTGGTTGCCACCAACTAACTACTTTACCAAACC
>NW_004524669.1:7891091-7895515 GCF_000260255.1 Octodon degus | reverse complement strand
TTATATTTTATATAATGTATTATTATACTTTCATATATATTCTTTATATATTCACAAAAATTCTTTATATATAATTGCATATAAACACATGGTTCTTCAATTCTTTTCAAATTAAACAATTATCACAGGTCAGAAACTATTTGGATGACTATAATAATAAGCATTCTCATGATGGTGTATTGAAAACAAACAAAAAAGTCAGTGATCTAATAACTCAAGTGCTTACTTCTCTGAATTATAAATAAAATACATCACTCTCAGATACTTAAGTATTTAGATGAATTTTTATATAATTATGGATAGATATAGAAGAAGTGTAAAATCATACAGTTTAATTCAACTTTCTTTTCTACAGTTTCTAGCACCATTCTTTCTCTACTACATAGTAAATAGCCTTTTATTATTCAAAAGAAATGTAAAGATTTCAAGACTAAATATTTAGCATTCATTAATTATATTCTTTAGGAAAAGTTGTTAACCTCTACAGCACTCAACTCTAATATCTTCATATAAATGCTTAATGGGCTGGAATTATAATGTATTTACTTTTTAAAATCTGGCCCATGAATTCTAAAATATTAATATAGACTAAAAATCATAAAACAGTAGTTTTTATTGTGATGGAATTTCTTCTTAAAGGAATCTGATCATGAACACTGATCATTTAACATAAAGATAAAAGGACTTCAAAGTAATATGATATAAGCACATTAAATCATTTGCAACATAAATATACCATGAATAATATTAATATGACTTTATTACATAGCGTCATGAACTGTGAACATTTTCTCATCAATATTAAACACATATGATTTTCCGAGTTTTAGAATTTTCTTACACACTGGCTATGCTTACTTATTGAATAAATATTATGAAAAGACTAACTTATAAGGTAAATTTTAAGTTTAAAAATAAAAAATGGTATGAATTTAATAATAATTACTTAAGCTATTATAAACTATCTAAGTAAATTTCTTTGCCATATTAATTTAATTGCAATTATTAAGCTCAAATATCACATGATAATGGATAAATTTTTTGTAAACTCAGTTTTAAAAATATTATTAAAATTCACATTATAAATTCTTCTTTTACACTATTGTTTTAAAGGGAAATCAAAACAAAGAAAAATGTCAATGAAATGCTAGCAAATAGAAACACGCACACATAGGACACACAGATTTGAAATTTTGAGAGCAGAAAAATGAAAAATTTGTCTTAATTACATAAATAATTTTAATGTTTAATGTTTCATTTACACATAGGAATATTAACTATATAATGTAGAAAATATATTTAAATTATAATAATGTCCAAGTACAGTCTTCTGATGATTTGTTATTTTAACAATGAATCTCCAACAGTGTCACTGTTTTGAAAATATTATCTTATTTATCATACCTTTAAATGCTACTTTCACTTGCTTGTTCCTTAGAGTATAGATGAATGGGTTCAACAGAGGAGCAACTGAGGTATTCAAAACAGCCACTCTTTTATTAAACACTTCTGCATTCTTTGCAGAAGGATTTATATACATAAAGATGCAGCTTCCATAAGAAAGTGAGACCACAATCATATGAGAGGAACATGTAGAAAAAGCTTTTTTTCTCTCTCGCACAGAGGGGATTCTCAGAATGGTCCTGACAATGTAGATGTAGGAGAGAATCACCAGGAACAGGGTAAAGATGAGAGTCACTGCAGCAAGGACAAACTGAATCACTTCTATGAAATGTGTGTCTGAACAAGATAGATGCAGCAATACAGTATAGTCACAGCAGTAATGGTTGATGATGTTGGATCCACAGAAAGGCAGCTGGAGAGTCATTGTATATGGCACAATGACAACTATAAAGCCAAAGAACCAGGAACATACAACAAGCTCAACACAAAGTCTCCAGCTCATTCTAGTTGTATAATGCAGGGGTCTGCAAATAGCAACATAACGATCGTAGGACATGGCAGCTAAAAGGTAAAATTCGGTCGCTCCCAGCAAGATTGCGAAAAAATACTGAATGAAGCAACTAGCAAAAGAGATAGTCTTGTCTTCAGATCCAATATTGACTAACATTTTGGGAACAAATACAGATGTAAAAGATACTTCCAAAAAAGCAAAGTTTCGGAGAAAGAAATACATAGGAGTCTGGAGGCGATAATCCATCAGGGTCAGAATGATAATTGTGACATTTCCTGTGATACTTAAGATGTAAGTTAGCAGCAGGAAAACGAAAAGTACAGCTTGAAGCTTGGCATCGTTTGTTAATCCAAGAAGAATGAACTCTGTCACTGAGGTTTGGTTTCGCATCATCAACTTCAGACAAATTAAGATAGAAAATAATAACAATGATAAAGTTTGTTTACTTGTTTTTATGTATTTAGTACAGGGTCTACAGGGTGTATAGGGTCTCACTACGTAAATTCGACTCTTAGTGTTCCTCCTGTTTTCAGCCTCCCAAGCCCTAGGATTACAGGCACGTGCCATCATGCCATCTCAATCACCATCTCAGCGTACCCCCAGGGGTGGGGCTAGCAAGGCACACCAGGAATGGAACCCTGGCCCCTGTGCTCTACCTAAGCAGACACTTTAGTCCTCTGAGCTATTTCGCCGGCACCCGATAAAGTTTGAATAACACTGGTTTCCAATTACTTTATTGTAGTATAAAACTCTGGCCAGCAAATGATTAAAAATAACATTTTTCTATACTTTATTTGGAAATGAATTACAAATGAACAAAAAGAAGAGCAAATCAACACCCTGAACTGTTACACCATATAAATTAAAGAAATAAATAGTCCTGCTTCTTAGGGACAGCTTTGGTTATTTTTTCTTAATTGTATCAGTATTTTTTACCATTTTCTTGTTTATCCTATTCTGATGGTCTACATTATTGCCTGATGCTACATATGTATCAATAAATTTAAAGCAAAGTTAGCTGTCTAATATTGAATTTAAATGTATGACCCAAGGTATGATTCATAAGAAAAAAGTTAAACTTTGTCATTTTTTTCTGTTCTTTCATATTTTTTGTTTATTTCTATTTGGTCATGTTAAATGGTGATTACTTTGTGAACCTACTGAAACTCAAAGTCTTCATACAGTTTTCTGTAAATCTTAACAATGTGTTCAATATTCATATTAACAATATGTCCTGACTTATGGCAATGACAATTAAAGATATGACCATTCAATATAGGCTTATGGCTTAATTAATCCTTAGTCAAATATTAAATCAAATTAATCACACTGATTACTCTGCCTTGTTATAAACATGATCTGCCCACCGATATATTATATTTCCTTAAAAACTGAGTTCAAGTTCAGTTTCCCATAGAATTTTCTCTAACAAATTCTGTAATTGCTTCCATGTCTTTATAAGTATGAAACACAAAATAAAACTAGGTCATAAATTCAAGTTATTTTTAATAATATCAAAACATTTTTTAATTTTTCAAATTCAAAATGAATAAATTATCTGCCAGATAAGCTTCTAGGTACATGCCTTTTGTGAAACCAATCAGACACACAAATGTAAATATCTCATATTTTATCTACATGAGAAATCCAAAATACAAATAAATTAGAGAAAAATAAATGATAAATAGTAGGAAATAGGGAGATAGACCTTTTGCAAAAGGGAGGAGGACCAAGAGAGGATGGGAAAGAAAGAAAAGCATGATAAGAACTTACGTGTACTAACACCATAAATAATGTGGACTTTACTAGAAAATGCTTTTCTTTAAAGAAACTTCACAAGTTGATTGTAAGAATCAAATTAATATTTAGAACTCTAATATACCAAGTAGTTATACAGCATTACATTAAAAATTCTGTTATATCAATGTATAATGTAAATTACTCATAGTTAAAAACATTTAATTGTTCATTAAAATTATGGATATGTATGTCTGGTTATATATCTTGATTATTTTATAATAAGTATAGAAAAATTAAAGTGGTAAATTTAAAATCATTCAGTAGTAGAGAATTTTACAAAAGCATTCACTTTCAGAGAAATATTGTCATAAATTGCTCTATATCTTAATACTTGATTACATTATAACATTCTTGGAATTTAGTTGAATAAATGTTGGAAATTTAACTAATGATTAATGATTTTGTTTTTCTATGAAAATAACTAGAGTGTTTTAGATAATTTTAAGAAATCAATTTCATCTTCCACTTGAAATTCATAAATATTAGTTAAGACTTAAAACTCAAACTTACAAATTAATTCATCAAGAAATTGTGTTGACCAAACATCAGCATCTCGAAATTTCTGCAGTTTCAATAGTCTTTTTTTTTGACAAAACATAAACTTTATAAATGTTTATTTTACTGAACGAATAAATGAACGGGGGATCAAAATGATAAAAGTTCATTTTATATTAGTAAAGGATTTTATCTATTAAATAAAATATAAAAT
>NW_004524669.1:7885637-7890991 GCF_000260255.1 Octodon degus | reverse complement strand
CTTCATTGTCAAAAACTTCTTTCTATCCACTATTTATAGCTGCACACAAGTTTTGTTATGTTCTTTGTAGCTTTTAATTCAGTTTAAGACACTTTGAAACTTAAGATTTTTCTTTTATTTCTATATTATTGTTTTATTTTCTACAATTTTTTGAATTTGCATATCTCTATGGGGAAAACTGTGGTAATTCAATACTTACATATAATATATAATAATAACACTAAAGTAATGCACATTTCTATTTCTTCAACCATAAACACTTTCATGTTTGGAATATTTTACTCTTCCACTCATTTTGTGGGCTTTTTTTAAATTTCATTAATACTGTTGAATTATTCAGGATTTTTAAGTCTTCTTGGTTCAGTTTTGCTAATTCATATGTATCTAGGGATTTCTCCATTTATTTTTTATTTTGTTTTATTGAGAAACAAATATCAATGAGACAGTTACAAAACTGATTAATAGGACAGTTTCAATAATTATACATTGTACATTGTTATTTTCTTAGTGGTTATCCATAGTACAAGATGCAGACATGGTATCGTGTCCAAACACTATTAGTACAAATCTTTCTTCTCATTGAATTAAGTGAAAGTAGCTAAATATCTATCCTAACCATTCTGCATATACAGATGCAAAATTGTCCCTCTTTTGTATTGCCTTTTTTTTTGTTTAGTCCTGTCAGAAATGGGTATTCCATTGGCATCTAAATACTGAAGGTGCATGAATTCAGCAAAACAATCTAACACAGTCTAGCAGTCCTCCTATTCAATATAGTTTTGGAATCATTAGCTAGAGCCATTAGACAAGAGGGAGAAATAAAAGAAATAAAAATAGGTAAAGAAGAAGTTAAATTATTGTTATTTGCAGATGATATGATACTTTACTTGGAAGACCCAAAAAGTCCACCAAGAAGCTACTAGAATTGATACACAAATTCAGTAGCATAGCAGGATACAAAGTCAATACTCAAAAGTCAATAGCATTCCTGTACACAGGTAACAAACACACTGAGAGGGAAATTAGAGAAACAATACCTTTTACAATAGCACTGCGGAAAATGAAATACCTTGGAATTAACCTAACTAAAGAAGTCAAAGATCTCTTCCACTCATTTTGAATTATAAGCTGTTTTGTCCAATGGGTACTTTACTTTGCTAAAGAAAAGAGTTATTCTTCCAGTCTAATATGACTTCTTTCCCACTACCATTCACAGGCTCTTGTAGCAAGAATACCATTGTATTCTTTTATAAGATTGATTTATTTCTATGAATGAGTGAGGGCAGGTGATATTTATTTCTCTCTTATTTTACATAATAAGCTATTTCTCTGTTCATTTACAGCAGCATGAATGGACCTAATTTTTATGTTTTATATATAAGTGAGTCTTCAATTCAAACACTATAATAAATAGAATATGAGATGTCTCTATGCTGAGTTCTAATTTAATTCTATTGTGTTAAAAGAACCTAGCGTACAGGTTCACAAGAAAGTTGGAAGTTTAAGTTGATAAGCTGGATTTTTTTTAGTTTTCTTTCAGTTTATTTATACATGCGCACTTCACAGATTTATATTTTTTAAAGTCTGTATACTTCACAAAACAGTAAAAACTAGCTACAATCTCCTAGCTACACTTTGGGGCATTAACATAGCCCATGATTTTTGCCATAAAAGAGGCAACTGTGCTATTCTGACATTTCTTCAGCTCATGTCGTGTGGCCCAGTCACCTCCTTGTGTAACTTCCACTTGCAGAACTTGGCCCACAAGCCAAGCTCTATCTTGTTTACTTCAGTTTTAGGTTCAGCTCAAAGATGATACTCTAAAGTTTCAGTTTTTCATCTTCATGTCTACTTCAATGGCACAGTGGTGTCTCCTCGTTCCACCATCAAAGAGAGAGAGAAGGATGGTAGGAGAGCCCATGGGGACACTCCTTCTCAGAAGCATCCTGTTTTGGGGTAGAATCTTTCCCTTGGAGACTTTTAGCACTGATCCCAGATTCAGATGTTTTCATAATCAATTGTGTGGCCAAGAATTGCTGTATTTGGGGCTGGTGAGATGGCTCAGTGGTCTAAAACATCAACTTAGAACAAGCTTAACAAAGCACAGGGACAGCAGTTCAATCCCCCAGCACCACATGCCAGCCAGCCCCGCCCCCTAGTGGACTGAGCTGGCCACACACACACACTCACATGCACACACACACACACACACACATAAATAAATAAAAAATTTTAAAAATTAAAAAAAAAAGATTGCTGTATTTGTTCCAAAACATCTCACTGCATCTCTACTGTCATGTGATAAACATCATGTTCAGAGCTATTATACATGACAGCATTCTGAAACATTAGCATAATGTCATGTTGAACTTCATCAGTACTGTGAATCAGCTCATTTTCAATGCTTTTCATAATAGTTGACAAATCCATAGGTCTTTGCACAATGCTGTAGTACAGAGGTGCTATATCATCTTTAACAGGCTGCAGAAAGACATTGGCATATCTATGATTAGTTGCAGCTCTCCATACAAGCATGATGACTTTCATCCAGATTTTTTGAGCCTGAATAGCTTCTTTTTCTTCTGTGTAGAATATCTTTATTAGAAAATTCATAGTGTGGGTTTTATGCATATTGTTAATTTCATCATCATCCTTATCCTCTAGAATGCTTTCATCTAGCTCTTTACATTTATGTTCTGATTTAATTGTTTTTTAAATTGTTTATTCATTTTAGTGAGAAAAAATAGCAATGAAAGTTTCAAAACAGGTTAGCAAAAAAACAGGTTAGTAGGACAGTTACAATAATTAATACATTGCATAGGTAATGCCATATTAATATGCTGAGCTGAAAAGGCTCAAGTCAGGAACTTTTGATAATTGCCATCTCTGATAACCCTCTACTATTATGGACTATTGGAATATATTGGGTTATTTTGCTGAATTCAAGTACCTACAATATTTGAGCTGGCATCAAGTATGAAAAGGTCCTTTAAAGACTTCTCCAAATAGAGCTTCTCTAACACCAATGGAACACCCATCTCTGATAAAAAATAAAAAAGAGGTATATAGATAAAGGACCATTTTGTAGTGAATATATATATACAAAATAGGATAGATATACAGCTACTTTCTCTTAGTTTGATGAGAACAAAGGTTTGTATAAATATAGTTTAGACATAATATCATGTCTACATATTGTCCTCTGAATAACTATTGAATAGCTTTTTCTGTTTTTTTGTTTGTTTGTCTGTTTGTTTGCTTTTTCAGAACTGGGGATTGAACTCAGGCCCTTGTGCTTCCCAAGCAAACGTTTATTCTACTGAGCCATCTCCCCAGCCCCAGCCATCTCCCTGGCCCCAAGCTTCTTGATCTTCACTACAGACAGAAAATTTTGAAGTAGAGCTGCTAGGGATAGTCTGCCAGTGTATGGGACTGCAGTCCAGTGTAGCGTTGTGTATGCTAAAGCCATCATCACTGTCACTCACAGGTAGTTCGTTATCCATTTCTGACAAGTAGCCTTCCCCTTAATCTTCTTCCCTAGATTCTTCTAGGCTGGCTGCATCACTCACTCCATCTTCCTCCTCCTCTATGCCCGGGGCATCCTTCATCTGGCTTCCAAAAATGGTCTCTGATTTTTCTTTCAAAGAGTCTGACATTTCAAACTTGTGCTGCATCTCTGCCTCTAAAGGATCTTCAAGATTGGAGTCATGTGATGGACACAACATGCCTTCAGGAGATGCCTCTGTCTTCACAGCTGTAAATGGCATCTCATCAGTTTTCCCACATTTGTTCCAGCAGTCTCTCAAGTTGCAGCACTTCAGGGTTCCTCATCTAAGTCTTCACCCTTGAGTTCTTGTGGTTCCATACTTGTGGCTGGAACAACTTCATATGCTATTTCAGCCCCTGAAATGCAAGGGTCTGGTTCTGTAGTTCCACCTTGAGTTCAACACCAGACTCCCTGATGTCCACCAAGTCATGGATTCCTTTGTTTTCTGTTTCCTCAGAGTCCAATGTCTCTTGATTGACTGTCATCTCTGGTGTCGGGAGAAGTACTGGCTTGTCCCAGTCCTGCTGGATTGGGTGCTTCTAGGGACCAGGCAGGAATAGGATGTCATCATTGTCTTTACAGAATGACAGTGCTACTTCCACAACTGCCACATGCAACACTTCAGGAACATCATCTACCTTATCCTCAATGATGGCAATGATGTCTCCAACAGTCTCAAAGTCCAGCTCTTCACCTGTATAAGACACAGTAATGTCACATTCTTAGCCAGATTTAAGGCTTCCTTCCCATCTACACTAGGAGCCTTTGATCCTCCAGAGGTCTTCCTCTGATTGGAAACAATCTGCTTTGATAGAATTAATTATCATGGAGATTTCACTGCTATCCATGGAAACAATCACAGCATGTGGATCTCCCACAGCTTCCATAGGAACACAGGTATTAGGCTGACTCCCTGGAGCTTCACTTTTAGGAGTGGAGACAGCAATATCAGAGGATGGTGCTGGCAGTGCAGGCATCATGACAATGGTAGTTTGGGATTTACACTCTACAGAGCATGGCACAAGTTTAACTGGAGGCTCACTGGCAACAGTAGTGAAGGAAAGAAGAGGTAAGGTAAATTGTGTAGGACAAGCTTCTAAAAGACGGGGAAGAGTTGGAGCACCTGAGACAGAAGTGGAGGCTGCAACAGGATTGGGCATTTGCTGTATCTCCCCAGCATGAATCATGTGAAGGACCCCACCTACCTCCAGAAGGACACCTGTACTATTCAAATGGCTGGAAGCCACCGCCATTTCACTCTCATTGACCAGTCTGGGGCTGGTAGGCAGGAGGCTGCCTTTCTTCAAGAGCTCTGATAGCAGAGGAGAGGAAGGTGGAGTTGCTTTCTGTCCAAGTATCTTTTTCTGGGGTGAATCACCTGTTATTGGAGTCATGGGGGCTTCTAAGAGTGTAGAGCCTGGAGGAAGGCTGTCAATAATCCCAGGAAATGAGGTGACTGGGGTATTCATCAAAGTTGCAGCCATTACCCCAGAGTCAGTCACTTCCATAGTGGTTGTAGTCAGGTCCCCAAAGGGATATTCACCTCCTGGGGAGACAGAATCTATTGGACAGTGAACCATCACAATGGGTGACTTCCAATGGGGCATGTGTACTGCCTGATAAGCTTGTTACACAGCATCTGTGACCTACCTTTTTACTTCAGCCTCTTCTTCCTCTTATTTATTTTTCATTGCAATGTCACCACAAAGCTCATCCAGTCTTTTATCCATGTGTCCTGCTTGAATTAATTCTGCATCTCTTTTAAATCGTGTGTATGTCTCCTGGATTTCCTTTATTACTTTCCTTA
>NW_004524669.1:7877717-7885072 GCF_000260255.1 Octodon degus | reverse complement strand
TGATTATTTGCTGTACAAGATGCAGACGTGATATCCTATTTACAAGCACTATTACAACAAATCCCTCTATTCATTAAAAAAGTAACTGTATATCTATCCTAACCATTTTGAATACACAGATACAAAATGGACATTCATTTATATATCCTCTTTTTTGTTTAGTTCTGTCATTTGAATATTATAGATATGTTAACTCAGCAAAAATATTCTAGAAGAGTCCAGTAATCCATAATAGTATTGAGTCTTCCACTTGACTGGCAGTGTCAGAAATTGTTGACCTGAGTCCCCTACAGCTCAACATAACAACCTGGCTTTACTTCTTGTACTTCGTTTTTATACTTTTCTGCTGGGTGGTTAAGACCAAGATAAAGCAAGACCTATGCAACAAGAGTTGTAGCTTTTGAGTCTGATAAGGTCAGTGAAATCCCCTTAGGATTTATCCTGAGATCCTGTACCTCAGATTGTAGATCCTCTGTCAGTGTCAGCCATGTGGATGAGTCATGGCCATTGCTTGACCAATGTGCTCTCTGTGAAAGCCTGAGAGAATGTTTTTTTCTCCATGTGACTCTCCTTAGGCACACTCTACATCACTGATCACTTTCCTCTTTGGCCCCATAATCTCCTTGATCAGATGAAATTCTTCTATAAGCTGGATTTTAAATGTTCATGTAGAAGATAGGGGAAAAAATGGAAGCTTGAGGAAAGAGTTAAGAGTCAGAAAGACAACAAACAAAAGCAAAGCAATTTTAGTAAGATAAGCACCAAAAATTTTAATCAGACAGGAGGAATAAATTTGAGAGACCTGTTGTCCAAACAGTGTTGTCTGTAAATCTCAGATTTTAATACATATTTAAAAGTTGCTTCAAACACATTACAAGATGAAGTTCTGCATTGCAATAGTTTCAGAATATATAGTAGATTTTTTTTTTCAGAACTAGGAATTGAACTCAGGTCCTTGTGCTTGCCAGGGAAGCACTTATTCCACTGAGCCATCTCCCCTGGTTCCTATAGTAGATTTTTGTGGGTATTTACATTTACCCTTTATAATTTTTCTTAACCTCTTGTATCCTACTGTTCTCATAAAGACTAGCCTTCATATCTGAATTAAGAGATATACTCATGTTTATCTCAGATTTGCTTTGGCCAAAAACAGAAGTCAACAACATATTTAAGAGGAAAAACACTGTAAGGCTTAAAAAACTGCCTTTTCCTAGTAAAAACCAGACTTCCTGTTGGGTGACTTTTTTTCCCTTGAGCTTATGATTGTTTGACTTCAAGATCCCTAAATAGTGCCAAAGTGACACACTTTCAATACATACTACACTTCATATTTCAAATTCTGTCATTAAACAGGGTAGCACTAGTCTATACAATATTCTTGTGATCCTAGGCAGCTCTGTGATCTGCAGCTTCAAGTCAGCCACATGATGATCAGAGAAAACAACTGATACTAAATAATGCACTGTACTGCCAAGCTACAATGTTCAGTAGGTTAGGATACTGAGTGCATTTTCCCACTTATGATATTTCAGTTTACAAGAGATTTGTCAGAAGGGATTGCCATCATAAGTTCTGTATTTAATCATACATCTTTACAGTTAATAGTCCTACTTGCCCCTTCAAGTCAAGAAGTGCACAATTTCCACTGAATTACCTGAGAGGAAACTCCCTAATCTTGCCTATGATTTTTTAAATGTCCCCTCATAAAGTTTTTCTCAGCTACCCTAACTTGAGAGGATGGTCGTTTTATTAGAACTCTGAATGGGACAGTCAGATGCACCTACCATAGTGACACTGATGGAATAAAAGCAACTCTTTCATCCATCCTTTTTAAACTCTGTCACTGGGCTCTGATGCCTGAACATTATTTAGAAGTACTCTACAAAGTAGGATTCAAAGCACATCTAACTTCCTCAAGACTGCGAGTGATGGTTCTCTTGACTGCTCCTTTCATTTCATTGTTTCTTAGGCTGTAGATAATGGGGTTTAACATAGGTGTGATGACTGTATAGGACAAAGACACTAGCTTCTTGCTCTCAGGAGACTGTCCAGACTTGGGCCGTAAATAAGTCAGGCTTGCTGTTCCATAGAAGAGGGATACCACAATGAGATGTGATGAGCAAGTTGAAAATGCCTTCTGACGACCAGTAGCAGAAGGCATCTTCAGAATAGTGATGATGATGCGGGTGTAAGAGACCAAAATAAGGGAAAAGGGAAACATGATAAACAGTAGCGTGGAGGCAAGAGCTTGCATTTCATACATAGTTGTGTCTTCAGTGACTAGTTTCAAGACCGGAGGTCCATCACAAAAGAAATGCTCTACAGCATTTGGTCCACAGAATGGCAGGGCCATCATCCAAGCAGTCTGTAGCATAGAAACAGGAACACCAGACATCCAAGAGCCTATGACCATCCACAGGCACAAGGACCTGTTCATTATGGTTGAATAGCGAAGAGGGTTACAGATGGCCACAAAGCGATCATAAGCCATCATAGAGAGAAGAAAACATTCAGAGCTGCCAAAGAAGAAAAAGAAGTACATCTGGGTACCACAACCCACAAAAGAGATTGTTTTCCTTGATGACACTAGATCTACCAGCATTTTTGGCACCATGACCAAAGTGAAACAAACTTCAAGAAGTGATAGGTTTCGGAGAAAGAAGTACATGGGTGTCTGTAGAGCAGGGTCCACACTGGTAACTGTGACGATGAGAAAGTTCCCCAACAAAGTGACTGAGTAGATGGCCAAGAACAAAACGAAGAGGGCAAATTGCATCTCAGAGTTGTTGGTGAAACCAAGGAGAATAAATTCAGTGACTGCTGTATGATTTTCACAAATCATATTTTAGATCAGTTTCTCTCTAAGAATCAAGGTATGTGTATAAAGGTTATTGTAGAAATATAGGCAGAATTTCCAACAATAAAATCTATAAAGTACAAGGCACATCTGTGTCCTTGGTTGTCTTACACTCTGTTTTTGTAAAGCCAAGAGAGTGCTTAACATAAGAAAAAATTAAAGAGAAAGACATACTTTGCACTCTTACTGTTTATCATCTAAAATCAACTTATCTTTCATCAGTTATCGCCTTGCTGACATTTTTCAACAGAGAGATGTTATTTTGAAATAGTTAGTAGAAGGGCTTAGACAAACATGATTTGAAATATATTTATTTTAAATATGATCTTAGATGGAATGAAGATAAGTATTAAGCTAGTTTGATTTTCAAATCTTTGATTATATAAATCACGTTTCAACTGAATGAAGTTCATTTTACACCACAAATATATATCCACCACATATTCACACACACACACAAATGAGTAAGACACAGAGAGAAAAATAATAAACATGATTTTAGTGCTTTTCTGTAGTGTCATTGGGTCTTCTATTTTATGAATTTTTATGTTTCTCTTGTAAACAGTTTGATTAGTTGGTCACATTTTTATGATGCACATATAGTCATCTTGCTTAACATGGGTTTTTTAAAAGACCTGAACAAATATAACTTGCAATAGTGAAGTGATCCTCCAATACTCATTTTAGCTTCTGTTCATCTAATAATTTTATACATGACTCTCCATCTTCTCCAAAATTATATAGCCAAAAGGGTATGGTTACTCATACATAATTTGCTATTCATTGTATGCCTGTTAATAAAAGTATTAATTTGACTATTATGAATGCAAACACTATATTTTACTTTCATCAACAGTAGAATAGTACAAAATATTTTTCCCTACAGATCATTCTTAACAACATGTGTCAGAAAAATAGCTCTCACCCATGTATGGTGGAAAATATCTATAATCCCAGCTAGTAGGAAGGCTAAGACAGGGGAATCATTAACTGAAGCCCAGCCTGGAGAAAATAGCAAGTCTGAGTAAAAAAATAAAATAAAATAGGCTCAAGGTTAAGACATTTGCGTAGCATGTTGGAGCACTAGAGTTCAATCACCAGTACTTGGAAGGAAGGAAAAAAGGAAGCAAAGAAGGAAAGGAAAGACAGAGGGAGGGAAGCTGGGATGGAAGGAGAAAGGACGGGATGGAACAAAAAAGTGTGGGTAGGAAGAAGGGAGAGATTTATAGTGATATATCTGAGCTGAATGGTTCTGTTTTTAAATATGAGGCTAAATAAATATCACATCAGTTTTGTTATAATGGTTTTTCTATTTAATCTAGAAAAAAAACCTTATAGTCAAAAATATTTAAAGTCAGTTTCCCCTTTTTAAATATAAAAGTAAAAACCCACAGCCTAGAGGTTCATTTTGAAACAAGTGACTCATTTGAGGAATTTTAATTCTATTTTTTAAATATTTAATCTTGGGGCCAGGGAGATGGCTCAGTAGAATAAGTGCTTCCCTGGCAAGGTGCAAGAGCCTGAGTTCAATTCCCAGTGTCACAAAAAGAAAAAGAAAAAAAATTAATCTTAAAAACCTCACCTTTTTATTCTGTAAATTGTAAGATTTCAAATTAATATCTTCAATAGCATAAGGAAAGGAGACATTTTAGAGATCTCAGGCTGTCACCACCCCCTGAAAGTCTCAAAATAATAGGTAATAGATGAGACAGGGATCATGACCATTTTATTTTCTCATCAGAATTGCCAAAACTGCTTTATTATTAAGCTCCTCATCACTAGTAGCAACAGTATTAGTATTCCTGGTGTATTTAGCAAACTCATGAAAAGCTTTATATGTATTATTGTGCTCCCCATCATTTCAGAGAAATTCTCCACTTGTATAACTCTAATAATATTTCATCATTTGTCTTGAAAACAAAATCAGGGCATTATTGAAGATATGAAAAATTTGTAACATATTTACAATACTCAGTGTATTATAAACTGCTTCAACCACTACTACCTCTCAGAATTCTGACAGAAGAAAGCAATCTTAAGGGGATTGTCTGCTTTATAACAACCAGGTGAAATATAAATAATGCTGTACACAAAAGCTAATATTTGAATCTTTAATAAGTAGCAATGAAAATTTTCTTCTTTGCTTAGATAGGTGAGGCAGACACTTGGGAAAATGAAATTTGTAGTGTCAGAGAATGTCCCCCCAAATATACTATTAAATCTTTTTGTAAACTACAAATTGCACAGATTTCACTGCCTGTGTCCTGTAAGCAAGACAGTTCCTCAGCAATAACATTGCAAACACTACCACAAATTTAGACAGATGTCTTTTTCTAACTTACTGTTATAGTAAGTTCACTGCATAGTTCTAAAGATTGTGCTCTTTCACTTATGTTATGGTATTTTATCAAGTTAATAGTCATCATTTCATTAACAACACTAATTTACATGGCTAGGTGCTACTGAGGCTGAAAAGATTCTTATGTTCCATTAAGTAACCTAACTTTAACCTGTTCAATATAAAATGTACTTTACATCTCATTCCAGTTAGAGCTCCTACTATGTGTATTGTTATAAAAAGAATTAACAGATTAATGTTATTACATCACCAGTATTTAGGATACAGTATGAATTTAATGATAATCAATAAATTTTCTTAAGTGAAATATCACAACTAACAATTCTGGATGTGACCAAATAAATAATTCACTATCTGAACTGAAAAGTTTTTGTGTGATTATAACCTATAACATTTCCTAAATACAAAACTGTATTTTCTTAATATGTTCTTTTTCAGCTTACTACACTTTCTCAGACAATAAAAGGGCCTCATTGTCTTCCTTGATTTTATTACAGCTTGGAATTTTTCCTTTATTACAATTCCTTATTTTGGGTTTTTTTTTTATAATACATGGAAGCGAACATAAGTTGATACATTTAAAAAATTAAGCAGTAAAACAAGTCATAAAGAAGTATCTGGATTATATCTTACCAAAGAAAACCCCATAATTCTTCTTTCAGTTAGGAGCTTGGTGAATTTGCATAAAAATATATTTCCTGAGAAAGGTTAACTGATCTTAAAATTCATTAATAGTTTAAATTTTCAGAAATATCTTCGACAGACTTTGTATTGGCACTAAATAGTTGATATTTCTGTAATAATATTTAAAAGTGTGGCTAGCCTTGGGGAAATATTCCTTGAGTCATTAAAAGGGACTACTATTAATTAAACAACTTTTAATTTCATAAGGGGAATACAGATATTTATGGACTTGTCCATGTCTTCTGTGAATCACAAGTTCAATATGTATTTTACATTGTTATTTTAGGATGGGGTTATTAGACACACTGTTTCTCTTGAGATTACAAATACTAATATATTAATACTATGTAAAAAAGATGTACTTTAATTTATCTTTTAATATTTTGACATTTTTGCCACACCATTCTAATTCAAAAATGAGAGAAATTTATAGCATGCACTAAAAATTTACATGATTTTTTTTTTTTGCCTCTGTGAATCAAATTCAGGATCTTACACATTCTAGGAAAGTGTTCTAGCACTCAGTTTTATTCCTAACCCAAAACTTAATAATTTGTGCATTTTATTTATGCTTCATTTAAAATAATTTTGTTATTTTAGACACAGTTTTGTAATAGGCCTTCCAAATGAGTAAATATACAAAATTAAATTGACATTTCACATGCATTTTGTTGTTTTATTATGTCTTAAAAATTTGTTTATTTTATTCTGGACAAAAACAGTAACAAAACCAGGATTTGTATAATGTTTCACAGCAGTAACATGATGTCTGATATAACAGTCTCACAAAAAATTAAGAAGTATTGCTTTCTCTTCAAATCTTTGAAATTTTTTATCCTTAGAATTTCTGAGGTAATTTTAATCTAGAGAAATAGCATCATACTTTAAAGAACTGACAAACTGGTGAAACTACCTCCCTTCATTTTATAACCATATCATTGTAGAACCAAATCTTTAAATAAAGATAAACTTAAAATGGTCACAAATTAATACAGTGGGAATGATTCCAAAAAAAAAAAAATCTAATGAAATCTTTAGGGGTAAAAACGTTTGAAAAGGCCCCAAGAGTTTAAGGTTCACCTTTGCATGAACAAGGAGTCTTAACAAAAGCCAGATAAATGAAAATGTTCTCCACTTTCACTTCACTTCCTTTTAGAAAAGAAATAGAGAAAGCTCCCTGCATTTGTAGAAATTAAATAAAGGATTCTAAAACATTTTCTCAGGAAACAAAGTAACAGCTGCATGACAAGTGAAAATATTTTATTTTATTTTAAATTGTCTATTGGATGCGCTTACTTGAGTAAAAAGATTTAAGAAAATAATTCTAATTTCCAAGCAAAACTTCAGGTATGAAATATTTTTGGAGCTGGGGGTACAGTTCAGTGTGAGAGCACTTCCATAGCAAAGGGCAGAGCCCTAGTTCCATCCCTCACACTATCAAAATCAAAATCAAAA
>NW_004524669.1:7875448-7877617 GCF_000260255.1 Octodon degus | reverse complement strand
TATATGATGTCAATTTCTTCTGGGTGAGATGAATCACAATGTTGTTTTAATTTGCAGTTCTTTTTTTTTTTTTAATTTGGTTCAGCGTCTCGCTATGAGCTCAGACTCACAGTGATGCTGCTGTCTCAGCCTCCCCTGGTATCACACGGTATTGCCACCACACCCGGTTTAGATGCCTGCTTGGCGTGGAGCCTGCACGGCATACCAGGTCCTTGTGCTTGTCAGGCAGGCACTTAGACACCTGAGCTATTTCCCTAGTCTCTTAATTTGCAGTTCTCAATTCTTTTTTTTTTTTTTTTCAGGGTCTCACTACGCAGCTTGGGCTCATAGTGATCCTTGATTTCTGCCTCCCTAGTGCTGGGATTACAGGCATGCGAGACCACACCTGGTGTCCATCACCTGCTCAGCTCATCCAGGGGTGGGAGAAGTGCTGTGCGAGTGATCAAATCCTGCAGTTCTCAATTCTTAAGTAACCAATGATGCTGAACATTTTTTTCATATATTTATTTTCCATTCAGATTTCTTCAACTGAGAAGTGTGCATTCATCCCAAATGTTCATTTTTGTATTGGGTCTTTGAGTTTTATTTATCTGTCTTTTATTTATTTATTTATTTTATAAATAGAGTACAAATTAGAACTGAACAGAAAAATTACAAGTTATACAGAATTTCACCTAACAAAGTAATACAAATTTCACAGTATTTGTTGTAATACATAGTGTAGTCTTCCAGCCATTTATTCATATTACCAGATATATGCATGTGAAATTGGAAGAAGAAACAAAAAAGAAAAAAATGTATAAGAAATTAAGAAGAGACAAATTACAAACACTGGAAAAACAGATACAAAGCAAATTAAGTATTATCTGTTCCTTTCCATAGACCAGCAAAAATGCACAGTACAGTTGTCCAAACTATCCTACTTACATGCGTAGATAGATTTATTTTTTCCCACTCCCTCTCCAGTCCTTCTCAGCTCAGTAACTCTTTCCTTTTGATGGGATGGTGAGAGAGCTCAGCAGAATAAGCACCTGTTTAGGCGAGTGAAGGGACTAGGGTTCGTGGTGCATGCCTGGGATTGCAGTGCTGGGAAGGCTGAAAACCAGAGGATCATGAAGAGTCTGAGCTGCATAGTGAGACCCTGTATCAAATACATAAAAAATAATAATATTTTTAAAAAGTAACTCTTTCTTTTTAAATAAGTTCTTCCCCTCTTTCCAGTATCTATTGCATTCAGATTCTGTTTTCTCTTTCAGGTTCTCACACTGAAGGGACTGTACCTTGTTTGTATATGAGGGGCTGACTTACTATACTTAAGAGTATGTTCTCTAGTTGCTTCCATTTACCTACAAAGGACTCAAATTTTAGTTCTTCATATGTTCTTTTTTTTATTTCATTTTCATATGCATAGTTTATTGGAAAGTGATAATTGTGTGAACAAATATTAGGCATTGTCTTGTCTGCTAACAAGTCTTCATATGTTCTAGATAGAATTACTTTGAAGGATACTCGGCTATTTTTTTTTTCTTTCCTTACAATTTGTGGGTGGTACTTTTGTTCTGTTGGTAATTTATTTTGTTGTACTTAAACTTTTTAATAAGATGAGATACAAGTTATTGATTCTTTGTAGTATTTCCTATTCAGTTTGGTTTTTGTTCACTGTTGGCAGGAGTGTAGATTGGTGCAACCCTTGTAGAAATCAGTGTGGAGATTCCTCAAAAAACTAGAATTGAAAGTTCAATTCAAATTAGCTATTCCCCTCTTTGATATTTTTCCAGAAGAACTAAAACATCATAGCACAGTGATATATGTGCCCACATGGTTATTGCTGCACAATTTGTCATAGTTAGATCTTGAAAACAACCCAAATGTCCACTGACTGAGGAATGAATGGATTTTTTAAAAAAATGATATCTTTATACAATGGACTATTACTCAGCTATTAAAAAGATAAATTCAAGGCCTTTCTAGGATTCAATTAGAGACTGAGTGAAATAAATCAGACTCACATATGTGAGCATCGCATTGGCTCCCTTGCATAAGAAACCAAACGAGTAATTAAAATCCAAAGATGCAATGTGAAACAGAAAGAAACTTCCCAGAAGGAAACAACTCATAAGAGGGAAAGGAGAGAAGAAGGAAGGGAAAAAAAAAATATATATATATATG
>NW_004524669.1:7872944-7873480 GCF_000260255.1 Octodon degus | reverse complement strand
TAAAAAAGTTATTAAAAAAAAAAAGATTTCTCTCGTTGACTAACTTTGTATGCCGATATCTGTTAACCAAACAACTGCATTGTAGACATTAATGTGTAATACAAAAACCATGCTCTAAATACCTGCCATCCAAAGGATCTGCAAACTGAGGTACAGGGTTTCAGGATAAATCCTGAGATTTGACTGATCATGTCAGATACAAAAATTACATTTCTTGTTATATAGGTATTGCTTTGTCTTGGTCTTAACCATCCAGCAGAAAAGTATAAAAATGAAGTATAAAAAGTAAATCCATATTAATATGCTGAGCTATAAAAGGCTCAAGTCAACAACTTCTGACAATGCTAGTCCTACAGATAACCCATTATGATTATGGACTACTGGAATATATTGGAATATTTTGCTGAATTCAATATTTAAATGACAATGGAAAGCACTTCTCTGTTAAAGCTAAACAAAAAAGGGGATTCAAATGAATGACCATTTTTGTATCTGTATATTCAAAATAGCTAGGATGTATAAACAGCTACTTTCTC
>NW_004524669.1:7872018-7872583 GCF_000260255.1 Octodon degus | reverse complement strand
ATATATATATATAATGTGATAAAATCTGCATGGTCCTAGCACAAAAACAGACTTGAGCATCAATGGGACAGATTAGAATATACAGACCCTAATTCAAACACATTCAGCCACCCTATCTTTCACAAAGGGGCCAAACATGTTCACCAGAAGAAGATAGATTCTTTAAAAAATGGTGCTGGAAAAATTTGCTTTCCACATGATAAAAACTAATTTTACACCCATTTCTATCAACCTGTACTAAACTACAGTCAAAATGGATCCAAAATTTAAACATTAAAATAGAAATCTAAATCTACTAGTAGAGAATGTTGGTATAAATCTTGAATACATACAGATAGGTAGAGAGTTCATGAAAAAAAAAGCAAAATGCACAAGAAATTCTTCAAAGAATCAACAACTGGGATCTCATCTTTTTGAAAAGTTTCTGCACATCAAAATAAATCATGAACAGTGTAAAAAGAAAACTAATGAATGGGGAAAAATTTTAGCCTACTGTGCCTCAGACAAAGGCACAGTATAGATAGATAGATAGATAGATAGATAGATAGATAGATAGATAGATAGA
>NW_004524669.1:7865047-7871918 GCF_000260255.1 Octodon degus | reverse complement strand
AGGAGAGAAGAAGGAAGGGAAAAAAAAAATATATATATATATGTATAAATATTTATACATACACAAGATAGCTAAGATAACTGCACTAATTACTAGTTTATTGAAAGGAACAATTAGTGCTCATATTTTTTGATAAATTTTACATTCCTATATCTGGTAATCTGAGTAAACACTTTGAAGATAACATGCAATACAGCAACTATTGTTAATTTCCTATCATCTTGTTTGAAGTTCCATATAATTTTATTATTTTTTATTCTTTTTTCAATAAAAAATTATTTTATTTGTTTTCACTCATACCTGTACCAAATAAATAACTATGCACCAGTATTTATATTATTATATCGTGTAAGTCAAGCAAAATATATGCATTCTTTAATCATGGATCAAATTTTTATTTTGTTTTCAAAATATTTAAATTAAAAGTTTACATTTCCTCAACTGAAAGATCATAAACATCCTTCCATCAGAAGATGAGTTAGGATTTCAGTTAAATTATTTCTGTATTATGTGTTCCTGTGAGTATCAACTACACAATCATTGTCCATGCATAGGAAAAAAGATATAGTACAGCTTACTACTATGGAAGGCATGCAATTATCACTACAGTGTAGTCCAGCTCCTTTTCAAGAAATTCTTAAAGCCAAATACTGCAATTTAGTCTTTGGATACATATTATAAGCATCACAGAAATGATTCATCTTAATTTTTTGACCTATGATTTTGCATCTTGCTAGAAAGGAAGCCAATTGTTCTTTTCCTAAAGATATTTTTCCTAAAGATATTTTTGACTCTCCTATAAACTTCTAGACAATGCTAGAAAACTGACCTCCATGTCAGAGATTACAATGCCATAATCATCAGTAGATGAAATTTCAAGAAATGAAGAATGAAAGAATGTCAGTGATACACCAACATTTGATTCATGAAAAAGTCAAAATGAGACTTCACTTTGCTCAAGAATTTGGTCCATAGATTTGAGTTTCAGAAACTAAATATAGAAAGTAATTCATAAGCTATCAAGTATTTTGGAATGGTGAACACAAATCAATCCAATAGTGTGTAAATACTAAAAATGTGTAAGTAGTAAAGGTGTGGAAAAAAATATTTGTGAAATTTAAGCTAAAAGGTACATTTTAATAACCTCATTTTCTTTGATAACTTTAAAGTTACTTTTTGGAATTCAAATCACTCAGGGAATTAAAACATTTGCTAGAGTATTTCTTTCAAAGAAAGATTAAAAATACTTCATGTCCTTTTGAACCATTTTTCATATAACTTTGGAAATTCGTGTTGAACAATGATTCTAAAAGGACAGTGCATATTTTTTTTTAAGTTTTTTTTTTTTTTTGTGTGTGTGTGTGTGTGTGTGTGTGTGTGTGTTTTGGCGGAACCGGGGATTGAACTCAGGTCCTTGAGCTTGCCAGGGAAGCGCTTATTCCACTGAGCCATCTCCCCGGCCCCTATTTCTTTACTATAAGAATATCCTCATTTTTTCATAACATTTATCTCTCAGGCAGTATTAAGTAAATAATTTAATATACAAGCAATATCTAACTTCTTACATGGTTACATTCTGGCCATCAACAGCAATAGGGGCAGTCAAATGTATCTATTTTTTAACTTATACTCTTTCTTATTTTCATTTAATTTTTTTCTTTTTTATTCATTTTAATGAGAAAAAAAGATAAAATAGCAATGAAAGAGTTTCAAAGCAGGTTAGTAGGGTGGTTACAAAAATTAATGCATTGCACATTGTTGTCTTCTTAGTAGCTATTCAGAGGACAAGATGCAGACATGATATCCTGCCTAAACAATATTAGTGCACATCTTTCTTCTCAATGAGCTAAGAGAAAGTGTATGTATATCTATCTTAACTATCTTCTGTCTGTATATTTTTTTTCTTTTTTTGGTTAATTTTATTCAGAAAAAAATAGCAATGAGACAGTTTCAAAATAGGTTAGTAGGGGCTGGGGAGATGACTCAGTAGACTAAGTGTTTCCCTGGCTAATGCAATTGCCTGAGTTCAATCCCCGGTTCTGCAAAAAATAAAAAAAAAAAAGATTAGTAGGGCAGTTATAATTTAATAATTAGTACTACATTGCATATTGTTGTAGCTATAGTAGTTATTCATAGTGCAAGATGCAGACATGATATCTTGTCTAAACACTATTAGTACAAATCTTTCTTCTCATTGAATCAAGAGAAAGTAGCTGTATATCTATCCTATTTTGTATACACAGATATATATTTTTTTCACTAAAAAAAGATCCTTCATTTATATCCCCTTTTTTGTTTATTTTTGTTAGAGATGGGTATTCCAATGCCATTCAAATATTGTAGGTGCATGAATTTAGCAAAATAATCCAATATAGTCCAGTAGTCCATAATAGTAGTGAGTTATCCATAAGACTAGCAATGCCAAAAGTTGTTGACTTGAGCCTTTTACAGCTCAACATATTAATATGGCTTTACTTTTTATACCTTGTGTTTATACTTTTCTCCTGGATGGTAAAGACCAAGATAAAGCAAGACCTATATAACAAAAAATAGTCAAATGTATCTAGAAGAAACCACAAATACAAATAATTTGACTATCCATAGAAAGGTTAACATTTATTCTAGTTACATTTTCCAGGTACATAATAATCATTTCACTCGTTTTTATACAAATGGTGACTGTAACAGTTTTCACAGAAAACAGAGGGGTATAATTTGCTAAGTATAATTAAAATAAAGTATCTACTACAGTGCTGTGATACTTTGCAGATTCCACACATCAGGTTTATTTTGCCTACTAATATAATTCTCCCATAAGAGTGACCACTGAATCTTAAAGTGGGTAAGTATAGCAAATATTCACCAAGTCTTCCAAATTCTTGACGATAAAAATTATAAACTCTTCATAATAAAGTTAAATTTATGAATTCAGGTAACATTCTCAATATTTTTCATTAATTTACATCTTTTTACTCCCTTGCAATGCTTGGGATTAAATCCAGGGCTTTGTTTCTGCAAGCAAGTGCTGTACTACTAAATTATAGGTATAGTTTTATCCATCTTTTTAACTTTTACAAAATTTTATAAAGCATAAAATATTTATATTGTCATTTTACACATCGAAAACATTAAAAAAATAAAAACATTAAGACAAATTTGTGTTGCTACTCCAAATCAGTTAAGTAAAAAATGAGAGTAAATATTCAACCATTCAGACTCCAAAACCCATTTTTTATATCCTAAATTATATTGACTCTAAATTTTAACATCTCTCAAATACTCTCTTTATTTATTTATTTTTTTGTTTGTTTGTTTTTGGCGGAACCAGGGATTGAACTCAGACCCTTGTACTTGCCGGGGAAGCACTTATTCCACTGAGCCATCTCCTCGGCCCCTCATTTTATTTATTTATTTATTTTTTTTTTCCAAATACTCTCTTTAAATACTCTCCAAAATCATCAAATTCTATTTCCTTTTTGTTTGACAGCCTTGGGCCCAGTTTATGTTTCTCTCTCTCATTTAGTAAAAGGAATAAAAGTTTCAACACTTTTCAGGAAAATCACAACTACATTTCCAACATCTCCATTTACAAGTTTTACCTCCCACATATATGGAGGATAACATCATGTTAAACTTCATGCTACTGTACAACAAAGATTTCTTTCATCTTCCAAGCATACACACTTCATTTCCTTCTAATCTCTACCCAGCAGCATCTTTAACACAGTTTCTATTATACTCTAACTTATTTTGAGAGAGGGAGCTGAGGGCAAAGAAAGGAAGCAAGGAAGCGCGCGCGCACACACACACACACACACACACACACACACACACGGCTCTCTACAGAGGATCCCAAATGCTGGGATTATAGACATGCACCACCATACCTGGCTTTACTATTCTCTTAAATAACCCACATTCAATCACATTTTTTTCCTCCCTCCGTTTAATGATGTCCTCTGCTTTCTAAACAAGATTGAAAAATAAGCACCGCACAGAGTTCACATGGGAATTAAATTTACAAAACCTAATTTTTTTAGTGGAGGAGGGGAATGTCAATATTTAACTACAAAAAAGCACATCAAAGAAATTTAACAACTTGTTTGGAAATTTTAGAAAAAATGTCACTTGCATGTGTGACATGATACTTGGTTGCAGTGTGTCAGGGTGTCCTGCCTTCAGGTACACTCCGTTCCTGACAAAAACTAAGAAATTTATCACCATGTTCCTGGAATTTCCCTTTTGTGTTTCCAAGACTCTTGCCAAATCAAGTGGATATTGTAATGAAATAGGGAGTAAAATGTCTTAAGTATTATCTGAGTGACACAAGGAACTAGGCAAACTAGAATATCTGTAGAAAGTGTCTTCCTGTCTGTCATATGCTCATTCAGCTGATGCTTGGAATTTTGGTCATATAATCAAAAAAGCCAGTGAATACTGCACACCACCTGCCCCATGCAGTTACCCAATATGGAACATAATACTGTGCAATGCTGTAGTCCAGATGCCCACCACTAGACTCTTGGAATTCTCTCTGGTGTTCTCCTTGTACATCCATTACCTCTATGTAGTGCAGCAGCTACCACCTGGTAGTCCCAGTATCTCCAGGCACATTTCCCATCCAGTCCTCTCACTGCCACAGACCCTATATCTGTTCTTTTCTGCTACTAAATCTAAATTAACCTGACCTTTCCCTATTGATACTTTAGTAAACCTTATCTCATACAAGCTACATCTCAATATATTCTGAGAAACCTTTTCTATTGTCCCAACACACCAGGCTTGAGCCTGAGACAAGGCAAGGCATGTTTTCTTATTTTGTATTCTCAATATGGTGAGGGTTCATTTTGTATCTGTACATTCAAAATAGTTAGGATAGATATACAGCTAATTTTTCTTAATTCAGTGATCAGAAGGAGTTGTTCTACTAGTGTTTGTGGACAGGATATCATGTCTGTATCTTGTACTATGAATAACCACTAAAAAGATATCAATATGGAATGTATTAATTATTGAAATTGTGCTAGTAATTGGTTTTGAAAATGTCTCATTGCCATTTGTTTCTCAATAAAATTATTTAAAACAAGATATGGTGAGGGTTCACCTTTACTGGGATGAAATTTTCACACTAATTAGAAAGTACCACTCCCCAAAACTTCTTTTTTTTCCTTTTTTCTTTTTTCATTATTAACTTTTATGTGAAAAAGATAAAAATAGCAATGAAACAGTTTCAAAACTGGTTAGTAAGACAGTTACAATAATTAATACATTGAATATTATTGTCTTCGTATTAGTTATTCAGAGGACAGCATGCAGACATGATACCTTGTCTAAACAATATTAGTATAAACCTTTCCTCTCAATGAACTAAGAGCAAGATAATAGTTATCTATCATAACTATTACTTCTTGTGAAAGCAAAAGAAGTAGAATGAAGGCATAATTTTTCTCATGTTTTATTTGAAGCAAGAGCTGCTGCCTAAATTCTGTGACAGTTAATTGTACATGATAACTTGACTGGATTAAGGAATAATTAGAAATATGGTAAGTCATTGATTCTGGGTGTGTCGGTCTCAGAGTTACGACACCCACTACTCTGGATTAGAGCCCTTTCAACTAGATGTGAGCCATGCTACTTTTATCTCAGAGGTTCCATCTTGAATACGACCTGCTTTGGGACTTCTTGCTCTCTGGAATTTATGAGTCAATTCCCCTAATAGACCACTCTCATACAGCTCACTAGCTCTATCTATCTATCTATCTATCTATCTATCTATCTATCTATCACCAATCTATCAATCATCTCTATATATTCTCTATCTTCTTTTCTATCTATAATATGTCTGTCTCTCTTGGTCCTGTCTTTCTAAAGAACCCTGATTAATATACATTTTTGTGTAAAAAAAATGGTTCTAGAGAAACAAAAAATTTAAGGATGAGTTTCTGTAACTATTCTTAAGTTTTCTGAAATTCTGATGTGGTTCTAATTTTAAAATTCTAAGATATCTGTTTCAAATAGTATGGAAAGCACTGACGATTCACTGTTGAGATATATTAAATAAATGCATTTTATACTGTTAATAGTCATGTCCAAATCAAGTTTGACAACATCATCTGATGAAATATTAATGTGTCTCTTCTGAGATATGAATCAAGAAAGACAATGCTGTTCTGTTTATGACTTATCCCCACTACTTCACTTTGTTTCTAGGCCTACAACTACACTCAAATGCTATCAGCTTCCTGAAGATGAGCTGCAAAATTGGGCACATAAGAATGCCCTAAAAGAAATACTTGAGTTTTGTAATCTGCACAAGAAGGAATGCTAAAAATGTATGAGAATAAATATTAAGAATGGGAAATAGGGTCGAGGAGATAGCTCAGTAGAATAAGTGCTTGCCTGGCAAGCACAAGGTCCTGAGTTCAATCCCCAGTACCACCAAAAAAAAAAAAAAAAAAAAAAAAAGGGGGAAATAATGATATAAAGAATTTAAATTGGATCAGGCCAAATTGATTGATTTGGGCTCACTAAGTGGAGTTGTATTTTGTGTTTACAGCTTGGGTTGTTAAGGAGGAACTGCTAAATTGGTCAGTTGGATTAAGCATGGATCAAAAGATGGCCCTAATTTGTCTCTCTGTGTGTTTGTTATCTGTGTTGAGTAATGCTATTGATTTTTGGGTATTGAATTTGTAACCTTCTATGCTACTGATTTTTTTTTTTAATTCTAAGAGCTTCTTGGTGGAGTTTTTTGGGTCTTCCAAGTACAGTATCATGTCATTTGCAAATAATGATAGTTTAACTTCTTCTCTACCCATTCATATTCCTTTTTTCTAAGTATTTATACAAGGCTGAGATGACTGTACTAAGAATT
>NW_004524669.1:7851788-7857450 GCF_000260255.1 Octodon degus | reverse complement strand
ACCATTTCTAATGTCATATCAATTATTACTATGCTCTCTTAAAAATAAAATTTTTAGAAAAAGGTAATAAAAGAAAAAGGGGGACAAGAACCAAATTTAAGATGTTTTTGAAAGCATGTGGTAATATTCAATCATACGTCCAATCTTGTATAACTATATCTGTTAATCTAAGCAATGGATTTGATGACAAAAGTAGATAATAGCGGCCAGGGAGATGGCTCAGTAGAATAAGCACTTCCCTGGCAAGTACAAGAATCTGAGTTCAATTACTAGTTCCTCCAAAAAAATAAAAATAAAAATAAAAATAAATAAGAGTAGATAATATTATCAATCATCGTTAATCAGTTATTCTTGTTTTGAAAATCTATAACATATGTTTTTTTATATGTTACCCTGTTTCTGTGTTTGTTTTTGTTTCTCTTGCTTTTGATTTTACTCTTCAAAATAAAAGAAAATCATAATTTAAAAAATTTTAAAAAACAAAAGATGGCCCACAATGAGTAAACCGCAGATGTTGTACCTCCTTGGATTTACAGAAGAAAGGATTCAAAGGCTTTGCAGAACTGAAATACTGGCTTGCAGATTTTGTGTAAACCATAATCACCCATATTGGGAGGATTCAAAAGACAGACTTTATGCCAATACATGGAAAAATAAAGGTGTGAGGTGAGGGCCAGCATCCCTGAAAATCTCTATGATTTTCTTCTCTGTAGGTCAGTCCTCACATGGCATTCCTTGGTCACTCATTTCAACAGCTTAAATATAATAAGAATAATTAAATGCCTAGTAAACTGGACAGAATCAAGTGGTCACACTGAGTTGTCAGAGGCAAGGTGAGAATATTTTCCATAATAGAGAGCACTAATAATAGCTTGATTGTTATAATGTTATGGCATTTTTACCTAATCATAATGTACCTAAAAGTGAAATAGATAGGAAAACTATTTGGTTCTTAATCTACATAAGCAAAAACATGTAGGTCTAGTTAAAATGAGTCTTACCTGAATTTTAAAAACATACAAGCTCCTCAGTCACCCCTCAATCACTGCTCCTCAACCAACTTTCACATGTAGCCCAATTTGTAGACCCAGAACCCCTTCAATGATGTTGAGGCCAGCTCTCCTTCCAAAAGAGCCCTGGTACACAACTAAAATTGTATCTTCCTAACAGTTCTTTTATTCTTCCACAAGAGGACATAGAGTCTTTTACAAGGATAAATATGCTTTGGGGAAGAAATGATGAAATAAGCAGTACTTTCAATGTCTTTTGGACTCTGGCTTAACAAATGTTGATTCCAGGAAACCTAAAATATGTTACAGTAGGAGATTATGGTGGTCAAGTAGGAGAGTCTCCAGTTATAGTAGGAGATTATGGAGGTCAAACCATCAATCAAATTTAGGACTGGTCCAAAATATCGTAGGTCCAATGTGATCTCAACCCCCATCTGTAGTCATTTCTCCAGTTCCAGAATGCACAATTAGAAAAGAAATATTTATCAGGTGTCAGAATCTCTATGTTAATTCCTTAGCCTATGAAAAGAAGAACTACAGTGATGGGAAAGGCTGAATGGAAGCCATCTCTTGGCTTAATACATCTCCTGGTAGTCGATATGGAGCTACTGATTTGGGGAATGAATTTTCCTTAATATTTGCCTATAGGGCCCACTAGAAATGTTTGCTTTTAGTTGTCAAGACCAGAAATAAACCATCAGCTGTTATACTAGAGTATATCAACTCTGTGGTCCTGTGTCATAATTTAATTCCCAGAGATCTTGATCATCTTTTTTGCAAAATGTAACTGTAGTCTACTACATATGGCATTAACTGGAACAATATATAAAGTATCAATATTCTAGACATATCGGCAAGACATTTGAATATTAGAGAGCAGGAAATAAATTCTACTAAAGTTCCAGTACATTCTGTCTCAGTGAAATTCTCAAGGTCCAGTACATGTGTTATGTAGCAATATCCCTTCTAAATGGAAAGAAAATGTATTGCTCTGGCCTCTCTTACAATCAAGAAAGGGAAACACTTCTTGGTTGATCTACTTAGATTTTTGAGACAGCATATTCATATTTTGATGCATTACTCTGGCCCATCTACCAAGTGACCCCAAAAGCAATTAGCTTTGAATAGAGCCCCAAACAAGGAAGGGTTCTGCAATATATCTAAGCTACTGTGCAAGCTGTTTTTGCACATGAGATATATGAAAGGGTTTGAGGCCCCTGTAGAGATAAACTACTTTGAGTTCCACAGGTAATCAACAATGAAGACTCTTAGTATTTTGGACCCAGGCCATTCCAACTTTTATAGAAAATTACTCTTGTTCTGAGATACAAGATTCAGCCCTCTATTGAGCCTTGGTAGAAACTGAAGGCTTAATGATAGGCCACCAAGTTACCATAAGACCTGAGATGTCCTGAGTGTAATCTATTCCACCATGCAATAAAGTTCAGTATGCACTTCAGGATCAAATACAAGTGTTTTTAAATAAATGAATAAATAAATAAATAAATAAATAAATAAATAAATAAAACAAGTGGTTTGTTGTCATTGTTGTTGTTTTATGTTTTTAGTACAGGGTCTACAGGGTCTCACTACTTGGATCTAACTCATAGTGATTCTCCTGTTTTCATCTGCCCAAGCTCTGGGATTACAGATGCCCACCACCACCACCATGCCAATCACCTTCTCAGCACTCCCTGAGGGGACAGGGCTGGCATAGCATGCCAGAGAACCAACCCCAGCTGCTGTACTCTGCCTAAACACGCATTTTAGTCCACTGAGCTATCTGGCCAGCCCTTCAAATGCAAAATTTATGTTTGTGATCTTGGTGAGTAGGTCCTGAAACAACCAAAAAAATTTATGTCAAGAAGTAGTTCAAGATCCTATGCCATCTATCTCTGCTATACTATCTCTCCTTTCTGCATCCATGACCTCATGGGGTGTACCCAATCTCAATTGACAGAGGAAGAGAAGACCATGATCTGGGTTACACTGTGTGAACTGTATGAAAATTGATACCTGAGGAACCATGATCTCTCGGGGATAACTGTAAAAGACAGTAATAGAGAAACCATCTCAATAGACAGAATGTTGCAGAGCACATGTGTTTGTGCACTTTCTTCTGAAATATGCAGATAGGCTATTACATAGGGATGCATGGGTTGTGGCAAATGATGTGGCTGTATGGAAGAAGACTTGGAAGAGTCACAGTTGGAAAATTGGTGAAAAACAATTCCAGAGACTATGCATGGGACTAGATGTAAAGATGTGTCCCACATCAATGCTACTAAAGACTGAATTTTCACAGAATGCTTTCATAATCAGGTAACAGGAGAGCTCATTTTGTGGATACTGTCCAGCCTCTTTCCCAAGCCATCTCTATCACTGCCCAATAAGTTCATAAACAAAGTGGCTACAGTGGCGAGGAAGGAAATTATGTATGGGCTTACCAAAGTGGGCCTGACTACAGCCACTGTTGATACTCAGTTTGCCAGTGGCAGAAATTAAAAATGTATCTTCAACATGGCATGATTTCTCAGGGTGGCATGGCAACTACATGGTGACAGGCTTATGAGATTAGACTGCTTCCATCACAGAAGAGACAGTGTTCTGTCCAAATTAGACTGAAACAAACGAACATGGATTTACCTTCTTTTCACACCTTTTTGCCTAAGTTGTTATCCATGAATTCCAAGAATATCATATCTACCTTTCACATATTCTCACTAAGGAAGGAATTTCACAGCCAAAGAACTTGAGTGTGGGTTCATCATGCTCATGGAATTCATTGACCTTACCATGTTGTCATCACTACAAAAGAACTAACTTAGTGGGATGGTAGGATGGCCTTTTGAGATCAAAGTTGCAGCTTCAACTAGATAACAAAACATTTTATACCTGGAACAAGAAAGCTGTAAATACTCCAAACCAGCATCCAATATATTATATTATTCCTATAGCCAAAATTCAGCAAAAAAGGGCTGGCAATGATGCACCATTATCCCTAGTGATAGCCACAAAAAGCATTTTCATTCTCTTTTTCCAACTTTATGAAGGCAATCTAGATGTTTTAAAGGGGAAAATGTTTCCAACAAGAGACATAGCAATGATTTTGTTCAACTGGAAGTTTAAACTACCAGTGGGTCATTTTGAGTTTCACATCTCTGAGACTACAGGCTAAAATGGAAGTAATGATGCTGGATGGAGTCAATTATCAATGCAATGGAGACTAAATAAACAGCACAAATATTTAAAGAATCAAAGAGTTGGTTCCTTAAATGAATAAAATTTATTAATCCCTAGCCGTACTTAAAAAGAGAAAGAAAATTTCAAATTCAAGCAATAAAAAATTAAAAAGGTGAAATCACTACAGATCTTATTGAATTCAGAGATCATCAATACCTACTTTGAAAATCTTACTCTTATCAGACAAAAAAGACAGAAGAAATGGCAGATTCACAGACATATATGTTGTACCAAAACTGAATCAAGAAAATGTAAAACTTCTGAATAACCCAGTAACAGTGAATGAAATTCAAAATGTAATTTAAAAATTCTGAACAAAGAAAAGATCAAGTTCTGGTGTGTAAACAGCTAAATTCTATAAGTAATTTAAAGATTTAATGCCAATTCACAAACTTTTCAAAGAAATTTAAATGGAAGAAGCTTTCCTAATCTCATGCCTGGAGGCTCTGATACCAAAATGAGAGAAAGGCTTGATTTAAAAAAAGAAAAGTATAGGCCAATCTCTCTAATGAAGACAGATGTAAAAGTTCTTAACAAATTCTAGCAAACAGAATGCAGCACATTGTCAAAAAGATTCTACCCTACAATCAAGTGGGATTCATCACAGTAATGCAGGAAAGGTTCAATATACACATCAACGGAGTCAAAGACAAAACCACATGATCATCTCAATAGATGAAGAAAAAGCTTTTGACAAAATAGAGTATCCATTCATTATAAAAACACTACCGAAAATTGGAATAGATGTTCTTTACCTCAACCTGATAAAAGCCATCATTGGCAATCCAGCAGTCGTCATCACACTAAATGTGCAAAAAGTGAAAGCCTCCACTTTAAAATCAGGAACAAGGGGCTGGGGAGATGGCTCAGTGGAATAAGCACTTCCCTGGCAAGCTCAAGGGCCTGAGTTCAATCCCCGGTTCTGTAAAAAAAAATAAATAAAAAATAAATGAATAAATAAATAAATAAAATAAAATCAGGAACAAGACAAAGTTTCCCACTGTCACCATTCCTATTCGATATACTTCTTAAAGTATTAGCTAGAGCAATTAAGCAAAAGAGAGAAATAAATGGAGTAAGGGTAGGAAAGGAGGAATCAAAATTATCTTTCTTTGCAGATGATATGATACTCTACATAGGAGATCCCAAAAATACCCTCTGAAGACTTGCAGATGTAGTAACCAAATTCCATAGTGTAGCAGGATAAAAAGTCAACACTGAAAAATCAATACCATTTTTTTACAATATGAAGAAACAAACTGAGAGAGAAGTTAAAGAATCCACAATTTATACAATAACATCCAAAAAATTAAGTTCTTTGGAATCAATCTCACAAAGGAAGTAAAAAATCTATACAGTGAAAATTATGGTGCTCGGAATAAACACATCAAAGAGGATTTCAGAAAATA
>NW_004524669.1:7838531-7844183 GCF_000260255.1 Octodon degus | reverse complement strand
ATACTGGTTTCTTCTGGTTTATTGAAAGGTGCAACGAATGCCTAAATTATTTTCTCTCTCCTTTTGATTTTTTTAATATCTTTGACCAATATTACAGGCTTATATCTGGTACTCTGAACTAGCTCGAAGAGAAAAATATAATTGTGAAAACCATTGTTGAATTCCTATCATTTTGTTTAGTGAAATTCTGTATCACTTCTAACTGTTTTTTACTACGTTTGTATTCTCTTTTAAAATAAAAAATAGAGAAAAGGCAAATGTGCCTATCTACTAGAGCAGGGATGAACTTTTTCTCCCTGCTCCATGAACATCAGGACTCCAGTCTTAGTTTTGGGGCTTTAGGGCTTACAAGAGCAGTTCCCCAGGTTGGTAGGCTTTTACCCTGATACTGAGAATTATACTATTAGCTTCTCTTCTTTGGAGGCTTTTGCTTTTTCACTGAGTCAAACTACCACCGTTTCTTAGTCTCCAACTTTTAGTAGTCTGTTGTAAAATTTATCCAAGTTCATAACTATGTAAGCTAATGTCCTAATAATCCCCTCTCATCTGTCTGTCCATCTATTTGCCTATATACTCACCTAGCTTCTCTTGATTCTATCTCTCTGGAAAACAAAGAATTCCCACCATTTTGATTGGTAGTAGTAATTTTTTTTTTTTTTTGGAACCGGGGATTGAACTCAGACCCTTGCACTTGCCAGGCAAGCGCTTATTCTACTGAGCTATCTCCCTGATCCCAAACATTTTAAAGCAAATGCTTTTTTTTTGGCAGGGGGTGGTAAGAAGGGTCTATGGGGTGTTCAGGGAATAGTAATTTTTAAACAAATAAAAAATACAACTCCATCCAACACAATAGCTTCAAAACTCATCTTTCAACCTCACCTTTTCTTCACTTTATAAGTTACCTGCCAGGGATCTTATATCAATGACCTAGTAGTATTGTAATTCTATAAATAACTTTTTTTTCTTTTTGTGAGGGTAGTACAAGAAAATTTTCTCATAGTTTTAATAAGGCTTTTGTTTTCTTGTATTTGTTGGGGGAGTTGTTTTTTTTGTTTGTGTTGTTTTATTTTTGGTACTGGAGATGGAACTTGGGGCCTTGCACTTACCAGGCAGGCACTTATACCACAGAGTTATATCCCCAGCCTCTTGAATAAGTTATTTTGACTACTTCTATTAAAAGTTTGATATTTGTCCTCATTGTATCTATTATTTTACACTACTAACAATTGAATCTTAAATAATACATATCCTCTATGAGGTTCATGGAGCTAAATGTGTGTCCTGCACTGTGTCCACTTATAAAAATCATGGATGAATTTGAGGATGACATCCATGCAAAACAGCAACAATTGTTGAATTCTTATTACTTTGTTCAGTGAAATTTTGTATGGTTTCTAATGTTATCTTTTGTTAGTATTTTATATTTTTTAAATAAAATAGTAAAAAACATGGATGATCACTTCCCAAGCATCCATGTAGTTTATCAATTATCTCAGTGTACTTCAGGCATCAATTAGAAACTTTAATTTGTCGAAACAAGTGATGTAATTGACAGCAATGGATTACCTCTCAAAATAAAATCAAAGTATATTTTGAACATGCATTGTTCTTGTTTTTTAAGATATTCCTCTTGAGATTAGCACAATTAATCCACACAATATATGTAATCCCTATGGTCTCTGAATATAACAGAAATACTGCCTGCTCCATCATCATTTTACAATTTGAGATGTATGTTTAGAAGCCAGAAAAGAAAAAGAAAGCTTATCTTGAAGTTCTAGGTATGTTCTCATAATCATCATTTCCTATAAAATTGCAATATAATTGTCAGAAGGTGATTTTTTAAAGTGTTCACTCATTTGGAAATCATCGTCCTAATTTTGGATTATTCTGCTCAAATCAAAATGAATAAAAATATATGTGCAAATAGGGGAGGGATAGACATAGAGTCCCATTCAGGCCCATAACCATAGCTTTAAGGAGGGTCATGAAATTCAGAATGTCTGGATATAACATTTTTCTATTTTTTTCAATGCATTCAAGCATTATGTGACTCCTTTACATTATATTATCTTGATATGCTAATTACATAACAGATTATCTAATTAAAATAAATTCAGAATCTAGACTTAAAGTTATCTAAAAATCATGCTTCAGTTTCATTGAAAATAGAGCAAAATCTTCAATTCAAAAAAGCCCACTGTAATTACATCCATTTCAAATGAATAGCTATTTCAAAAGATGTTAATAGAAATTCAAATGTCTAGATATCCATTTCAGACAACTGATTCTAGGACATAACCTTTAAGGAAGTATGATACACAGTCATATCCTATAACTTGAGTTCTGGGTACTATCAGCTCTCTCTGTTATATCCACAGATGTCTGGCTCTGAGCCCATGATGAATGGAAATCATTCCCTCTGCACTAAATTCACATTTGTGGCTTTATCTTCTCTAGCAGAATTACAACCCATACTCTTCCTGGTGTTCTTAATAGTCTACTTATTTACCATGGGAGGGAACCTCATCATCATCTGTCTGATCGGGGTCACGCCTTCCCTGCACACTCCCATGTATTTCTTCCTGGTGAACCTCTCCTTTTTGGAGATGTGCTACATCACCAGTGTGGTGCCCCAGGTGCTGGTGCACCTGCTGGTGGAGACCAAGACCATAAGCCTGAGCGGTTGTGCAGCCCAGATGTATGTGTTTGCCATCTTGGGGCTGACAGAGTGCTGCCTGCTAGCAGCCATGGCATATGACCGCTTTGTAGCTATTTGTTACCCGCTGCACTATACTCTCCGGATGAGCCCTCCTGTCTGTTTGAAATTGGCGGCAGCATCCTGGATCACTGGGATAATGGTAGAATCAGCACAGATCAGATGGATCTTCACTCTGCCTTTCTGTGGAACAGGAAAGATTGAGCACTTCTTTTGTGACATCATGCCTGTAGTTAAGCTGGCTTGTGTGGATACTTCTCACAATGAGAGTGTGTTGTTTGTTATCTCCATGATCTTCATTATGGGTCCTTGTCTCCTCATTCTATGCTCCTATGTGTGCATCGTTGTGACCATCTTGAGAATCCCGTCAGCAGCTGGCAGACGCAAAGCTTTCTCCACGTGTTCCTCTCATATCCTGGTTGTTTCTCTGTTCTTTGGCACAGCATTGTTCACTTATCTCCAACCAAAGACAGCACACACTCCAGACACAGACAAGGCCACTGCACTCATGTACACAGTGGTCACACCTTCTCTGAATCCTGTCATCTATACTTTAAGGAACAAGGAAGTGAAGGAAGCCTTTCACTGGCTAATGCACAAGAACCCACTTAGACAAATGGCTTAATCCAATCTGCAATGCTTAAAATTTGAAGTCCTGACACAGGATTTTGTGACTCCTGTACTCTATTGTCATTGATGCTTTTCTAACCTAGTAACCCAGGGACAGTTGAATTTGTTCAATATTTCTTAATGAAAGCAAGCAAAAGAATGCAAAAGTTGGATTTTAAAATTGCCAAATTATTCCTTTAGCCAACTATATTTACTAGCATCTCCTTGGTGATGGGCAACATTTTTAAAATGCTGAAATTTTTTAAGTTGATGAAAATATTTAAAATTTAATGCTGTAGAGAAAGCATTATAAAATACTACATCAATATAGCAAGGGAATATACACACTTGCCATCAGAAAGGACTGTTTAAAAGTTGATCCTGGGGACAATTGATCCTGATAGTAATGCTTTGCTGCTGACTCTACTAGACTCAGAAATGCTGTTAGTAGAGTGAATCAAAATTTTGATATCTGGATAATATTTGACCATGGCTATCGAACTGGTAAATTATGTTGGTGGAATATAAGAAGTGACAATTTCAACTAAATCCTGAAGCTTTATTATAAAGAGTGTTAGATGTAACTGTATCTATGGTGACAAAGAGTTGGTTTATTTATACTAAAAATGATTTTTTGGCTCTATGATTATTTCTGATCATTTGTTTTCTTTCCCTGGAGAATGAAAATTAATTCTTAAGCTTCAGGGCTAGAGGCATTTTACAGGAGAAAGATATGAATCATTCCCTTGAGCCACTGACATTTTATGCATTTCAACTATTATTTTTCTTAAGAAAGCCTTGACAAATACAAATGCAGCATTCTAAAATTAAATAGTGGGTGGAAGACCATCAGGGAGTGCCCCAAGAACATAATCACATAGTATATATTTAGTGTGATGAATTTTTCAAAATTATGGTGAATCCTTTATCATAAACCAATACTCCAACTAAATATGAACTAATTACATTGTTTCTTTTTCTGTTTACAAAGAGTGCTACGAGTGATCAAAAAATTGAACAGTCAGCTTTATGAGAATATTATTTATTCACCACAGAATCTTCCATTATAAATATAAGTGTTTTATACAAGGTAGTAAAAAAAACTACTTGATTGGGCTTTAGGATTAAATAATCGAGTTCTCCAAAGGATAAAGTTTTTAAACAAATACACATTTTTGTGCACTGAACAATTTTCGTTTCTCTTTTTCTTTTTTTCTTGCTGGCACTTTTGTTTTGACTACACTCTTCATTGGTTATGAGTTGCTTTTATATGTTTTCCAATGCAAAGCACATTCTTTATAATAAACTTTTAACATTTTTTATGTTTTCCCTATGAAGTTATTTTCAAAATATACTTCTCTTTTAATATGCAGTGACATGATCAAGTGACATATGAACCAATTAGTCTATTTTACAAAAATGCTTATATTATGAAAATATTGAATGTTCTAAGCACTGATGATAATCACCTGGTACATGCCAGACACTGAATAATCATAGATAACACTTACTTGTTATTTAGATTAAGATATCAATGCATTTTTGTCATTCTGAGAAACTGATTTTACCCCTAATAGTTTTCCAAGAGAAAATATTGTATTTGTAGCTATTTTGAATCAGCTTCCAGTCACTCTGTAGTATTCTAGATGCCAACGAACTTTGTATTAAAGTCAAGTCAATTAGAGAAAATACTAGTGATGAGAAAGCTAAGTACTGTCAACATAAATATAATGCCCTGTTTTGACTCAGTTTCTGACAAATAGTTTTTGTTACTATAGTTTTCATGATTATTTAATCATATTGCTTTTAGCAAGAAATCTCAGATGCTCTTATCAATGACTAAGTATGGCTAAGAATAAAATACTTGAAGTAAAAAGACAGTGAACAACTCAATATGATATCAAAGAATTAACTCTATATTCTAGGATACTGACAAACTGATTCACCTACCACTGTTCTTTAGCACTCAGTAAACCATATGTAACTGTGCATGAGATTTCTTACAAACACACACACACACACACACACACACACACACACACACACACGCAAACATTTGTTAGGCCTGTGATTAAAAATATGACTTATTCTAGTTTTTTGTATTCATTTAGTTATGGTAATTCCTCCTTCCAGCATGTTTGTTGTCTTCTTTATTGGGTGTTCACTCTATTATTTTATTCAAATCATCATTTCAATAAAATTATCAAGCAGATTCTAAGCTTTTAAGATAGTGAGAATAAGACCATGGAGAATATATCAATAGAACTAAAGCTGGAAAGGATATACATGGTAATTTCAAACTGAGAGACTGAAATTAAAACTGG
>NW_004524669.1:7816505-7838431 GCF_000260255.1 Octodon degus | reverse complement strand
TCTTACACTTATGTAAGAGAAAGTTTAGAATGGTGAAATGACTGAAGGATCCACAAACATTTCTGTACCAAGACAGAATCTCACCTTCCCCAATGAGATCTCCTACATGACTGTGAGACACATAGTAGCTCACACTTACACACACACACATACACACACACACACACACACACCCCACAGGCACACTCTAGTCATTCATTATGCGTGTCTAATGTCTTACATTGTTTTGCTCTTGTATTTAAACATGTATTTCTCTACAAATCCAATTTGAGAAACATCTGTTCATTTACTACACTGTGTAGGAATCCATCAATCGGACACATGTAGTAGTCTCAAATTCTATTCCCCTGTGATTGAGAATTTTTCTTCTAAATTCAGAAGAAAATAAAAAGATTTATTTACCAAACTTTGTTTGATATTATATTACTTTGACTGCCAAACTATTTTTGGCTAAGTCAGAAGTTCAGAAAGTATCACAAGATACTATGTCAAAAGAGGCAAACCAATGATGTTATATTAATTTGGAAGTGAGAAGAAATGTTTAAATGAAAACTTAAAAAATATCATAGTGTAAAATGGATGGATGGAAAAATATGCATTATCTGAAATTTAAATATTGCACACATCAAAGAAGTTTGATTACTGCATGCATACTTCCTGAAGTGTTATCCAGCCAGCATTCATATTTCTATGTTAAGGTAATTCAATTCAACATAAAATATATAACATTTTTATGACCAAAACTGATTTTAATTATCAGATATTTCCAGTAATTAGAACTTCCATAAACCTCACAAGTTATAAAACCAACTATAATTTTATGTCATGTTTTCTAAGCTATTAAGCAGTTTTAAATATCAGGCAATGAAGCAGAAGTTACATTTACTGGAACTAGTGTTTTAAATATGTGATAGGTATGGAAAGACCTTTCCACTTGGTTCTGATTTTTTAACAGAACTATTGAAGGAGAGATATTTTAAACTCCAATGAAAGCACTGCCAGAAACCAAATTCCAATAAAGACACCAAATGAACCAATAATTGGGATTATTTTAAAAGTCAGGAAATCACCCATTCAGCTTTATGTACCTACTCCATGTGAGGAAGAAACGGAGGTGATAAGAAGTATGAAACATTTACAACTATTTTCCTTGTTGAATTTCCAAGTCCAAAAAGAAGAGGGTAGGGGGTGTTAGGAGTTATACAAAATTATATTGATGATACATCAAAGTCAATCATCTTTTAAAGAGCTTTACCCCCAAAGGTAGGTGAAACTGGACTTCAATTTTCCATTTGGATACTCACTTAGACGAAGAATTTGTGACCATCTAAGGTCCTACCATCTGTGTTAAGCTTAAAATGACTTAAACCTTAAAGAAGTGCTTGAATTATACAATCTGGATTTGAGGTATTGGGCATGTGAACACAATGTCTAGGAATCTTTTGCAATTCACTGAAGTTGTCTTCAAGTGAATTGCAAATTCAGTCCTCCACGGCAGGACTGGGTAGAGTGGGGCATGACAATAGTACTAGTACTCAGGAGCAGACAGGAGGATTGTTAATTGGAGGCCACACTGACAATCTAGCAAAATCCTGTCTCATGAAAACAACAAACAAACTTATGCACAATCAGGGTTAGAAAAGAAGGCAGTAGGAAGACCTTGAAAAAAGATTATCAATTTAGATTTAAATATAAGAAAAGAAATATAAGACCTATCTGAGGAAAACTTGCAAAATTATGGCAAACAAAATCAGTTTTAGGGCCGGTCAAAAAGCTCAGCAGATTAAAGCTCCTTCGAGCAGGTGCAGGGGTCAGGGGTTCGATCCCCAGGCCTGCTGTGCAAGCCCTGCCACTGGGGCCTGCTGAGATGGCAACTGAAACTGGGTGTGGTGGCGCGCACCAGTAATCCCAGCTCTTGGGAGGCTGTCAACAAGCGGATCACTACGAGTCTCATCTAGTAGTGAGATCCTGAACACCCTGTAGACCCTTCCCTAAAATACAAATAAATAAATAAATAAAAATCAGTTTTTACTTACACAAACAGGAGTGAAACATGGTCTTTTCTTTTGGATTTCAATTTTAAAATACACAGCCTTTGGGGCCAGGGAGATGACTCAGTGGAGTAAGTGCTTCCCTGGCAAGCACAAAGGGCCTGAGTTCAGTCCCTGGTTCCGCCAAAAAATAAAAAATAAAATAAATAAAAAATAAAAAATTACACAGCTGTATAACCGTGGACTTTGTGAGGGGTGTAACACAAGGAAGGCAAAACAATGTGAAAACAGGATCGATGGAAGGAAAGTACTCTGTAGTGCTGTCTAAATCTGGAGTTGTGATGGCATTAAGTCCTGTAAACCCAGACTGAATAGTTCACTAGATTTTCTATTTCATGGGATAATAATGTTTTATTTGTTTGTCATGTGTTTACATCATTCGGAGAACAGGTGTTGTGGTGTCACTTGGCCTCATATTACTACGACAAAATTCTAACACACATTACTCATCAAGATTTATTTTTGCTCAGTTCTGAAGATTCAAATTCAAAATTGAGGCATCTCCACTAATGTGGGCCTCTGGATAAAAATTAGACGTCACAGTAGGAGTAAATATGCTCATACCTAAAGGTTGTGCCTAAAGGAGAGAGAGCCACTATTGCTTTTGAGGGCACACTTTCAATGACGTAAGGATGAGCGCCACCTAGGGACCAAGATTTTATTTGTGTATCTTTGGAGAACACACTTGTCCAAACCATAGCAACTTATCATTAACTAAAATCACTATGTAATAATTCTAAAGCTATTTTAATTAATGTGATTAATATCTTGGATCTCTGTCTCTCTGTGTCCCTCTGTCTCTTTCTCTTTCTCTCTCTCTCTCTCTCTCTCTCTCTCTCTCTCTCTCTCTCTCTCTCTTTCTCTCTCTCTCTCTCTCACATAAAGATCAAACCCAGACCTATGGATCTGCTGATACCTATGCATGTGCTCCTCAGTTCATCTGTACCACTGAGTTCTATCCCAGTCCAGATTCTTTTTAGGTTGGAAATAATAGCAGTCATGTTTTAATTTCTGAATTTTAAAAATAATGCTTTAGATTTTTTTTAAAAGTCTTTTTAGTTTCTACATACAGTGATGACTACTACCTAGATGCAGATGGTAAGTGCTTGCTAGTAAGTATTGATTAATCTAGCAAAATTTGGTTGATCTGGTAACAATAATTATAACTCAGAATTTTGATAGTAACAAATTTCCAACAAATTAAACTTCTTTAATTTAATACAATAAATCCAGTACTAATTGACAAATACAGACCTCACAAGAAAGAACAATGACGCTATAACTACTTACATGCTGCCAGTTAGTTCAAGAAATTCAGAGGTGACCTGTTTAACCGCAAGGCTCACAGGAGTGCCATGTCTGTGAAAGGCTCGCCAGCAGCGCCATCTGGTGGACAGAACTTGCAGTGATTGCATCTCCATATACCTCTTGTATTTTCACATTTTGCAAAAAGAAAAAAACTGAAATTTTGTGACACTTAGCTCTCCTTGTAATAAATGAAATTTCATTAAATGATATTTAAGTTATTTAAAATTTACATGAATATCACCATTGTCGCTTTTGTTTTTCTCTGTGTTTTATGTGTAAACTAAATGAAGAACATGTGTGGTTTTCTTTGGTTAGTAATTCTATTTTTTATAACACTTCTGCTTTGTTAATACACTTTTTCTGATAATTCATAGTCTGTTTGAGTGGCAGCTTTTGCCATAGTCATCAATGATTTTCACAATATTCAACCCAAGAAATCCATGAATTACATCTTTGTTCATATTTAAAGATCAAAACGGCAGTAAATAAATGTGGTTTTGGTTTTGGTTTTGTTTTTGTTTTTTGGCGATACCGGGGATTGAACTCAAGACCCTGCGCTTTCAGGCAAGCACTTATTCTACTGAGCTATCTCCCTAGGCCCAATAAATGCTTTTTAAATAAATGAACAAATGAGTGCTGTGCCCTACTCTAAGTATCATGATACCTTAAGTGCCCAGAAAAAATAATACAGGGTCTGTTAGATCAGCAGCATAGGACCTACCTGGCAAGGGCAAAGTTCTGAGTTTGATTCCTAGTACAAAAAGAAAAAAAGGACAATAAGTTCAATAATGTGGCCAGGATTATTATTTGGCCACATCAAAAAAAGATTTGAAATATCATTATGGAAATTGAATGTTAAATTAAAATATTGGAGCATTATTGAGTTACTAGAAATTTGACTTATTCTCAGGTACAAAGGGGTGCATTTCAAAACAACGGGAGGAAGCCTTAGTAAAAAAAATTTCCAATAGGATGAAAATTTTTTTTAATTTTTATTTTATTTTAAAGAAAATTAAAAATAATAATAAGACATTAGAAATGATACAGAATTTCAAAAAAAATATGATAGAAACCCAATAATGGTTGTTATAATGCTCATGGTTCATTGTCTTCAAAGTAGTTGCTCAGATTACCAGAGATAAGCATGTAAAATTGGTTCAAATAAAAACTTTAAGCATTAACTACTAAAAAAAAATAGAAGCTAGTAGCACTGTTATCCTCACTATCTTGTGTGTATACATGTATGTATTTCCCCCTTCCTTCTTTTCTTTCCTTTCTCCTTTCCCTCAAGAAGCAGAAATTTGAAAATTAACAACTGAATTCAAAAATATGAAATTCCCCATTGATGAAGAATAACTATGCACTAATTGTTTATTGATTTAGGAAATAGAGATATAGTTCACTCTGAATATTTGATTGATTAAATTATTTAATCTATATATTATACACCAAAAACCAGTGTCTAAAATTTAGATTTTCTTCCTCCTCTCTGGTTCCTTCATTCTATTTTTATTTAGAATATGGCTTCCAGTATTGGTGTATTACTTATATACATGAGTTCCACAATATATTTTGTTTTTAGAGGGGTTTTTTGTGGAGCCAGGGATTGAACTCAGTCCCTTGCACATGCCAGGGAAGCGCTTATTCTACTGAGCCATCTCCCCAGGCCAAATTCCACAATATAGATAACTAAAATTAAACATTTATTTAAGAATTAATTTCTATCGCATAATAATTTAATAGTATATTGTCAAGTCCTAAATTCTCTTATTTAACTGAAAATGCCAATCAGAACATCAGCTTTATGAAATACATCAAAACTACTATTCAAAAAATTTACCTACTTCTGTGTGGTATGAAATTCTGGGAAACGTAAAGGAAAATGATTTATACGTTAATTATTTTAATTATTTACTGGAAATAGCTTCAATAAGAACTATAAATACTTCATTTTAATAAATTCTTCATTTCATCAACAGGTTTTTTTTCTTTCAATTATTCTAGAGATATAAGTAGAAAGAAAATCATGTATTCTGTTATATGAATTATAGAATTCTTACCATTTTTTTCTCTTCTTTGATATATATGAATTTTGGTGAACAGTCAGAGCATTACTTCCCTGATTTATACTAAATATCCCTATTTACCTTTAGTATAATGATGAGGAAAACATTTTAAAGATGACTAAAAATATTACATATGTTCAATAAAAATAGTTTAGGTATCATTCTATGCATACTCAGTTGCCATATGTTATATCAGATGCACTTTGATATTTAATAGATAGCAAGTCAAAGATACATTAATATTTGGAGTAATTCATAATTCCCCATGTAGCTTCCCTAGTTAGAAGTATAGCTGAGAATATTGTGCATAGTATTTAATGTAACTCAAAGCACATGTGTTTAACGTAATTAACAATGTACCTGTGAGGCTATCTACACATACAGTTTGATATCTGATATGTACTGAAGGAATAGATATAATACAAGTATTATTTTGAGTGGGGATGTTGGCAGCATGTAAAGATAAACTGTATATTGTACTTTGACATTCAAACTGCACTTTAAAAAAATTAAAAATTTCAAGGAATTTGGTGAAATGTTATTTTAAGTGATTGTAATAAAAGCAAGAGAAACTAGTTCATACTTATCTATGGAGAAGACACAGTTTTAGGAATAGAGCTTATCTTTTTCCCATTTACTGGAGATTATATTTATACAAGTCATTATTGTAAGAACAGAATTTCCGCTGAAAGAATATTAAATGCAAATCAGTTCGAAACTATCTCCCAAGGATTAAAGATGTAAACTACAAAGTGTAATCGCTTTCAGATATTTTTAAAAAGAGGTTAAAAGACGTGGTAAAGGACATAAGTAATTCTCTAGCGAAAGAATCATAAAATTGTGGTTGCCAATATTTCAAGGATTTTTTAATATATGAACTCTGGCAATTCATCTAATCATATTGACATCTATTCAAGAGACTCTTAGGAGTGCATGTGTTGGTGTGTACGTAAGGCAAGCAAGAAAATTTTAATGCTTAACTCTGACACTCACTTTCAGCATTTAATGTGCTACTTAAAACTATTTCAAAAGTTTCAGTTATACCATAATGATCTATCCAGAGATTTCTTAGAGTCATTTTAATTTTGTTCCATATTAATTTTGCCTTATAATAGGACCCAGTGAGACCTATTATAGAAGGTAATTCATAGAAACATAAAAAGATTCAATGCACCAGTGTTGCTCTAGAACAACCTGTAATTATGGCAAAACTCAATAATTTGTCAGTTTGGAAAATGAGCTTTTCTATGCCCAATTCTACGTTGAAACCAGTGGAATCCCATCACCCATTAAATTTCTCAGAGACACAAACTTATTTTCAGGTATTCCTAATTAGCACACTTAACTGGAAAAGTGGAGTATTAGCTCAAACACCCAGTGGGAATCACACTATTCGGGAACTATCAAAGTTAAAATTCATCTACACATATTATCTAGAGAATGTCTTCATCTTTAGTTAAAATATTTATAAAAAATAATCTCCATGGATAAAGGTAATTAATGGCAGCAATAGGAAAGTGCTATGTACATTTCCGGTTTGTCTCGAGGGTGTGTTGCATCAACGTGTGAATTTCTCTCAATTACGAACTCCAGAAACACCTCAGACTTCTGGATTATAAAGAAATTTTCTCCTCTCCTATAATTAAATGAAACTCTCTCTACAAAACAATCCCAAAATCGCTTTCAAAAATTCTTGGGATAATACTGCATGATGAGATTGTAAGAAATACTTTTATCTAATCTAAAAATTGGTAAAGTGCAGTTTAAAAAAAGCAACAGAAATTTGAATCTGGACGGTTGAGCTGTAATGGTGGACTTTACCCCCTGAGAAGCATGGACACTGGCTAACCATGTCAAACCATCTTTTATTTTTAATTTTAGAGACAAAGAAATAATCAAAATAATAGAGTTTCAAAACAATATGATAGAAAATTAACAATGGTTATTATATTGCAAGTTATTAATAAAGTTGCTCAGATTACCAGGTACAGGCATGCAAAATTGACCATACAATATCAGCACTAACTGCTCATTTCACTAAATTAATAGAAATTAGTAGAACAATTATCTTAGCAATCTTGTGTGTATGTGCGTATCTTTTTTACCTTCCTTCATTACTGTTTTCCCACTCCTAGTGGTTCTTTCCTTTTGAGCAATGGGTTTCTTTTGCACTATATCTGTTGTACATTTTGGATCTTATGTACTCTTTCAGTTTCTTATATTAGGAAGACAATATGAAGTTTACACATGTGATTTTGATTTATTTGTCTTAGGAGTATGGTCTCTAGTTGTATTCATTAACCTATAAAAGACACAACTTTATCATTCTTATACCTGAGTAGTGATACAAGGATAAAAAAATCACATCTTTTATAACCACTCCTCAATTGATTGGGACATGGGTTCACATCTAACACAATGGTATGTTATTTTCATTTTTTCTGAGAAAATATTGAGTATTGGAATAGCTGCATTGCATGTCACCTCTAATCTTAGGTTTTTAAAGGAATCTCCACACTGATTTTCCTAGTAGTTCTACTAGTCTACACTTAACAAAAATGGAGAAGTGTTCCTATTTCACAACAGCCACTCTGCATCTATTATTGGTGGAGTTCTTTTTTTTTTTAATATAATTAGTACAAGTTCTCACTGTGTTGATTGGAATCATAGTGATTCTCCTGTTTTCAGCCTCCCAAATGCTGGGATTACAGGTGTGTGCCACCACACCCAGTCTTAATTGCCCTATCAGTATGCCCTGGAAGAAATGTAACGCCATTCCATTCTGGGAATGGAACCCCAGCCTCTGAGTTTTACCTAAGCCTGTGCTTTAGTTCCCTGAGATATCTGGACCTATATTGGTTGAGTTCTTGATGATAAGACACTCTTTCTTGAGTGAGATGGAATCTCAGTGTGGTTTTAATTTGCATTGCTTAAATGAACAACGCTGCACAACATTTTTTCATGGATTCATCAATCATTTGTATTTCCTCATCTAAGAAGTATATATTCATCTAGATGCCTATGTTTGATTTGAGTCTTTGAATTTTAGAGGCCTGATTTTTTTTTTTATGTTGTAGATAGACATCCTTTGTCTGAGGGAGAGTTGGCTAAATTTTTTCCCCAATTTGTAGGTTTTCTTTTACACTGTTGTTGATTTCTTTTGATGTTCAAATCTTTTTAACAAGATAAGATCCCATTTGTTCATTTTTTGATTCTTGAACTTTCAACCTATCCCTATGTCTTCAAGGTTTCTACCTACTTTCTTCTCCAGAAGGTTTAATATTTCTGGTTTTCTACTTAAATCTTTGATCCATTATGAATGTAGTTTTGTGCATGGTAACAGACATGCATCTAATTTTAGCTTTCAGCATATGAAATGTCAGTTTTTCCAGCACCATTTATTAAAGAGGCTATCTTTCTTCCAGTGAACATGTTTCTCACTTTTTTCAAAAAGTGTCTGCATGTGTTTGTAGTTGTGTCTGCATCTTCTAATCTGTTCCAATGATCCTCAGGTCTATCGTTGACAGGAAGATGCTGATGCTGTCACAATAGCTTTGCTATATAGAGTATAATTTGAGGAAAGTTATTGTGATGCCTCTTGCCTTGCCTTTGTTGAACAAGACTGTCCTTGCTAGTCTCAGTATTTTCTGGTTTCAAATGAAATTTAGGACTATCTTTTCTAGATCTGTGATATATACTCATGGCATTTTGATGAACAACCATTAAGTCTGTATCCCAGTTTTGGGAATATGGCCATTTTCACAATGATGGTTCTTCCTATCGAGGAGCAAGGAGTATCTTTCCATTTTCTGAAATCTCTTTTTTTCTTTTTTCAGAATATTATTTTCACTGTATAGATGTTTTGCTCCCATTGTTACATTTATTATTTCTTTTTGTTCTTCTCTTTTTTTTTTTAGGTGCTATTCTGAAGAGTGTGTTTTCCCTAATTTCTCTTTCAATGAGTTTGTTATTTGTGGACAGGGATGCTATTGATTTTTAAGTGTGATGACTATATCCTGCTGTATTACTGAATTTTTTTTTTTTTTTTTTGCTATTTCTAGGTGGAGACTTAATTTGCTAATCCTTTAATGGAGTATTTGGATTTTCCATGTAAAGTATTATGTCATCTGTGAATAATGACAATTAAATTTCTTCCTTTTATTTTTACTTTTATTACTTTTATTTTTCTCTCTTGTCTAATTGCTCTGGATAATATTTCCAGAAACATGTTGAGTAGGAGTGATGGTAGTGTACATCCTTGTTTGTTCCTGATTCTAGAGAAAACGCTTTCAGTTTTTGTTCATTTAATATGGTTCTATAAGCTTTTATTTTTAAGTATGATTGTATCTTATTGTCTACAACAATCAAGGCATTTATTTTCCAAATTTATGTAGGTTTTCTTTTCCATTTTAATACTTCTAGGAATATATCTGCTATTAGTATTTGTATACAACCAGAAAATCATGTGCAATTCGAGTTCATATATTTACAATACAATTTTTATTCTAAACTGAAAAACATTAAAATAATGATACAGAATTTCAAAACACTATAATAGATCTACAATTGTTAAAATATTATGTAATATTATCTTCAAACTAGTCACTCAGATTACAAAATATAGAAATTAAAAATTAATCAAACAATATAAATATGAACTGTTCTTTCATTAAATGATTAAAATTAGCAGTATAGTTATCTTGGCTATATTAAATATATATATGAATATGCTTATATATGCATATATATTCATACTCATATGTGAAAAAAATCATATTTGCATGTGTAAACATTGTACTTTCTCCCTAGTGTAAGAAGCTAAAAGAACAAATAACATACAAATGATAAAATAGATATTGTGAAGAGGGAAGAAATTGTTCAAAAAGAAAGAACAACTGGCTAGGGGAAAGGAAGAGAGCTAGAAAAAGAGAAAATAGCTTTTGTATTATTTTTAAACTATGTGTAAATATAAAGCTAGCCCAAAATAAGAACTTGTTTTTGGAAACCTACAATAAGAATCAAGGAGTATTAAGGATTATATTCAAAGCCAAATTACTGAAAATTTTGACAGTTCAAAAAATATGTAAAGAATAAAATAAGCTCATCAACTAGTTAAAATAAGTTAGTTTAAAATTAGAAAATGGTGATTTACACAATAAATATATAGCTGAATCAATTAAGCCAAAAATTGATTCTCTAAAATCCTAAATATCCAGTGAAACATTTTGGGAAATTGCTGAAGTGCACATTTAGGAAACAATTTTTGTGGAAGAGAATTTATACATACAAGAGGGATTTAAAATATAAGAAAATTGTATGATAAAGACATAAATTTTATTACATTTTAAAATTTAATCAAAATAAGCAAAAGTTCACAAATTTATAACTAAAACAATTATAAAAACTGAAAGTCTAAATTATCATACATTAAATGATGCATACAGTATTTTAAAATCTTTTTGTAATGATAACTAGATTTGGCAATTTTAAGTTATTTTATCATCATTTGAGATATAGTTCACCTTATATTCAAGGGCTTGAGGGTTATGTCAGTTGTTTAAGCCCCTGCTTGGATAAACCTAGTTCAGGTACAGGGGACCATGGTCAATCCCCAGCTCTGCGTGCTTTACCAGACCTCCTTAAGGAAGCCTGAGAAAGCCAAAAAAAAAGTCCTTCTTACCTTATATTCAAAGAAATTTCTAAATTATAGAAACAACCCCGTATTACTAACTCAAAAATTTGTCTATTAATTACAAAAACATCATAAAATAGATGACAATATTCTAAGAAATTCCAGAGGATAATTTTATATTGCCTATGATTTTTAAATTGTGAGCTATAAACTTAAAATTGTCATAGTAGTAGATTATAAGCAACAGAAATCTATAATGGGAGCTTATATCAACAAATCTTACAACACAACAAAAATTATAAATTCAAAAAAATGCTAATACTCTTCTGCTTAGAGCTAGAAATAAAAGTATCCTGATAATCTTAGCAATGAGCATGATCAGAATAATGGAAAAAAATTTAAAAAACAATATTCAACAAAATGGAGAATTTTAAAAATTTACCATATAGCCTCATGTATAAGAATCAAGATTCCAAACATTCAGCAAAAGAAAATACATTAAAAACTTAGGGCTTGGATAAATAGATCAACAGGATAAGTACCTGCTTTGCAGCACTAGGTCCTGAATGTGAGCCCCTGAACAAGAAATAAATAAATGAATAAATAAATAAATAAATGCTGTTAAAGAAAAGAAAGAGATTAACTGTTGTGGAAATCTCATCAAAATCATGGCAGATTTCACAACACAATGCATGAAGTCAAGAAGAGCTTGGTGGTAAATATTTCAAGTCCTGAAAGAAAATACTTACAATCCAGATTGATGTATCCTGCAAAACTATCAAATTTATTGTCTAAAAAAGATTCTTCCACAAAAAAGAACAGAGGAAAATCATTGTGTTCACTCTTTGTGTACAAAAATGCTACTGACTTATGGGTGTTGACTTTGTATACTGCTACATTGCTAAATTTAAAGATTAAATCTACAAGACTCTTGGCTGACTTTTTGGAGTCCAACACTACATACTACTACAAACACTGTGAAATTCATATTACTTTGTTAAGTGAAAATCTGTACTACTTGTAATTTTTTCTGTTCTAATTCTAATGTGTACTCTCTTTAAAAATGTTTACAAAATTAAAAAAGAAGAAATTCATGACAATTAACTAACCCTACAAAGAGTACTGACAGATATTCCAGAAAGAGACAAAACTGAGCATAACTACAACAATGGAAAGAAATCTCCAAACAGAGCAAACAGCTAAATGGATGGGATAAGTATGGAACCTACATCAGGAAAATAACATAACAATGATAAACCAATACATATCACTCATAACTATCAATATAAATGGCCTCAATTCACCAATCAAAAGAATCAGACTGGAGGAATAGATCAAGGAACAAAATCCAATAAAATGCTGTATATACATTTAAAGGGTCATCCAGATAGCTCACAGACTAAAGCACCTCTCTCAGGGAGTGCCCTGAGAGAGGTGGCACAAACCTGTAATCTCAATGCTTGGGAGGCTAAAAACAGGAGGATCACTATGAGTCCAATCTGTGGAGTGAGACCCTCTAGGCCCTACATAAAAAAGAAACACATTTACCTCAAAAGGAAATTCATAGAATGAAAGTCGAAGGATAAAAAATAATATTCCATATGATAAGAACAAAGAAAAAAGCAGAATTAGATATTCTGACTGTGGATATCAACTTTAAATTAAGAATGATCAGGAGTTTGTTTTTTTTTTTAAAGTCCACTACGTGCTTGTTAGGTGAAAACTGCAATAGGAAGAGAAAACAATCATAAATCTATATGCACCCAATGTAGGAGCACCCAACTATGTAAGACAAATTGGAAGAGACATTAAAATCAAATGACTAATAATACAATTGTTATAAGGGGTTGTAACACCCCTCTGTCACAAAGAGATAGGTCAACTATGCAAAAATACAGCACAGAAATAACAGAACTAAACTAAAATTGTAAAAAATTGGACTTAGTAAACCTTTACACAGTGATCCAGTCAAGAATAGAACACACATTCTTCTCAATTGCAGATGAACATTAACAAAAATAGACCTTATACAAGCATATAGAGCAATGCAAGTAAATGCAAAGGAATGGAAATTATCCCATACATATTCTCTGACCATAGTGTGATGAATCTGGAAATTATTCAAAAATAAATTGCAAAAATTCTATATACACGAAAATTAAATAATATGCTCCTGAGCAATCAATGGGTCACAGATGAAATTAAAGAAGAATTAAACTATATTTACAATCAAATGAAAATGCAGATACAACTTAATGGATCCTGTGGGATGCAACGAAAGCAGTCTTAGGAGGGAAGTTTATAGCAGTAAATTATTATGTCAGGGAAAAAAATGATCCAAAATAAACAACCTTATGCTGCATTTCACCCTCCTAGAAAAAGAAGAGCAAGTCAAGCTCAAAGCCCAAAGAAGGCAGAATATTATAAAAATAAGAACAAAAATTAATGCAATGGAGAAGTTGGGGAGATAGCTTATTAGTACACGCACTTGCCTGGCAAGTGCAAGGTCCTGAGTTCAATCCCCAGTGCCGCTGTCCTACTGATCTAAAACAGCTTCAAAATGAAACTGTCTGATTGCTATTTGTTTCTCAATAAAATTAATAAATAAATTAGTGCAATTGAGATGAGAAAACAATATAAAGAGTTAATGAATCACAGTTATTTAAAAGAACAAATAAAATTAATAAGCCTCTAACTAAACTCATGATATAAACAAAAAAATTCAAATAAATGTAGTAAGGACTGCAAAGAATGAAATCACTCCAGAGCCTATAGAAACTCAGAAGATAATCTATACATACTTCAAAAAAAACTTTACTGTAAAAAAAAACATTACTGTCACAAAATGAAAATGACAGATTCCTAGATACATGTGAATTACCAAAGCTAAAGGAAGATGTAATAATTATAATGACTCAATATCAGTTAACAAAATGGAAAATGTAATAAAAAAACTACCAACAAAGAAAAGCCCAGGAATTTATGGTTTCACAAATGAAATCTACAAGAAATTTAGAGAAGATGTAATGCCAACTCTCCTCAAACTCATCAGTGAAATTGAAAGGGAAGCAATTCTCCCAAACACATTTCTGGAGGCAAGTGTTACTCTGATAACAAAAGGAGAAGGACCCAATTAAAATGGAGAATGACAGGCCAATGCCTTTGATGAACATATATGCAAGCATCTCCAGTAAAATACTAACAAACAGAATGCAGCAAAAATCAAGAAGACTATTCATCCCAGGAATGCAGGGATAGTTCAACACAAGTCAATGTAAAGCACCCCATCAACAGAGCTAACCACAAAAATCACATGATCACCCCAACAGATGCAGAAAAAGCTTCTAACAAAGCCCAACATTCATTCAAGATTTTTTAAAAATATATAGAAAATCATGATACAATATATTGACCTCCACCTGATAGAAGCCATCAGTAACAAACCAACAGCAAACATTATACTAAAAGGACAAAAACTGAAATCCTTGACTTTTGAAATCAAGAACAAAACAAGGATGTCCACCGTCACCATGCCTGTTCCATATAGTTATGGAAACATTAGCCAGAGAAATTATACAAGAGAAAATAAACAAAAGAAACAAGAATTGGTAAGCAAGAGTAAAATTATTGTTATTTGAAGATGACATGATACTTTACATAGAGGACACCCAAAACTCTAAGAGTCTTGCAGATTTATTAGCCAAATTCAATAACAGAGCAGGATACAGTCAGTGCTCAAAAATCAGTAGTATTTTTGTACACAAACAATGAACAGAATAAGAGAGAATTTCGGGAAATCTCAACCTTACACAAAAACATCCAACATAATGAAATACTTAGGAATCAGTCTCACAAAAGAAGTAAAAGATATATACAATGAAAATAACAGTACTCAAAGAAAAGAGATTGAAGAGGATTACACAAAATGGTAAGACACTCCTTACTCTTGGATAGGAAGAAGCAACATTGTGAAACTAGCCATATTCCCAAAATTGTTATACAGTTTGAATGCAATCCCAATTAAAATCCCATTAGTATACCATACTGGACTAGAGAAAACATTCCTAAACTTCATCTGGAACCAGAAGAGACCTAGAATAGCAAAAGTAGTTCTGGGCAACAAAGAAAAGGCAAGAGGCATCACATTACCTGACTAGAAATTATACTACACAGCTGCTGTGATTAAATCAGCATGGTACTGGCAAGAAAACAGACCTGAGGATCAATGGAGCAGATTAAAACATTCATACACAACTCTAAACACATTCAGCCACCCTCAATTTGACAAACAGGCCAAACATGTTCACAGGAATAAAGATATTCTCTTTAATAAATAGTTCTGGAAAAACTGGGATTTCACATGCCAAAGGCTAAAATTAGATGCATGTCTATTACCATGCACAAAACTACAGTCAAAATGGATCAAAGATTTAAGCAGAAATATTAAATCTACAGGAGGAGAAATTAGGTAGAAATCGTGAAGACACAGGGATAGGAAGAGAGTTCGTGAACAAAAACCAAACTTCAGAGGAAATACTTCAAAGAATCAACCACTGGAATCTCATCTTTTTCAATAGTTTCTGCACCTCAAAAGAAATCAATAAATGAAACAAAGAAAACTCACAAACTGTGAAAAAACAGCTAACTGTCCCTCAGACAAATAAATAATGCATTTTAAAAAATCAGGCTCCAAAAGTTCAAAGAGTAAAACCGAAAATACTCATCTAAGATGGATATACACTGCAAAAATGAAGAAATACAAATAGCAAATAAATAAATAAATGAAACAATGGTCAACATCATTGGCCATTTGAGAAATGCAAATTAAAACCACACTGAGATTCCAACTCAACCCAGAAAGAATGGCTATCATTAGGACATAAACTAGTAACAAATGCAGGAGTGGATGTGGGGAAAAAGAGACTTTTCTCCACCACTGATGTGTAAACTGGCACAAGTACTATGGAAATCATTGTAGAGATGCCTCAAAAAATTAGAATTAGAAGTCTCAATCCATCTATTCTGCTCTTTGGTATTTTTCCAAATAAAATGAGAACATTGTACCACAAAAATATGTTTCCATCCATTTTATAACAGCACAATTTGTCTTAGCTAAATCTTGGAAACAAACCAAATGCCCATCAACTGCAGAATAGATAAAAAAAAAAAAGATATGTTTTTTTTATACAGTGGAGTACTGCTTAGCTATTAAAAAAGAAATTTACAACTTTTAAAGGTAAATTAATGAAATTAGAAACCATATTCATTTTTTTTATTATTAATGATTTCATTGAGAAACAAATAGCAATGAAAGAGTTTCAAAACCAGTTAGTAGGAAAATTTCAATAATTAATATATTGTATACTGCTGTCTTCTTAGTGGTTATTCATAGTACAAGATGCAGACATGATATCCTGTCCACATGCACTATTATAACAAATCTTTCCATTCATTGAATTAAGACAAAGTAGCTGTATATGTATCCTAACTGTTTTGAATATACAGATACAAAATGGTCCTTCAATTGTATCCCCTTTTTTGCATAGTTTTGTAAGAAAAGGGTATTCTATTGTCACTTAAATATCATAGGTGCATGAATTAAGCAAAATATTCCAATATAGACCAGTAATCCGTAATTGTAGTGGGTTTTCTGTAGGACTGGCAATGTCAGAAGTTGATGACTTGAGCCTTTTACAGCTCAGCATATTATTATGGCTTTACTTTTTATACTCTGTTTTTATACTTTTCTGCTGGATGGTTAAGAACAAGATAAAGCAAGATCTATATAACAAGAAATATAACTTCTGCATCTGACAAGTTCAGTCAAATCCCCTCAGGATTTAGTCTGAAACCCTGCATCACATTTTGTAGATCCTTTGTCAGTGTCAGCCATGTGGATGAGTCACAGTCATTGCTTGACCAATTCTCTCTGTGAAAGCCTGAAAGAATATTTTCTCTCAATGTGACTCTCCTTAAGCACACGTATATCATCAATCACTTTCCTCTGTGGCCCCATAATCTCCTTGATCAGAACATGTGGGACACAACTGAGCTACATAATGCTACAGTACAGATTCTCCTATGTCCTGAGTACTCACTGACCTTGACAGGTTAGAGCCAAAATGTTGGCTGTCCTTCCAGCCCTTCTTTTTCTCTAATTTTTGGTCTGAAACTTTAGGTTGTTAACTCTCCAGAAGAGAAGCTTATTATTATTACCTTGCAATACAGGCAATTGAGCTTAACCTCACTATCTGAATAACAAACATCTTAGACATGAAACAAGTGTTTTTCCATCAAGTATTGATATGTTAAACTTTAAGTCCCTACAGAATAGGAAGAAAAAAATTAAATAAAAAATATTCAAAAAATAAGAATAAACAATTACATATTTATACACATAAATTTAGAAATCTAACCATGTACAGCAATTAGCATGACAGTCCTATGATATTTTTTTCTTCTCTGTTGTTTTCACTTATTACCCTTTTTTTAAAACAAACATTTACTTAAGAGACAGTATGGCATAATTAGTATGACATGACAAGCAGTACATATTTAGAAGACCAGAATGACAGGCATCCCAAGCATGACCCTACTATTACTTCTTCCGCTCTTCAGTCCAGTTCCTTAGTTCACAGGTATCAACATATATAGTTAGTCAGGGTGAGAATCCTATCAATTAACTGCTAGTTTCAAAAACCTGTGGCAGATTCTCAGGATAATTGCCTTAACCACCTTATGCATATAAATGTATGTCTTTACCCCTTTCATGTTTCCTACCTTTTCTCCTTGTCCTCTCTTCGTTGTCTAATCCTCAAGTTCTCACTTTCCTTTTAATTGTGCTATACTTTCTATTGGCATTTCTTCTTTTGAGTTCTTATACAGGGACACTATATGATATTTACACATGTGGGTCTGATTTATTTCACTTATGAGTATATCTTCAAGTGGCACCCACTTAAATACAAAACCTTCTAGTTTTCATCCTTTATAGCTGAGTAATACTCCGTTGTATAAAAATACCACAACTTTTTCATCTGTTACCTAGGTGATGGGCATCTTGGTTGTTTCCAAGATTTGGCTATCACAAACTGTGCTGCTATAAACATGGGTACACATATATCACTATGATGTGATGTTTTCAGTTCCTCTGGGAAAATTCCCAGGAGGGGGATAGCTGGTTTGAAAGGGATGTCCAGTCCTAATCTTTTAGGGAGTCTCCACACTGATTTCCATAATGGTTTCACAAGTCTACATTCCCACCTGGAGTGGAGAAGGGTTCCTTTTTCCCCACAGCCTCTCCAACACATGTTGTTGGTTAACTTCTTTATGATAGCCATTCTTTCTGGGGTGAGATGGTATCTCAGTGTTGTTTTAATTTGAATTTTATGGATGGCTAGTGATATTGAGCACTTTTTCATATATTTATCAGCTTCTTTATTTCATCTTTGGAGAAGTGTGTGTTCATCTAAGATGACCATTTCTGGATTGGGTTTTTAAATGTGGGGACCCTAATGTCTTTTAATTCTTTATAAAGTCTAGAGAGTAGACCTTTGTCTCAGTGCTTATTATTCAACATTTTTTCCCAATTTGTGGGCTGTCTTTTCACTTTGTTGATAATTTCTTTTGACATCCAAAAACTTCTTAATAAGAGGAAGTCCCAGTTGTTAATTCTTTCAAGTATTAACCATGCAATTTGATTTTTGTTCATGAACTCTTTGCCTAACCCTATGTCTTCAAGAGCTCCTCCTACTTTCTCTTCCAGGAGATTTACTGCTTCTCTTTTTATGTTTAGATCTTTAATGAATTTTGACTTTAGCTTAGTGCATGGTGATAGAACTGCATAAAGTTTTAGTTTTCAGCATTTAGAGAGCCAGTTTTTCCAGCACCATTTGTTAAAGAGGCTATCTTTCTCCCACTGAGCATGTGTGGCACCTTTGTCGAAGATCAGGTGACTGAGTGTGTTCATAGAGGCTTCTGAAACGTCTAATCTTTTCCATTGATCCTAAGGTCTATTTTGTTACCAATAGCATGCTGATTTTATCACAGTAGGTTTGTAGTATAATTTCTGGTCAGGAATTGTTGTGTCTCCTGCCTTACCTTTGTTGCCCAGGATTGCTTTTGCTATTCTAGGTCTTTTCTGATTTCAAATAAATTTGAAGAAAAACTTCTCTAGGTAGCGACCATATGCATAAGTGAAATAAATGCTACTTGCATGTGCAAACATCACTCTGTCCCTTACTATAAGAACTTGAAAGAGTAAACAAAATCTGAAAAGTATAATGGATACTGTGAAACAGTAATAATCTGGCCCAGGTGAAGGAATAACATGTATAAAGAAAGGGGCAAAAGAAGGAAAGAGTTAAGTAAAAATGTTATATCTATGTATATATTCAGATTATCTTGGATAATTTTACTGTTTATTTCTTCTTTTCTCTTAAAAGGAGCAGTTAATGCTTAATTTTTTCTTCTCCTTTTTAATTTTTTATACATTTTCTAAAAGTATTTTGCATACTTATATCCAATATTCTATATAACTAATTGGAAGACAATGTTATGTAATATAATAACTATCATTGAATTCCTATTATTTTGTTTAGTGAAATTCTGTATTATTTCAAACATTTTTTACCATTTTTATTCTCTTCAGAAAATAAAAATTAATAATTTGGGAAATATTACTTCTATTTAATGAACAAAATTAAGTAGAATTTTATTCCACCAAAAGAGTATGATTTAATATTATCAAAACATTAACTATTTAGTAATAAATGCAATAAAATAAGTAAGCGTTATTGCTAAAAACTAGAAAACCATTAGGGAAATGAAAAACAACAGTCACATCTGACAGAAAATTATCGCTGAAATGTACAAAGAATTCTTAAAATGCCACAATAAACAAAAAAACTTAAAAATAATCAGAAAAGTTTAGGACATTTCACCAAGATTTTATACAAATGGAAAATAAGCATATGAAGATATCATCCATATCAAATTAAATCATGGAAATGAAGATAAAAATAACAATTACACAACATATCTACTTTAACTGCCAAAATCCAGAGGGTTGATATTTGTTGATTTTGATGAGGATGTTGAATTGTTGAATGCGAATATACATTCATAATAGGAATATAAATAATGCAACTATTTTGTCAGAGTTCCTATCATAAATTCTAGCTATCATCTTCCTTGGAATTATATAAAAACTGGTTAAAAAGTTAAGAACATGCACAGTGTGATGTGTTGTAACATGACAGAGACTAGACATTGACTCCAAGTAATTTTAGAGATACAGCTTTTGTGTGTGTGTTTTTTATAAACCAGTTAATTTTCAAATCACTGAAAATAGTTTTTTTCTGGTGTGTTTTTGCTTCTGTAACGAAGTTGAGTCCGCTAATCCAGTTTCCTGCAGGACATAGGAAAACTAGATAGAAACACCATTGCCAATCTTGTGTTTAAATCTGATCTTAAACTCATGAGCCACTATCTACAATTTTTTAAATGGTATAGTATTTTGAAGTTATGGAACCTTACAAAAAACAAAATTCGTTCTTTACCACAGACAGGAAAGTTATGTTCTGCAAATAGCATGTCTTATTTTATTGTTGAACAGTAATTGCTATTTATTTTTTCATTGCCTAGAACTTCACCATGCTGTATAGCAATCTCATAGTGCCACTAGTCAAATACCAAATTTTCTTCTGGATGTTGCCATGAAACAGTGTGCTTTTCATTTCACATGTATTTAATGTGACAGTTTTTCAGTAATGTTTATACTAATTTCTACTTCTTTTAATATTTAAAATTGTTGAAATAAACATATTCTCAGTTGAAAAAAAAAGTTAAAAACCTGTACATGCATACTTACATAATTTTAATTCATGATTACTAAAACCTGGAAACAACCAAGACGTAAATAGATAAAGAAATGGTACCTCCACATAAGGGACTATTGTTCAGTTCAGATTGATCTACCAATCCATGAAGTGACAAGGTAGCCTAAGTGTGTATTACTAACTGAAAGAAAGCTAGTTTAAAAAGCAAGGCATTCTATGATTCCAGCTATCTGTCATTCTAGTAAAGACAACTATAAATACAATGAAATAAGCAATGCTTTCCAGGGGTCAGAGTAAAGGAAAGATGAATAGGCAGAACACAGAAGTGTTTAAGGGCAACAACATTACTCTGTACAACACTATTTAGATACGTGTAACTATATATTTCTTCAAACCTGAAGAATCTACAACACCAAGATTTAACCCAATGTGAGCTATGAATTTTAGAATGTAATTGCATGTCAGTGTGGGTTCTTCAATTTTAATAAATGTACCACAATAGGCATTGACAGAGCTATGCATATGTGAGGGTCTGAAATATACAGGAAATCTCCATGCCTTCCTCTCAATTTTATTATGAATCTAAAATTTCTATAATATTGGAGCCTAAAAACCACAAAAACAAGAAATGAAAAGCTAGTAAATATTGTTAAGAGAAATTATAGAAGAATCAAACAAATGGAAAGCACCATAATCATTAATTGGAACACTCCATAGTGGAAAGAGATCAGTTACATTTACATTATCTATAGAATAAAGTCAGTTAAAATCAAAATACCAGTAAGTTGTTTTGGTAGAAATTCCACTTTAACTAAACACTGGACATAAAAAAATGCAAATAATCTAGACTGGCAAAAAAAAAAACTTTGAAAAGAAGAATAAAATAAAGGGGGTCTGGGAATACAGCTCAGCAGCATAAGCACCTCCCTGGCAAGCACAAGATGCTGAGTTCGATCCCCAGTACTGACAAAAAAGAAGGAGGAGCAGGAGGAGGAGGGGGAAGAAGAGGAAGGGGGGAGGAAGAAGAAGA
>NW_004524669.1:7801645-7816267 GCF_000260255.1 Octodon degus | reverse complement strand
AAGGGCTTGAAAATTAGATTATAATAAAATTTATAAGATTATAGTAGCTAAAATAGAATAGAATCAATGTGTAAATATTCAAACAGACAAAGAGAAGAGAAAGTACAGAGTAAATCCACATTTATGGTTAAATGAGCTTCTGTAAGGCATAAGTACAATTCAGTGGGGAGAAAACTAACCTTTCAACAATAGCACTATGAAACTGAATATCCACTTGTGAAAATATGAATTTATTCATACATTTAACTATAGGTAAAAATGAACCTGATTCTCATCATTCATCAAAAAATTAAATGCAAAATCTAAAACTATAGAATTCCTTAAAACAAAAGTCTTTGAATTAGGCAAGAATTTCTTAGATAAAATGTCCTGAAACAATCAGTAATTTTAAAATGATGGATTAGACTTTATTAACATTAAGAACTTAGCTTTTAAAATTATTAAAATAAAATGACAAACAGCATATTTAGACAAAACATTTGCAAATAGCATGTTTTTTATTAGGAACATCATCCACATATGGGCACAGTGGCATATGCCTGTAATCTTCGCTGTTGAGGAGGCTAAGGCTAAACGATTATAATATTAAGGCCAATGTGAGCAATATAACAAGAACTGATTCTCAAAAAAGGAAACAAGAACATCATGCAACATTTTAAAATCTTAATGAGTAAAAATGAAAACAGTGAAATTTGATGTGCACAGTTTGAATATACCCATCATGAAAATATAGATTCTCAACAAACACATTATGATGGAAATCACTATTTCTTAGGAAAATGTGACTTACATTTGAATTTTAATTTTCTCAGCAACCAATGGGTCACAGATGAAATTAAACAAGAAATTCAATAATGTCTACAATTCAATGAAAATTCAACCACAACTTATCGGAATTTATGAGATGCGATGAAAGCAATTCTCAGAGGGAAATTCACAGCTGTGAACTCACACATTAGGAAAACAGAACGGGGACAAAAAAACACCCTAATGCTTCACCTTCAACATCTAGAAAAGGAAGGGCAAACCAAACACAGAGCTCAAAGACAGGAAGAAATCATAAAGATTAGAGAAGAAATTAATTCAATTGAGATGAAGAAAACAATTCAAAGAATTAACGAATCAAAAAGCTGATTCTTTGACATAAAATCAATAAGCCCCTAGATAACCTCATCAACAAGAGGAAAGAAAAAATTCAAATACAAGCAATAAGGTATGAAAAGGGTGTAATTACCACAGACCCAGTAGAAATTCAGAAGATTATCGATAGCTACTTTGAGAATCTTTAAGCTCACAGAATAGAAGACACCGACAAAATGGACAGATTCTTTGACAGGTACAAATTACCAAAACTGAATCAAGAAGATATACCAACTCTCAATAACCCAATAACAACCAATGAAATATGAAATGTAACCAAAAAAAAACCTGCCCATAAAGAAAAGTCTAGGTCCTGATGGATTCATTTACAAATATATACAAAAAATAAAGAAATCTATAAACTTGAAAAAACAAAATTTCCAAGAAAATTGCCAAAAATATGTCAAATAGGAATAAAAATGATTAAAGAACTAAATACATTTTGAAAATAAAGTGCACTACAAAAGTTAAAGAGAAACAAAGCATTAGAACAAAACATTAAAATACATCAGAATTTTGGGGATAGTCAGGATGTACAAAGAGAAATAAACTACATGACAATTTTAATACATCTGGGTTTCAACTGTACAAAAAGAAATTGATAACAATCTTTGTTTCAATCATCTTTGAACAACAGATAGACATTAATTAATACTAATTGTCATCCCATCTGTGTATCCTCACAACACAAGGTAGCATTATGGCCCCCTAGTTGATCATTTTTATTATATACATTCATTGCCATTATTTTTCTTTTTAGTTACGTTTTATGTTATGTAAAAGGATCACATGTAGAGTTACATATGATTAATGAACACACATATAAAGAGATGAGACTTAAACCCTCATTCACTGAATAGGAGTTATGCTTAGTGACTTGCTTAAAAAGAGTTAGTATGCAATGAGTGATAATAGTTTATATTAGAAGCCTGAAAAAATATTTCAATGAGGTGACCAAGATTAACATCATTAGTGATAATTTACATGGATGGCATCAATCCCTCATAGGATATAGTGAGGATGATGCTTAGTCATTCTTCTTAAAGGCTATTACCTGCATAAAACTAAGAGTAAAACATTCAACTGTAAGGGACATTATGTGATTCCTGACTCATACTCCGTAGGACTGTCAATGTCATTAAAACCAAGGAAAATTTGAGAAAATTTTAATAAGCACTTTAAAAAGAATGAATGCAATCTTAATAAGTATAAAAATTTAGTTTTATTTTTAAGTACTCTGTATATAGTTTGGGGAACTATGCACAAAAAGCACTTTCCCCCTTGGGGGCAATATTGTTCCTGTTAAGAGTGAGTCCTGTATGCCATATGTCTTAGTCACTTTTACATCATTGAGCCACAATACCCAATATACATACCTTCCCAGTAGGAGGAAAGGTACATTTTGGCTCATCTTTTGTAAAAGTTCAGTCCACATTTGACTGGCTCCAAGGCAAAACAGTATGGCAGAGAAGGGAGAGCCATGGCATGGCAGTCAGGAGCAGCATATAACCAAAGGAGGGATGGAGATGGATTGTTCCAGGCCAGGCCTTAGCAATACATTTGCCTATAAACTCATCAGTGAACATCACATTTGCTTATAAACTCATTTGCCTATAAATCCATTGATGAGGGTCATATGCCATGTCCCAGTCACCTCCCCAAAGTACGAACTATGAGTGCATGAGACTCTGGGAGGAACATTTGGATATAAACCATAACACCATATATTCTTTGGCTTTGCCAAGGTCAGATATTTTCATTTCTTATAACTGAAAGCAGGTAACAGCTCAGCGAGCCTCTCACCATGGTGTGGGGGAGGGTAGGGCATGGCTTACTAGGGTCCCTATAGCTGTTCCAGGCTTAGCCTGCCTTCTCCTCAGATTGTGTAGCGCTTTCAAGACAGGGTTTTGTCTTGAAGTCATCAAGTTTCCCTAGGCTGGGCTCAAACTTGTGAACCTCAGCCTCTCAGAGTAGTGGACATTGCAATCATATGCCACTGTGCCTGGTTCATATTGCCAGCACTCTACAATGATTGCTAATTGATTAATATGCTTATATGCAAAGGTGATCCGGGATCTGAAACAAAGATTAAGGATAATAAGAGAGAGCTACAGTATCCTCTGGAAACATTAGCCAGAGAAATTAGAAAACAGAGAGAAATAAAAGGAATAAGAATTGGAAAGAAAGTTGAGAAATTATCACTCTACATTGAAGACTCAAAGATTTCTAGATTTAATAGACAAATTCAGTAGCAAAGCTGGATACAAACTCAAAGCTTAAAAATCAGTAGCATTTTTGTACAAAAACAAACACATCAAGAGAGAAATTAGAAAAACCATGTCTTTCACAATAATGTAAAAAAATTAAATGCTTAGGAGTCAATCTAACAAAGGAAGTAAAAAGATCTACACAGTGAAAATTACAGTACTCTGAAAAAAGAGATCAAAGAAGATTTAAGAAAATGGAAAGATATTCCTTGCTCCTGGATAGGAAGAACCAAAACAGTAAAAATGGTCTTACTCCCAAAATTGTTATCCAGATTCAATGTGATCTCAATTAAAATATCATTGGCATACATCACAGGTCTAAAGAAAACATTCCTAAACTTCATCTGGAACCAAAGTGACTTAGAGTATCAATAGAATCCCGGGCAACAAAGGAAAGGCAGGAAGCATGACAATCCCTGACTTGAAATTATACCTTGAAGCTACTGTGATAAAGTAAGCATGTTATTGAAAAAAATAAAACAGACCTGAGGATCAGTGCAACAGATTAAAAGATGCAGGTGCAACTACAAATACACTTGGCCACCCTATCTTTAACAAATGAGTGAAACATGTTCACAGGAAGAAAGATAACCTCATTAATAAATAGCGTTGAAAAAACTGCCTTTTCACATGCCGAAGCCTAAAATTAGATACATGTCTTTCACCGTACACTAAAGTCAAAATGGTTCAAGCATTTAAATATAAAAACATAAACACTAAATCTACTGAAACAAAGTAGGTACAAGTCTTGAAAACATTGGGATAGGCAGAGAGTTCATGAACAAAAACTGAATCTCACAGGAAATACTTCAAAGAATGGACGACTGGATCTCACCTTATTGAAATTCTTTTTCATGTCAAAAGAAATCACCAACAAAGTAAAAAGAAAGCCTATGAATTGAGAAAGAATTTTACCTGACTGTCCCTCAGACAAAGAACTTCTATCTATCTAGAAAATACAAAGAATTTAAATTCAGGCCTCCAAAATTCAAAGTGCCAATCAAAAAATGATTATCTGTGATGAATATAGTTTTCAGATGAAGAAATAAAAGAGCAATTAAATATATGAAAAAAATCATAAACATGGAATTTTAACTGTAATATTGATTTATATCTCCTATATTACTTATGATATGAAATATTACAACCAATTTTATTATTTATGCTTTTGTGAAATTATTGCTGATATATTTTCCCTGTGTCATGTAAGTTAGCTGCATCTGCAATAGAAACAAATTTGGAGTTCAGTACAAAATTACATACCCATCAAAAAATGCTTTATGGAAATTAAAATTATAGTACAAAATACAAGTTAACAAATATTTTCATAATACATAGTCATTAGAATTACTGTATAAACTGAAGTTTATATATTCTTCATTTTACTATATTTATATATACATATTTTTTCACATAGTTGATGCACTTTGCAATTTTTGAAATCTATTCTACCATGATCTAAATAATTTTATATTATTCCACATGAGGTCTTATGCATTTTTTGCTGAATTATTCCTATATTTTTATAATACCTGATACTTACAAATGGTATAATTTTAAAATTAAGTGTAGAACTAACTTGTTGTTATTGCATTGACTGTGACAAGTGATTTTTATTTATTTACACAGAAATCTGGTTTTCTTCTTAAACTTGTTTTTAAGTTGTCTTGTATAAATTTTCTCCTACAATTGTTTCCTCTACATTTAATTTCTCTTTTTATATTCATTTATTTATTTGTTTAGTTATTTGCTCCTGTCCCAGCCCTGGAGAGGCTAGGATTACAGGTATGCACCACCATGCCAGGTTTGGGGGCTGGCAGGGCATGTGGTACCGGGAATAGAACCTGGGTCTTTGTGCTTGCCAGGCAGGTGGTTAGATTACTGAGCTATCTTCCCAGTCCCTACTTTTAATTTCTATTCATCATATGACACTTGCTAAATTTCTGGTAGAATGCTGAAATCCATTAGGAATAGTGGCAATTTTGTCTTTTTTTGAAATTCTAAATAAAATGCTTTTTATATTTATCTGTTTTGAAAGTATGTTCATTCAGTTTACATTATTTTTATCAGTTTAAAGAAGATTAATATTTTCAAGTTTAGCATGAAAATTTATAAAAGAATAAAAATAAAATTATAAAATTTGTCAACAGTTCTTGGAATAGCTTCAAGGATAGTGTTTGTAAAATGCCTTTATGAATTATTATGATGAATGTGACTAGGGACTTTCTTTCTTTCTTTTTTTTTTTTTTTTTTGCAGTACCAGGGATCAAACTCAGGACCTTATGCTTGCCAGGCAGGCACTTATGCCACTGAGCTGTATCCCTGACCCAGGACTTTCTAATATTAAATCAGCAATGTCTATCTGGTAAAACATTAATTTAACTAAAAGATTTTCAAAATTTAATTCTCATAAAGCATAATAAACCTAGCAATCAACAATAATAAAATGAAATTATCTTTGTAAATCAGCTATATTGAAATTAGAAACAAAATTTAAATAATTCATGGGTAAAAGAATATTAGAATTACAATAAATTATTTGTAACATGAAAATATAAAGAAGCAGTAAATGCTATTCAAAGATTTTAAGCTTAATTTAATAAAATAAAAAAGGAAAATATTGTACCTAAGCATTCAACATATGAATTTACAACAAGAAATCTAAAAAGAAACAGAAGATCTTCAGAAAATAGTGGCCATGAAGATAGTTCAGTGGAATAAGTGCTTGTCTGGCAAGCACAAGCTCCTGAGTGTGATCCCTAGTACCACCAAAAGAAAAAGAAAACAAAAGGTCCTCAGAAAATAAATGAGAACACTGGATGGATAGGCAAACATACAAGCAGAAATTGGATTAATAAATTTAATACAGAAAGGCAAGTGATTTTTATATATTAACTCAGTGTAATGCTTTGTGTTCAATTTTGAATAAAATTAAGCAAAATAGAAAACTTAGACATCACAACCATAACACACTTCAAAAATAATATGAAATACAAATTATATAAAGTCAAACTCTTGGCAAGTCTAATTAAGGAACAAAACGAGGATACTGAGGGTCACTGTGAGTCTGAGCTATGTAGCAAGAACTTGTACCAAATAAACAATAAATAAATAAATAATTTTTAAAAAATATAGTGTACACAACCACATACATTAAATAAATGAAATTATCATAGTAAGACATTTTACAGAACTTAGAACAATAATTTTTCAAATTTAGAAGAAAAATTTGCAATCATATATGATCCATAAGAATGATGTAAGAATAAAAATAGAAACTAGATAAGCATAAATAATACTGATCATTAAGTATTAAAAATTTCATTTTAAAATGTATTAATTTATTTAAATATTTATTCGTTTTTACTTTTTTTTTGAGGGGGGGTACCAGGAATGGGACTCATAAACTTACGTTTGCCAAGCAAGAGCTTAAGTCATTGAGTTATCTCCCTAGCTCCCTCATTTTTACTTTTTATTATTATTTTTTTCCATTTGTGTATTTGATACAGGGTCTCAGTACACAGATCCGGATTCACAGCGATCCTCCAGTTTTCAGCCTCCCCAGCCCTGGGATTTCAGGCGTGTGCTACGACACCTGGACTCTGTCACTGCTCAGCGCGCCCTGGGGGTGGGGCCGGCACGGCTTGTGGGACCTGCAATAGAACCCTGGTCCCTAAGCTTGCAAAAGCAGGCGCTTAGTCTGCTGAGCTTTTGCACCAGTCCTCATTTTTACTTCTTGATGTAACGATTTTTTGGATTATTTAATAATACCACCAATGGATGGTACCCTTTTTTTTCTGCAACTGTTTCATAAAGCCAGTAGTTACGTTACCCATTAGCTGGGGATAAATCTCGGTGGCACAAGCACCAGTATGTAAAGCACAAGATCCTCAATTCAATTCCTAGTACTTCCCCAAAAAAGTTTCATTATCTTAGCTTTTCCAACTCTCACTTGCTAACATCAAACAATGGCAAATTTGATGATCAAAAACACAGAACAAGCACTAGTGTCTCTGTTTCCTTCTCCATCTCAACAGATGGATGAAAATGTAGATATTCATATATACGTAATTACACATATTTTGTTAACCCATCTAATAAGTAATTAAGTGGAAAATAGTATATATTGGTTTCATATCATCTAAAACTAATTAATACCAAATTATCACACCAAAATATTTATGTAGAAATGTAAAAACCATTGATTTCAAAACTTATTTTAAAATTTAAGAATGGTTTAAAAATAGAAATGAACTTTAATCAACTAGATATTTACATGGTTTTCATCAAAAAAATATTTCATACTTCAGTGGACTAAGTGCTTGCTGGGTAAGTGCAGAGGCCAGGGTTCAATCCCTAGCACCACATGCCGCACCGACCCTGTCTCCGGATGCTCTGAGCCGGCGAATGGAGTGCAGGCATTGTGGTGCACACTTGTAATACCAGAACTAGGGAGGCAAGAAACAAGAGGATTACTACGAGTCCGAACTGCATAGTGAGACTCTGAACACACACAAAAAAACTTTAAAAAAAATATTTCATGCTAAATTCCTGCTACTATTGCTTTACTGACAGGTGTAGCATCAGTCAATGAAAAGGTATTTTTCTCAACAATAGCCTTTTCAAAGCATTTTTCACCTCCCTATTTCTTAGACTATAAATCAGAGGATTCAACATAGGAATAATAAGAGTGTAGAACACAGCTACAACCTTGCTTTGCTCTGGTGAGGAGATAGCCCCAGGTTGGGCATACATGAAGAACACAGTTCCGTAGAATAAACTCACCACTATGATGTGAGAGCTGCAAGTGGAGAAGGTCTTACTCCTGCCATGGGTCGAGGGAATCTTCAGGACGGTGGAGAGAATGTATGCATAAGAAACTAGAATGACAGTTGTGGTGGTGACGATAATGAGGGAAGAGAGAATAAAAAGCACAATCTCATTCACAAAGGTATCCACACATGCAATTTTGATCAGGGCTGGGACATCACAGAAAAAATGATCCAATCTGTTTTCCCCACAAAAATGCAAACTGAAGGTGAAGCCTGTTTGGATCATGGAATTGATGCATCCACAGACGTAGGAGCCAATCACCAAGCGAAAACAAGCCTGCTGAGACATACGCACCGTGTAGAGGAGAGGGGAGCAGATGGCCGAGAAGCGATCATATGCCATCACGGCCAGTAGAAAGCCTTCAGTCCCAACAAAAAGAGCGAAGAAAAAGAACTGTATTGCACATCCATTGTAAGAAATTTTCTTCTTCTTGGACAAGAAAGTAGCCAGAGTTTTGGGTGCAATGACTGTAGAGTAGCAAAGATCTAAGTAGGACAAATTTTGGAGAAAGAAATACATAGGTGTTTGAAGTCTAGAGTCTGTCTTAATGACAATTAACATGCTGATATTTCCCAATAAAATGACCATATAGATAAGCAAGAAAAGCAAGAATAAGAAAACCTGTACTTCTGAAGATGTCCTGAACCCCAGCAGAATAAACTCTGTCAAATCTGAGTAATTCCTATTCATTTTACTCCTCATTGCCGATACCTAATTGAGAAAGTGAATATATTATCAAGGATCCTATAAGTAGCCTTAGCCAATTTTGGCTATTGAAATTAATATTAAACAAACATGCCAACATAAATTGAGCTTACCTCAGTAGCATATTGTACAAAAACCCCTTTACATTTGGAAGCTCCCAATGTACAACCAATGTGAGTTTGCTTAGTTTAGTTTTACTATAGTTTCAATATAATATGAGAAATATAGATGGGCCAGGGATACTTCTGATTGTGACATAGTCAGTCATTTTATATCACCCATTAAGCTTTGAGGCAGACGAACCAAATATATGGTTTACCTTATTTACTTGGAAAGAATATTTAACTACCTACATCATTCATGCATCAAAAATCCTCCTTTTGCAAATGAAGTACTAAAAATAACTACTACAAAGAAGTTGTGTGGTGATTCCATGAAACTAAATGTGAAAAGCAATGTTTATGGTGACTAAAATAACTTAAAAACCTAAATCTTTTTAGGCAAATAAATATATAAACACAAGATTCCTTTACTTTAAAATGGGACATTGGGAAATTTATTTTCCCATTGTAAGATACAGTTAATCTGACTCCTGAGAGATTCAGCTATATAAAAATATTAAAAACATGAATCTACATTTCCATAAATTGGCCTATATCACCAATCTTGAAGCGTCATCCAAATGACAGATCAAAGTAATCCACTGTACAGCCACACGTTTTCAACGTCTAGCTCCTACTTAGTTTACTGCTAACCTCTCAATATTACTAGCTACATTTTTCAGCAGACAAGTGCCGGCACATCTTTTGCCATCTTAGCCACAGACCATATTATATCTACATAAAGGATCCTTCGTTAAAATATAAGATTAATTCCTCCAACAAGAACTGCTTTCCCCTGTATACATTGTTTCAAAATTCAAGACATTCCTGCAAATAAAAATAATTAAAAATTGTGGATGCATAGATACTGATTTGCTTTTTAAAAATGGACTGATTCATAACAAGTGTTAAACTGGCACACAGATATTAATAACATTTAAGATATCTGAAAAGTTAAATCCAAAGCAGAAAAAAATATTTATGTTAGAACTGTGTGGTTCTGTGGTCCATTTTAATTTGTGAGCTACCAAAATAATCCTTTAAGAAATTTACTATTGTCTTTAAAATTGCATACTGCTATCTATAAGCTTTCGTAAGACTAAAAAATATAAGAGAAATGCATGAAATTGATTTGTCTTCTGTTTCAACCCTTTTTATTTTCAGGAATGTCTTGCATTTTTTAACAATATGTACAGGGAAAAACAGTTCATGTTGGAGGAATTAATCTTATATTTTAATCAAGGGTCTTTTATATGAATAAAATACAACGTAGAAAATTTTTTCAGTTAAAATTACAGTGTTTCAGTTCACATAAACCTGCATGTTAATCCATGATCTGTCACTCACTCACTGAGTGACCCTACAAAAATTGTTTACATTCCATAAGCTTCTATTTTGTCATTAGCTAAATATGATTGACAATAGCAACTTAATGTGACATTTGCAAGGAATAAATGAAGTGATTTATATAAATTATATAGCACATGGAAATAGTAAATGATAAATAAATTACATGAAATAATAAATAAAAGAAAGTTTTGCCATTTTAGAAATCTTCAGAAGAGTTTATGATTTTTAAAAGCCAAGTACCTTACTTGAGATTCAGTTTCTTCCAAAAGAAGCCTAACTGAAGATTTCTTAATGCTCGTTATTTATTTATAGGAGAATTCGCTGAAAGTTTAATGTTAAAAATTTTTTATAGCATGTACAAATGTACATAACTATCTCAGTACACCCAACACATGAACCTATTTATTTCTAAGTCTCATATGACTCCTCATTAGAAACAAAAGAAAATATTACACAGAGTCCTCAGTTTGAACCTCAAAAAAAAACTTTCTCATAACATGCAAAGGCAGAACGAAGAATCTTCCTTCATATTGCCTTTTATAATTTTATTGATCTAGCCATATAAATATCTTTAAAATCAAAACAGTAAACAAGAAAATATATGATTGAATGTGTGATCTCTTAAAAAAATAAAAAGGACCCCTGAGTTCAATTAGGTCAACTTTTGCCAAACTTCATACCCAGAATTACCTGGGAAAGTTTTGCTTTGTTTGCCTTTTAATAGTGATTTCTGCAATATTCTTTATTGGTAATTAACCTGAATGTTGAAATTTTTTCTATAAATGAGGCATGTGTTTGGAAAGATTTATTTATTTTTTTTAAATTTACAACTAACCCTAATAAAGTCAGTTCCTGTTAAGTTTGGTGATACGTGCTTTATACCTTGTTGCACTCTGGCAGAATAGAAATTACTATTATCAAAACCCTCCAGTCATTGTTATTATTGCTCTCCTTTCATTGCATTGTTTTACACGTATCACTTACAAGAATTTCTGCCTGTATCCAGCACAGACATGTAATAAACTCAACACATTTCGTAAAAAATTTTGATCCCAAAAGATACTAGAATTTATTGCATTCCTTTAGTGGATACCATCAAATACTATTTGAATAAACCAGGCCCATCCACCTCTTACCAGGAATTCCTTTACTTTTTACATTTATATTTTTCACATTTAGTTTATTCTTGGTTTCTAAAGACCTCTCAAGCAATATTATAAAAATAGAGAAGGAGTATATTTTACAGAGAATACAATATTTTGGTCTGGAATATATGAAAGAGCTTATGAGTTATAAAACTTAGATCATTGCAAATGCAATTGATGCATTTGTATATGTACAATTTATGATTTACATTAAATTCCAAAGCAAATTTCCAACCTAAAGTGATCAGAAGTTAAGACGTCCAGTAATTTCCCTACTAATGAAAAATAAATGACTAATGAAAACAAAGTATGCATGTTGTGGTTTTTTTAATTTAAAGTGATACATTTCCTTTTATTATTTATTAGTCAGTCAACTAGTGCCATAGTATATAATATATAATCAGTGTTGTATGAATAATAAAATATACTTTATAGCTACATAAACTGACTAAATATTTTGTAAAGTATCTTATAATAACAACCACCAATTATTTTAAAATTTCTCCTACTATACTGATTTTCTTAAGTATTCATAAAATATATCACCACCTCTTCAAATTTTCCTTTTGACTTTATGTAAATCTATTAATAATGTTTATGTTACCAGCTCTACCAATACATAATATCTCCAAATGAGGTAGCATATATAATCTATAGATAGTATTTGGTACAGTGTCTCACTATACAGTTCAGACCCGTAGTGATGCTGCTGTTTTCAGCCTCCCCAGTGCTGGGATTGTAGGTGTGTACCACCAGCTGGGTCTTGGTGGCTGGTTCAGTGGCCCTGAAGACTGAGCTGGCACAGGATGTGGTGCCAGAGATCAAAACTCAGTCCCTGAGCTTGCCTAATTAGGCGTTTAGTTCACTGAGCTATCTTACCGACCCTAGGAAATATATTTAAACTTGTGATTTCATGTATGTTTTTCACAATCTACACTCACTTTTTTTTTTACAATCAAATATGTATTTCATCTTTAAACTGAGAATACTAGGAATACTCTTCAGACTGGGGTGATGTTCAGTAGGTATAGTGTTTCCTAAGAGGAGCCTCTTGCTTTGATCCCCAGCACTAAAATAAGTAATGCTATCATAGTGTTTCTCAATAAAAGCATTAGTATAAAATAGCTCTGACTATGTAAGCAAATCATATATCTCATAATTACTGGCAAAAAATAGCTATTATTCAAATAGCAAAAATGACAATTATATCAGCACTAAAAAACTCAGAATAACTTCATTTATATAAACTTGTACTTAAATGAAGAAAGCCATAAGCCACTCTAACACATTTTTTGTCAGTATATGTTTGTTGTACATAATAATTGCATTCATCTTACAAAAAATGGTGCATACATGAAAATCACATCTTGATCAATCTACTCCTAGTAACAATGATTAAAATGAGGAACAGCACATTGTAAAAAGAACCAGAACACTGTCTAATTGTCTCCTGAGACCTATAACACACTATCTTATGGATTTTGTTCCCATAAGTAGCAGAAATATTTAATGGTTGCTTTAGTTGATTTGAAGAAAGTAAATGGTTATCAAAGCATGCAAGTAGCTTTCTCCCTCGAAGCATGAACTTGTTAGCATGCAGTATGATAGAAATAACAGTGAGACTCTCTTGTCCAGAAAAAAAGAATCGAAAGCATCTACTGCGTCAAAAGATATCTGAAACAATGGGACTCATACATAAAATGCACATGAAGTTCTGAGCAATACAAAAGTTATATTATTGGGTCCTGACATAATGACTCCTTCTAAGGTAGAAAGGAATTACATCTCTTGGCATAGGAATGATGAGCACCTAAATTCCTAATGACATGCAATCAAAATGGCCACTTAAGATGAAATAGAAAATGGTGAGATTGAAGAGAAGTACTCCTAAGAATTAGAGTCAGCCTGACGGAATTTTGTTTTCAGAGATGAGATTATTCTTCTAAAAAGCAACAGAAATATCCACCATCTTCCCTGAATATCTTCCAAACTCTGTAGACAACTTCATCAACCACAGAACAATTTCATCTTTTGGAAGTTTAGGTTTAATTTAAGCTCTTCAGTTTTTAATAAAAAGCAATGGCATTATTATACCGTTTATAGCTGTGGAAATCCTAGGTTAAATTCATTTTTTTTAAAAAACTGATGATACTAAAGAAAAAAATCTTCACTCTCCTGAATTGAAACATGAATTTAATCAGCATTGGCAAATAGGAGAGATTGCTAGACTTCTAATTCTGCCCAATGTGAATAAATAGAAACCAGATTTATTCTTAACTGTCCTGACTAAACAAAAAGTGATTTTTCTCTGTCTCTGTCCCTCCTGTGTGTATAGTTTTCTTGATCTCACACTATCTGGGTCCCATCTCCTCTCCTCTCCCCTCCTTCCCTCATCATCCTTTCTACCTAATAGACAATAGATGTAGATATTATGCATCATATAGAAAGACATATACGCATATATTATAATATACAGTAGGCAACAAGCAATAAACAATATCGACTTTTTTTTTTGATGGAAGCAGGGATTGAACTCAAGCCCTTGCACTTGCCAGCAAACCGCTTATTCCACTGAGCCATCTACCCGGCCCCAACATAGATTTTTGAAGTAGAAAAAACAAATACATCAACTCAGTATTTCTTGTTTATTTATTTATTTATTTTATTGGTAAATTAAATTCTACCTGTAATGAGCAGATAGTGCACACATTCCATGAAGCCATCTTCCTAGTGCCCCCAATAAGATAAAGAGTGCTAAAACTAGAGAACTCAGTACATTTACCATTAAGATTCCCTTGACCAAAATCTTCAAAGTGGTCCTGAGAGAGACATCCTGTCTGGTTAAGTTCAGCTATTAGTTTCTAGGCAACCATTGTAACTGTCCTACTAACCTGTTTTGAAACTATCTCATTGCTATTTCTTTCTCATTAAAATTAATAAAAAAATACAATGCATATTTTGTCTTCATAGTGGTTATTCAGAGGACAAGATGCAGACATGGTATCTTTATCTAACTAATATTAGTACAAACCTTCTCAATGAACTAAGAGAAAGTAATCATATGCTTATCCTAATATATAT
>NW_004524669.1:7794645-7801545 GCF_000260255.1 Octodon degus | reverse complement strand
TTAGAAGAAAATGGTCCTTTATTTATACTTTTGCAAAGTTAGTGACCCATTTATTTATTTTTACACTGAAAATACATTAGAATTTTTCAGAGAAACAGAATCAATAGGATGACCCTATAGGAAGAGATTGTAAGAAAGAGGCTTTCTTTCTTTAGCATCCTCAACCTCTTTTTGTTTTTTCTGTTCTTGCCACTAACTTCAACAAGAACATGGGCAAAAGGAGAAAATTTGAGTCTTATGGTGTTGCCCAGTAATGAGGAAATTGGAGAGACCAGTGACCCTGTTGAGGTGAGGACAGGGGCCCACTTGTGTCTTCTCAGGAAATGTACAGATTATATGGGTGCTGTCTAAGAGCATGCAACCATGGAGTTGTTCCCCTCCATAGTGTACATGGAGGTTCTTGACTCTGTTCTTTTAGCTTGGAGACAGAAAAATTTGTCCATCATCAAAAACTGTCCAGAATGCCTGATAAATTTTATCATTTATATGATTAATATCATAGCAAACTCATAGCTATTTGTAGACCCTAGACAAGAATGTGTTGGGTCTATTAAGGACCTTCAGATATATCCTCTAGGAAGTACATCTGACTGGTGATCACAACTGTGACCCTCTTCAGCAAGAAGTAGCAGAACAGTCTTTACTCCTTGCCCCCTCCCAGAAATTTGGGGTATTTCCTCAGAGGGGGAACAATTAAGTTAGAAATAAATATTACTGGCAGTCAGACAGGGCTAGACCCTGGAGAGGAGCCAGTGCAAATACAACTGTAGATGGAAACATAGTCATTAAAGTCCAGACATCAAGGCAAAAAGTAGAATGACTATACCTACATACTTCCCCTAGGAATGAACATCCACCCACTGACATCCAAATCCATCTCCTCCCACCATCCATAGTCTCCAAATGAATACAATAACAAATTCATGAATCCATATAACATGATGTAACTGTACTTCATATAACTCAAAATGCACTAATTTCTTCTCAAGGTTTCAGGTGTTACAGTATTCCTCAAAGTTCCTATAAAACCTCTGGTATCCAAGACAGATTTTTAAGTGTGATACCTTTAAAACTCAAAAAGTAAGTTACATAATCCAGTAATAGGATGAGACAAAGCAAATATTCCAATTTAAAAAGAATAAATAAGGGAGTAGGAAGAAGAAGAACAAAGCAAGACTGAACCCCAGCAGGGCAAACATTAAATCTTGTATCTGTGTGTTAAACATCCAGATCACATGGTAATAAGATACGAGATCTGGAGGGCTTCAAATCCCATCCCTATGGCCTTGCCAGTTGCAACCCACAAGGCCTGAGAGTCTTCTTTTGAAGTCTGGCTGGAAGCCTCTGTCACTCCATAATTTGTATTTCTCACATCTATAAAACAAGCAGTTTGTGGTCTATTACCAGCTCCAGTTATAGGCAGACTCCTTTGGACCATGACTGCCTGGATGGCTGAATGGCTGATCATTCAGCCATTCTTAGGCAACCAATTCCCTAAACCACCCTTCTTTGGCAACCAATTCTTAGGCAACCAATTCCCTAAACCACCCTTCTTTGGATAGAATGGATCCTTTTCAAAATGAAAATATTATGCCATTGTACACTACAGTTGAAATGAGTGACGTCATTAAATCCTGAGACACCCAGGGGGAAGTTTCCTTCCCGAGTGCTTTCACGCACTTCATCTCCTTTTAATGATGCTGGTCTCTCCAGCACCTCCACTTCCTTTGGTGCCAAGCTTGCATGTAGTTATTTTAGGGCTCAAATTTAAGATTTTCAATTCTTTCTGCTCTGCGTTTTGCCTCTAATTATCACTAGAATTCCAGCTAAAGCAGCCAGCAATACCTTTACCACAGCTTGAATGTCGATCTGACTTGAAATTTCCTCTGACACATCTATTAGTGTGTCACCTTTAAAATCAGCCTCTCACACAGCAGCAGGACAGACAAAAAGTAGCCAAAAACTTTGGCAATGCATAACATGTGTAGCCTCTACACCTATTTCTAATATAATCCTTCTCAAATGAAATCTTATGAGCCTGACATTTACTGTCCACATTCTCTTTAGCATTCTCAGCTTCTGAGACCTGACCAGAATTTCCCGTTATGTTCAACTTACAACTTTCAAGACTTTCTCAGCTCATTTCTCCCAATAGTTCCAAAATCCTCTGACTATTCCAAAAGCTATTCCAAAGGCTTCTGAACCACATGGTCAGGTACAGACACAGCAATAATTCACTTTTGTTATCAATCTTCTGTATTAGTCATCTCTCATTTGCTAGGTCAAAAATTATGATACTGCTTAGAAGAATAGAGGTTTATTTTAACTCAGGGTTGAAAGGCTTCAATTCATGGTAAAATCACTACAAAGTAAAAATATTACAGCAGAAAGACCTGGCGAAGGGAAGTTCCTCATCTCATAACAGCCAGAGGTACAAATAACAAAAAAGAGCCAGATTAAATGATACATCCCCCAAAGCACACCTTCAGTGACACACTCCTTCAGTTGAGCTTCACCCCCAATGGCACATTCAGCTAAATCCTAATTCAGGGATTAATGCTCTTCAGAGATTCATGTCCCTATAATCTAATATTCTGAGTCCTGCAGATTAACATGCAAATTTTAGGAAATAGATTAGATCTAAACTATAACATATGCAATTTCCTCTTCAAAATAAGAAAGAAGAAACAATTCTATAACTTTCAAGGATAAAATGGTAGCTTGAGTCTAGAATGTGTCATGTTTAAGATAAAGAAATCAAATAATGTCCTGGTTGCATAATGAATTTATGCATGATTCTAAATAAAATGCCACAAATGTGTATCTCAGAATAAGACAATAAGACAACTACAGATATAACATAATTGGCCAAGATTTCCCATCTTCTATTCATCCTTTTCCTGTAATAGGGAGCAAAACTTTATAAAACTTATTTTCATTAAAGAAGTGAAGCAAAAAGTTAGCTGAATAAACCAATCTACCAATGAATGATAACTTTATTTTGAGAAACAAGTATGAGCACAGAAAGACTCATATAAATGCAGGTATTTGCAACCAAACTTCCTTGCACGGGAAAATATCATGGTAACAGAAGGCAAACAACTATAAAATCTGTCTTTTTACAGTTGTCCTTAAAGACTCTATTTTGTCACAATACCTTAAATTTGAGTACATTGGCTAACAACCACCCGCCAACAGCAAATTGCAGCGAGGCCAAGGTTTCTTTTGGAGAACACTATGTCCTATATATTTGGTGTCACACCATTCATCTCATAATAAGAAGACACTTTTAAGAAAAGATTATTTTGAATGCTATTAGCTTGTTAAAGAGGTAATTAAAAACATTAAGAAATTGTATTCTTCAATATGTAAAATTCATGGTCTACTACAGTGAGATGGATTTTATTCTCAGGAATGCAAATTTGATTTAATATTAGAAAATCTATTACATAATTCAGCACAATAATAGAAAGATGGAGATAGTCTCACTGTACCTTATCAATGAATGCAGAAAATTAACTTGATAAAATCAGAGAAACTCAGAGTAAATCCACAGGTGATTACCCAATATCAAAACCATGACTTATTCAAAGGTTTAACAGTACTATTGTATGACCTCTTTGCAAGGATGTACAATAGATTAGTTTAGCACGTTATATGCTGATGATGGCAGTATGATTTTTGACTAACCTCAATAGAAATTATTTTCACTATACTGTACAAATAAAAAGGTATTCAGTATATTCAATTAGAAAGATGATACATGATAGATAGATAGATAGATAGATAGATAGATAGATAGATAGATAGACAGATAGATTTTCCTAGTTTTAGATTATATTTGGAGGAATGTTTTTGCTTATTTTGGGAAGGATGAACTACTTAGTAAATAATATTGGAGCAGTTGACTGTTCTTTTGGGAGAATTACAATTACAAAAAGTGAAATCTGGATTAATTTAAGAATTAATATGTTTTTAACCCTCCAAGAGTTATGTTGGAATTATTTTAATCTTGTAAATGAAAAGGGATTTTTTCCTAACATGATTTAAATGTAGAGCTCATCAAACAATGACAAATTTGAGCACATAAAAATAAAAACTTACAGAAAAAAATGACCATTAATGACAAAAGACCACTATCTTCTATATATTTCAATTGTAAGCCAAATAAAAATTACTGGTACAAATACAAATGACTATGTTAAGTATGTAAATGGTTTTTACCTCATCTCTCATCAGGCAGAATAAAATTGAAATAGTCATGAGCATACTGATTTCAACTAGGCCGGGCATCAAGACCCAGCTATTTGGCTAAACTGCATTCTGGAAGTTTGTATGAAGGTGTTTTTTTAATAATATTTACATTTAAATTTGTGGTCTTGGAGTAGGAATTGTGTTGAAAGCTAAATCAGAACCAAACTGACCTTCCCAAGAAAGAAAGTATTCACCAGCAGACTGCTTTCACACTTCTTCTCAGACACTGACTCTTTCTGGTGTGCCAACAGACTTCCCTTTCACATGCATTCTACTTTTGGCACTCTGGAGAACCCAGACTAATACACTGAGTTACTAAATGTTAAATATCAACTTTTCAAAAATATAAAATACAGCTTCTTTCTGGCAGAGTTATGGGGTTCTTACATACACTTGGAAGAGAAAGGATTGATTTCACTGGAGAAGACAACTTGTCAGTATGTATCAAAACTTCAAAGGGAGATAGTACTTAATTTACCAGCAGCACTTTAAGAGATGCATAAGTGCCTAAGCATGTACCAAAATGATTTTCCTTGTAGCATTATTTTAATATTGGCAAATTAGAGATATTTCATTTTACTACTCATTGATTTATCAAATACCACAAACAACTCTGTGTTATGACTGACCTTGCACTCTCCCTTTAGTATACACAGTATGTGAGCTTAATTGCCAACATGATTATCTTGGAAGCTACCCACAAAATAAGTAAAGCACACATCTATGTGTGCCTGGCAAGGAGGGCTATGGAGCAATAACATTGGGCTCTATACCTGGTCCCTTATCTCTTCTACTCTGGCCCACATGACCTACCTCCTCCACCTAGGTACCACCTTCTAGTAGCTTTGAACCCACCAATACAGTTTGTGCCTTCACCTCCTCATCACTTCTCCACAAGTTAGACAATAATAACTGACATAAACATACCCCTTGTCAACTTGCCATCTATCATATCTCATCAAGCCATGTTTGTCTCCAAATAAATACAATAATCAAGGCATAATTCTGCCTAATATGATGAAACTATTCTGTTACATTAAAAATGTACATTCTCTGACTTAAAGCCTCAATTATTCAAATGTTGCTAAAAACTGCAAGTCTTAATTTTTTTTAGAACTCAAGGCAACTCAACTATGAATCCTTGTAAAAGTAAGAAACTAATATACATAATCCAAAAACATTACCAGAGGTAAAAATTCTCATGCCTACCAAGAAGGAATGAAAGGATAGAAAAAAAAATCAAACCAAAACAAGAAAATAAGTCAGCAGGCCACTTATGTGGCCGTAATTGTAGCATCTGGACACATGGTGAAGAGATGTGAGTTCTGAAGAATTGTGCAGCTTGTTCCCTATGACTTTGCTATGTGCAGGCCACATGATCTCTCTTGTGCTGGCTCCACTCATTACCTATGACCTTTTCTGAGAAATATTCCATGTTGTTGGCATCTCCATTTCCTAGGCAGTCCACTGAAGCTTTGGATTCACTGTCACAGCTTCATACATCATGTTTCTACTGACTCCAAAAGGGAACTCTGACCAGCAGTACATTTCCTGGCCTGCCAGGCCTTCCTCAGAAATCCAAATGGAAATCTCCATGATCCAAAAATTCTTGCATTCTGCATGCTTGTGTAACCACAATCACATGGACAATGACAAGTTCTGCTGCCAGCTCCAGCAGTAGCTGAGCCATTTAAGACCATTGGTGCAATGGCCTCTAAATGCCTGGATGGATGAACAGATTGAAATAAATCTTGGGAAACCCATACCCTAGATGGTCTTTCTCTGGCAGGAGGACCTATTGGCTCTTTCCTCATATGAAAAGCTGTACACATTTTGAACATTTAGCTTGTAGTGGGTGAGATCTTGCTGATTCCTTAGATACCCTCAAGGTATCATTACTATTGTTACAGTAAAAATACACACTTGTCTTTGTAAGTGTTGATCTCTTTAGAAAGTATTATTTAGCCCCAGCTTTATTTATATTTTCTTCTGGACAAACCTGAAGTTTTTCAATGTCTCTACTCTGCTTTGTGCTGCTGGTTCTCACTGTGAATCTGAATAAAGGGTGCAGTGACACATCATCTTACTTTTTCAAACAGATAATTCCCTATCACTAGTACAGCTGCTTCAATTAGATTCATAGACTTCCATTCAGTAATCACACATGCCAAAATAACAAAATAAAACCAGAAAAAAGTGAGATGAAAATTTTCATGTCCTACCTTGAAGAAACAAAAATCCAGAGAAAGTTAGGCAACAACTTTGTTAGAAAAAATGGCTTATGATGGAATGAAACTTAGACGACAGCCTTGAAGATGTATAGGAAAGACATTTTAAGCTAGCTAAATTTTAAATTAAAAGCTAAATGATATTATTGGGTATATATGAGAAAAATTTTTATTTTTTTATTTATCATTTCTTTTATAAAGATAAACAAGTTTCATAAATAATAGAATAGTTATGACACCATATCATAATCTTAAAAAGTAGTTGCTCAGTGCAAGCCATACATCAAAAAGTTCTTTTAAAAGAAAAACATAGTAGCATGAATGTTCTTTTTAGTGAACTAGATGAACAGTATAAATGAGGCAGCTTGGCATATGCATTAAAATATTTTTTAAGTGACAGAATATGTAATTTGAGGAA
>NW_004524669.1:7789776-7794202 GCF_000260255.1 Octodon degus | reverse complement strand
TGTTTGTTTCTAGGCTATGCAATAAGAATTGTAGATTATTTTAGATGTGTTAGAAAATGGACTTGGATATGTTTGGATAACTAAAGTACTGCAGTCATATCAGTGTTGAGTTCAGCACTACTAAGTTACTTAGTGTCTTAGTAATTGGAAGTTGACATTCACTGCCACATGCAAAAATATCTTTGACATAATTTCACAGTAACAATAATGTTTAGAACCATGGAAATCAAAATATTTCCACTATAGACTGATTTTTTAAATGTCACTGACAGCAGCATTTCTCACATAATATTCTTTTCACAGCATCTTTCACATCCCTATTTCTCAGACTGTATATTAGAGGATTCAGCATTGGTATTATAAGTGTGTAGAAAACAGATACAATTTTGCTTTGTGCTGGTGAGGACATGGCCCCAGGCTGAGCATATGTGAAGAACACAGTCCCAAAAAACAAACTCACTGCTGCCATATGGGAACTACAGGTAGAGAAGGTCTTATTTCTGCCTTGAGTTGAAGGAATCTTCAGAACAGTGGAGAAGATGTACACATAGGACACCAGAATGACAACTGTGGTGCTGATGACAATGAAAGCAGAGACAATAAACAGTACAAGTTCATTGACAAATGTATCAGCACAAGAGATCTTGATCAGGGGTGGATCATCACAGAAGAAGTGGTCCAGTCTGTTTTCTTGACAAAAACACAAACTGAAAGTGAAACATGTCTGAACTATTGCATTTATGCATCCACAGGTATAAGATCCAGCCACCAGCTGAATACAGACTTTATGGGACATATGCACAGGATAAAGGAGAGGGTAGCAAACAGCTGAGAATCTATCAAAGGCCATTGCAGCCAAAATAAAGCATTCAGTTGTGACAAACAAGGCAAAAAAGAAAAGTTGTGCAGCACAGCCATTATATGAAATCTTCTTTTCCTTAGTCAAGAAGTTGGCTAAAGTTTTGGGTGCGATGACTGTGGAGTAGCAGAGATCTAAATAGGACAAGTTTCTAAGGAAGAAGTACATGGGTGTTTGAAGTCTAGAGTCCATCTGAATGACAATAATCATGCTGACATTTCCTGCTATGGTGACCATATAGATCACCAAGAACAATAAGAACAGGAGGATCTGAAACTTTTGAGGGGCTCTAAAACCCAAAAGAATAAACTCAGTCACCTCTGAGCAATTCCTATTCTGCTCACTCTTCATAACTGAGATAGGTAGAACTGTATTATTAGCAATAATAAAGATGAAACAAATGATTGATCAGACTACCGTACTTGTTTTGGTAAAAAAAATTGGTAAACTAGCATGAATAAAATGTATCATATTGACATTAATATTTTATATGACATTAGTGAAAATAAAGATGAGATTGCCATTCTTAAAAGGCCTTTTTATTGTATAGCTCACTCTTATCAGCAAATCTTTTTGAATACGCTTATCTTCAAATAACCCTGATTGACACTGTTAAGTGTGCTCTTAGGTTTCCTTTGAAGAGTATAGAAAAAATATTTGGAAATAAGAATTTAGTTTCAGATTTGTTTTGTTCTATTTTGGTTTTATTTTCTTCATTTTGTCATTAATACATTTCCATTAAATTTGCCATCCTTAGTGGTAGATGTTTCTCACAGATATTATAATCTACGGCAAAACATACCTATTGAATATCTAATAGACTTCAGAATTTAAGAATTAAACTCCATTGATATTTTGTTTCATTTTAATAGCTAGTATAGCTTTTATTTGCTACAGAATATTAATGTATTACATTATGGATTTCTTATATTAGAAGAAATCCTGGAGATCATACAAAGATTTCACCTTTTATATATTAATCTCATTATGCTATTTCTTCAATTATTTTTCCTGGAAAGGACATAAGTTTTACTAGAGAAATTAATTTGTTAACAACAGTAGTAGTGTTTCCTTATATTTTCTAAAGATTTTTATCATCCTTCCTTCACTCTTCCCCTTCTTCCTTATTTAGAGCTTTCATCTCTTTCAGTCTTTCTAAGCGTAAGAATGCAAGTGAAGACATGTACACTCTTGAACAGAGATGGTATTTCTTTCTTTTTAAAAAATAAACCTATTATAAATGTAAATATATAAGCATATGGAAAAAGACAGCATACAAGACAATTCTGAGAGCTGAATACAGAAATAACAAAAGAAGTAAATGCACATTTAAGTAAGCTTCTAAGTTTTTTAACTCATGCTACTAGGACTACAAAATATTCTCAAATATAAGTGAAGCAGTAGAGATGTGAACAAATTTTTATTCTAATGTTATGAGGCAATTAAGACACTAAAAATCATTTCAGTGACTGATTAGAGTAACAAAGTTGAGCAGCACACGTTTTCTCTTCAATAATCTACGAAAGTAGAGAAGAAGAAACTTGGTCAATGATGAATTAAATGATTTATTGATTGTGAAAATGTCTTTTCCAATTTTAAATATAATTGTAGATACCATATGAACATATTTTACTGTTACACAAATTTATAATTTATATATATATATTCATAAATCATATGATTATAATGAAGTGATTAAATTATAAATGTATAATTATGAAATACTTCCAATAATTTTTTTCCTTTCATCAACAATCTAGGCAGTTCAGACCTTTTCACTTTAATCTGGATAAAGCCTTTCACACTAGCTGATCTTCAGAAATATGCTTTATTAGTATAGTAGAATGAAATTGGTCTAGGTACAAGTCAAACTACCTGCAAATAATTAAACAATAGCAGAAATATTTAACAATTGATATCAGAAGACAAAAGAATGGTGAAAATAACTTCCAGCAGAGCTTATTAAACTATAAAATATCAATTGTTTCTGACATTCATTTTTTACTCTAACAAGTCCCAGGTTTCAATATAAATTTCATGAAGCCTTAAAAACTATAGCTAAAGTTATCTAAAGGAAAGGGGCATGAAGAAAAAACAAATTAAATAATGATGTATTCTCAAGCATGAATATTGTTACACATCTTAGTAAATACTATAACATGTGAATTCAAGTACATTCATGAGGGGATAAGAACATGAAAAGAGGCAAACCTTTTCTTAACAAGAAGTTTTTCTGCAATCCAGATTACCATTCTCCAATGGTCAGCCTGTGACTTGGATTTCTAACACAAACACACACTAGCAAAATGGTAGCTTGCATCATTTACTTGTGCATCAGTTTCCTCTACTTTTTCATTGACTAAACAGACAAATGGACCTGCGATAGGCCCTGAAAGGACTTCTCTCCAGAGGTGGGAAAGCAAAATGATGGGCAATCCCTCCACAGATATTCACCAGGGATTAAAGTTCTTTCTCAGTGGTAACATACTGTGTGGTACAATACAGAAAGAAAAAAAGTGCTTTAAACAATTTTAATTAATAAATCTATCAGACTTCTGAAAAGTTAAAAAGGCTCTCAGGAAAACTTAAGAATTAACCTTTTACGTACAAAAAAAATTGAGTTCTTGGTTCATTTATACTCGTAATTTACAAGGAGAAATATTTCATTTAAATAAATTGCTGAACTTACTATGAAGAACTCATTTCTTACTTCTACTATAAATACATTACCCTGGTATTAGAGGAAAATTAGTACATAGACTAAACAACAATCAATCAGAGCACTAAAATTGAAAAATAGTCGCTATCAAAATAACACAAAGTCTAGCAAGAGTAGACCGTCATACCACCATGTGTGATTTCAATGTTCTGGGGAAAACACTGCTACAAGACTCTGGAAACCTTGGAATTTTTTTATGAATGACAGTCACAGTACACTGTACCCACCAACTGCTAAAACCAAAAGGATAAAATATCCTAGAAAATATATTTAATGAGAATGTACACCTTCTCTTCGTAGCTTCTCAGTTCTGTGATTGTAGTACAAAAGCAGCCAAAGACAATAGGAAATGAATAATGCCTGGACTGTAGTATTCCCCTCAGTATTCTGGAAAATAGAAAAACTGCAAGTTGTATTCTGAGAAAGCAGGAATCTTACACAAAAATTTTGAAAGCTTTGTATTATCATATTCCATAACTTCAGAGAAAATTAGTATTTTTGGTTCACTGGTTCCCTACTAAGAGAATATTTTAACTTATCCTATGTAGATGTGTTAAAACAGCATAATATCTCAATAATAACAAGACATTGTTCTATAATGATATCAACTAAGTAGATCACGGGTTATCCATCATTTTATCACCCACAGATACAGTTTTGATGAAACACACGGATCAAGAAAGCAGGAAGTTTCTGAATAATTGAAGAAACATAACAATTCATTTGTATTTTTCTTACTGTTCTTCAAATCATTACAGAACTAATGCATTCCAGTACTTCACTAATAATGATTTTATTCTTTTATATGTTAAAATGATGCAATGCAAAGCATTTCCCTTAAAAATGAC
>NW_004524669.1:7775838-7789676 GCF_000260255.1 Octodon degus | reverse complement strand
GTATAATATATGCATATTATAATTATATGTATATGATAGTTCATAGTAATGCCATCGTAATGAATAACTATTCTGTAATAACTCTGCATAAAGTAATGCAAAGAAAGTTATCTCAATTTAAACTATTCAATACTTTGTTGTGAGTAACTTGGTAAATCCATTTAAATATGCCTTTTTTAATTTCTTGCTATCCCAATTTGTATTATTTTCACATGTGTGCTCTAGACGTAAATGTACACTTCTAAGTTTTCACAGACTAACTTCATGGTGCATCACTTGATGTTGAGTGTGGAGACCTCCTAAGTGCATGGATCATATTGCTCTCTAGATACATTATAAGCTTCCAAAAAGGACTTTATATATTTTCATTATACACTTAAAACAAAGGTGTAGGTTTTGGTATTTATTCAGAATTTTACAAAAGTTAGTAGAATGCTGATCGCCACAATAATATTTGGAGCACTGGCAGCCAAGGAATGCTAAGGATAATTGGGAAAAAAGTAGTTATTAAATATAGTGATTAAAGTTAATAATGATATACTATATTTTTGAAAATAATTAGATATATTTTAAATGAACTCATCAGAACACTTATAAGTACATGAAATGAAGCATATGTGTTCATTGATACATTGTGTCAACTTGGATGAATCAGCTCCGGCACTTCTCGGTGTGGGGGCCTAGTCCTGCAAGAGGGCAGGGCCTAGGAATTGAGGAAGGCTTCCTGCCCTACACTGCCCTGCTTCCATGGAGAACTCCCAGTCTTGGCAGGAGCTTGATCTTCACAGCCATGCCACTTTGGAGGAGCTGCAATATTCGTCTTGGAAAGCCAGTCTTCAGTCTTCGCAGTCAGCATAGAAGGAAGAGAGAGGCTGGATGGACACTGCAGCTGCTGCTCCTCCTCTGATCTTCATTGTTTTCTTCCACATAAACTGTCATTTGCCTTGGAGCAAGCAGAATATGGACTGAAGCCTCCTGTAACTGTGAGCTAAATAATCCTTTCTTTCCTTCAATCTGAGTGTCAGGTATTTGTCCCAGCAAGGAGTAAAAAAGTAGCTAAAACAGCATATATTAATTATTTCAGTCTAGCCATTCCTTAATGACATCTCCTTTTTACTTTTGTTTTTTGACACAGTATCTCACAATGAAGCTCATATTAGCCTTGGACTCACTGTGTACTGTGTAGCTCAGGATGGTCAGCAATTTATAATGATCCTCCTGCTGAGCCTCCAGAGTGCTGAGATTACATGTGTGTACCACCATGCTTAATCTAGTTATTCCTCAATGAATACACATTTCAAGAATCTTTATATACATTGAATAATGCATGGACTGCAGCAAAAAGTACTTCAACTGTTTCTCTGCCTTACTACTAAAATCAATCGTACAAAGTACTACTTCAGGTCTAACCTGGGGGAGCTTTAAAGCTGACTGTGTGTGGCCAATGAGATTTAGGACTATCTGAGGAGACCACTAAGTGAGCTGAGGAATGTGAGTTCCCCTAGTCACTTGGAGGGCATGGGCCTGATTTACAGGTCTGAGGAGGTCCATTAAACAGGAGGTCAAAGAAACCTTCTACTACAGTGATCCTCCCTAAATAAACCAGTGAGATTGAGATCCCCCAGAAAGACAAGTGAGGATCTTAGTATAATGCTTGGAGTGAGTCTTCCATGTCCAATCTGCTTGCTAGCAGAGATACTATTCTCAAGAAGGAACTCAGCTCAGTCCCCAGGCTATCATCAGCATACACAGGATAAAACAGGACAGGGAAACCAGCCAGTCCTAAGACATCTGGCTATATCTGGAGATATCTAAAAACTTACATGGACCTTCGAGGACATTTTTCCCCAATGAAAGGCAAGACTACCAGAGAGCTCTGACCACAGATGTATATTAAAATTTTCCCACCTAATGTCCCTTTCTTTTCAATCCCTATAAAAGAGACACACTTCTCTTTGTGCCCCACAGGTGTTCTTTTCTCCTGTCTTCTTGAACCCAGGCACAGTGAGTTCCATGCCACGTTGCCTTTACACAAACCCTGGGGTCTCTGCTGGTCTCTGCCCCTTGCCCTACCATTCATTACACTTAGAAAAAGTTCCTTCACAATAGCACTTTTTTCCCTTTGGGATTCCACTAAGTAACCTTGCTCTTGAGTATTCCCTTTGCTACAGAGCTCCAAAAGCCTGGACATAAGGCATCTCATGCCACGTTATTTGTTCCAAGAATAAACACTAGAGATTGAACTCATAATTAAAGTACAAACCCATATCTATATTTTGCCCCTTTTCAGTTCATATTGAATCCAGACTGTATTGCAAAAATAGATAAACTGTGCTTGTTTCAAATTGTCAGGATCAATCCTGTCCCATTCATCAAGCATAAGGCCTACCGGTGAAGTCAATGTAATTTGTGTGGTGATGAGATCTAACAGATTCCCTATCTGCTTGCTTTGGGACCTGTAGAGAGGAGGGAGTTAGGCCTGCACTCCTTATGGTGGCACACCACACAAAGTGAGGAGACACAAAATGCACAACATGCCTCTTGTGAAACTTTACACAATGTGTGCAGAAATCTCCATGCCGACCTTGGGGCAATAATGGTACCAGGAATACAGAAGTGCAGAAGAAGTTGCCCTGAGGGCTTTTGTCTTCACATCAAGGACTCATTAACTCCTTGGGGATAAAGAGGCAAGAACAACTCTAGGCTGTACCTAATATTGTAATCTCCATGAAGTAATGGCAGAAATTCCCCAAGCAAAGTTCTCTAAACTACCTAGCTGAACCTCTTCGTAGGCCTAATGTGTACTCATTCTAAGTTGCTTGCATGCTCAGCTGGTATTTCAAGTTCCTGAATGACTGATTTAACAAAAGGAAACCAAATGTGAAAATGTCTCATGTTTATTTTGATGGCAAAAGGACTACAACAGGGATGGGTCTGTTTTTATACATCCACAGCAATGTTAATTAGCTTTCAAATGCTAAAGGCATTTGCTTAGGCATCATGCATAGGTCTTCTTTTTCCAAAATTTTATTGAGAAACAAATATCAATGAGACAGTTTCAAGTCTGATGAGTAGGACAGTATCAATAATCACTACATTGTATGTTGTTGTCTTAGTTGTTATTAATTGTACAAGAAGCAGACATGATATTCCGTCCACAGACACTATTAGAACAAATCTTTCTATTCATTGAATTAAGAGTATGTACCTATATAAATATCCTAACTCTTTTGAACATACTTATATAAATTGGTCCTTCATATGTATTCCCCTTTTTAGTTTACTTCTGTCATTTAAATGTTATAGGTGAGTGAATTCAGAAAAATACTATAAAATACTCCAGTAGACCATAATAGTAGTGGTTTTTACCTAAGACTGACAATGACAGAAGTTGTTGCCTTCAGACTTTACAGCCTAGAAAATTAATATGGCTTTACCTTATATACCTCCTTTTTTACATTTTTATGTTGGATGGTTAAGACCAAGATAAAGCAAACCTATAAAACAAGCAATATAGCTTTTGTATCTGATAAGGTCAGTCACATCCCCTCAGGACTTATCCTGAAACCCTGTACCGCAGGTTGTAGATCTTTTATCAGTGTCAGCCATGTGGATGAGTCACAGCCATTGCTTGACCAATTTGCTCTCTGTGAAAGTGTATGTTTTCTCTCCATGTGACTCTCCTTAGGCATACTCTACATCATCGCTCACTTTCATCTGTGGCTGCATAATCTACTTGATCAGAAAATTTAGGACACAACTGAGTTACATGATGTTACAGTATAGATTCTCCTATGTCCTGAGTCTTCACTGAACTTGAAAGGCTTGGGCTCAAATGTTGGCGCTCCTTGCAGCCCTTCTTTTCTCAAATTTTTTATTTGCAAACTTAGGTTGTTAACCTTCCAGGAGAGAATCTTATTAATACTACCCTACAACCTAGGCTATTGAGCTTAACCTCACTATCTGTCTGAATATCAAACATCTTAGGCATAATATGAAACAGTTATTTTTCATCAAGTATTGATATGTAAAACTTTAAGTCCCTACAGAATATGAAGGAAAAAAGTTAAAAAATTAAAATGTATTTAAAAAATAGGAATAAAAAAATGTATATTTTTGCACAGAGGTTTAGAAATCAAATCATATACAGCATTGTAGCAGGACATTCCTACAACACACATTTTCCTGTCTCCTGCCTTCCTTCACTACCCCCTTCCTTTTTATACAAACATCTACGTAAGAGACAACATGGAAGCAACCAGTGTGTCATGAGAAGGAGCACGTATTCAGAAGATCAGAGTGACAGGCACTACAATCATGACCCTACTATTACACATTGCCATCTTCAGTTCAGTTGCTTAGTTTACAGGTATCAACATATACAGTTAGTCAGGGTGAGAATCCTACCAATTAACTGCTAGCTTTGAAAACCTTCTGAAGAGTCTCAGGATCATTTTCTTACTGATACTGTACATATAAATGTATGACTTTGTCCCTGTAATATTTCCTAGATATATTCCTTGCTCTCTCTTCATTGTCTAATCCTCAAGTTCTTGCATTCTTTTTAATTCTGTTAGAGCTTTCCATACGTATTTCTTCTTTTGAGTCCTTATACTAGGGAGACTATACGATATTTACACATATGTGTCTGGTTTATTCACTTATGAGTATATCTTCAAGTGGCTTCCACTTAAATATGAAGGCTTCAAGCTTATCATTCCTTATAGCTGAGTAATACTCCATTGTATAAAAGTACCACATCTTTTTCATTCATTCTTCAGGTGATGGGCATTTGGTTGTTTCCAAGATTTGGCTATCACAAATAAAGTAGTTTGGCTACTGTTATAAACATAGGTACACATATATCACTATAATGTGAGGTTTTCAGATCCTGAGGCAAAATTCCCAGCGATGGAACAGCTAGTTTGGATGGGATGCCCAGTCCTAGTTTTTCAGGAGTTTCCTCACGGATTTCCTTAATGGTTGCACCAGTCTACATTCCCACCAGCAATGGAGAAGGGTTCCTTTTTCTCCACAGCCTCTCCAACATTTGATGTTTGTTGATTTCTTTATGATAGCCATTTTTTCTGGGGTGAGATGAGATCTCAGTGTTGTTTTAATTTGCATTTCATGGATGGCTAGTGATGTGGAGCATTTTTTCATATTTTTATTCAATTCTATCATTTCGTCCTCTGAGAAGCATGTGTTCATCTCGGATGGCCATTTCTGCATTGGGTCTTTAAATTTTGGTGACCTAATATTTTTAATTCTTTATAAATACTAGAGAACAGACATATGTCTGAATGCTTCTTTGTCAAGTGTTTTTCCAAATTTGTGGGTTGTCTTTTCAATTTGTTGGTAATTTCTTTTGACGTCCAAATCTTCTCAATAAGGGGAGGTCCCAGTTCTTAATTCTTTCAAGTATTTCCCCTTGCGATTTCATTTTTGTTTATCAACCCTTTGCCCACCCCTATGTCTTCAAGAGTTCCTCCTACTTTCTCTTCCAGGAAATTTTGTGTTTCTGTTTTAATGTTTAGATCTTTAATCCATTTGGACTTTAGCTTAGTACATGGTCATAGTCCTGGATCAAGTTTTACATCTTGGCATGTAGAGAGCCAGTTTTTCCAGCACTAGTTGTTAAAGAGACTATCTTTCTTCCAGTAAGCATGTTTAGCCCCTTTGTCAAAGATAAGATGACTGAGAGTGTTCAAAGAGTATTCTGCATAATCTAGTCTATTCCTTTGGTCCTCAGGTCTATTTTGTTGCCAGCACTAGGCTGATTTTGTTACAGTAGCCTTGTAGTGTAATTTCAAGTAATTAATTGTAATGCTTCCCACCTTGTCTTTGTTACCCAGGATTGTCTTTGCCATTCTGGGTCTTTTCTGATTCCTAATAAATTTTAGGAACAATTTCTCTAGTTCTATGAGGTATGTTGGTGGTAGTTTGATAGGGATTGCATTAAATCAGTTCAGCAATTTTGCGAGTATGGCCGTCTTCACAGTGTTGGTTCTTCCTTTCCACTGCAGAGAATATCTTTCCATTTTCTGAAATCCTCCACGATCGCTTTTTTCAGAGTATTGTAGGTTTTCTTGAGTAGAGCTTTGACTTCTTTAGTTAGGTTAATTCCAAGGTATTTCATTTTCCTCGGTGCTATTGTAAAAGATATTGTTTCTATAATTTCCCTCTCAGTGTGTTTATTATCTGTGTAGAGGAATGCTACTGATGGGTGTTGACTTTGTATCCTGCTATGCTGCTGAATTTGTGTATTAATTCTAGTAACTTTTGGTGGAGGTTTTTGCATCTTTCAAGTTAAATATCATATCATCTGCAAATAATGATAATTTAGCTGCCTCTTTACCCATTCTTATTCCTTTTATTTCTCTCTCTTTTCTAATGACTCTACTTAATGATTCCAGAACTATATTGAATAGGAGTGGTGATCCTTGTTCTGTACCAGATCTGAGAGTAAAAGATTTCAGGTTTTCCCACATTTAGAATTATGTTAGCCATTGTGTGTTCATACATGACTTTTATTAGATTGAAGTAGAGGCTATATATTCCTATTTTCTGTAGGACTTTGAACATCAATGAGTGTTGAACTTTGTCAAAAGACTTTTCTGCATCAATTGAGATGATCATGTGGCTTTTAGATATGGCTCTATTGATATAGTTTATTACATGCATAAATTTGAGAATATTGAATCATCCTTGCATCTCTGGGAGGAATCTTACATAGTCATGGTGTGATCTTCTTGATGATTAGCTGTGTTCTATTTGTTACAATTTTATTGAGAATTTTTGCATCTATGTTCATGAGGCAGATTGGCATGTAGTACTCTTTTTGGGTTGCGTCTTTCCCTTTTTTTATCAGTATAATATTTGCCTCCGCGAATGACTTTGGGAAGACTGTTTCCTTTTCAATTTCATTGATGTGTTTGAGGAGTAAAGGAATTATATCTTCCGTAAACTTCTTGTACAATTCGGCTGTGAATCCATTAGAACCTGGACTTTTTGTGGGTAGGGTTTTTTTTATTACATCTCATATTTCATTGGTTATTATTGGGTTATTGAGAGTTGTTATATCTTCTTGATTCAGTTTTGGTAATTTGTGCCTAAGAATTTGTTCATTTCATCTGTGTCTTCTGTTCTGTGCGAGTAAAGATTCTCAAAGTAGTTATTCACAATCTTCTGAGTTTCCACTGGGTCTGTGGTAGTGATACCCTTTTCATACCTTATTGCTGTATTTTATTTTTTTCTTTCCTCTTTTTATGAGGTTAGCTCGGGACTTATCGATTTTATTTAATCTTTCAAAGAACCAGCTTTTTGATTCGTTAATTCTTTGAACTAATGTTTTTCGTCTCAATTGAATTAATGTGTGCTCTAATCTTTATGATTTCTTCCCGTCTTTGGGCTTTGGGTTTGGTTTTCTCTTCCTTATCTAGATGTTGGAGGTATAGCACTATGGTGTTTATTTGTTCCTGTTCTGTTTTCCTAATGTGTGAGTACATAGCTATAAATTTCCCTCTGAGAACTGCCTTTATCGCATCCCATAAATCCGATAAGTTTTCCTTGAATTGTCATTGAATTGTAAATATTGTTCAATTTCTTCTTTAATTTCATCTGTGACCCATTGATTGTTGAGTAGGGTGTTGTTTAATTTTCAAGTATTTGGAGGGGGGGGTTTCTGATTACTTATCTCATGTATTTCCCATTTCATTGCACTGTTGAGAGATAATATGCATGGAATAATTTCTGTTTTCTTGCATATATTTAAGCATGACCTATGGGCTAGTATATGGTTTATTTTAGAAAATGACTCATGTGCTGCTCAAAAGAAATATGTATTCAACTGTGTTTGGGTGGAACTCGCTGTATATGTCCACTAAGTCCATTTCTTCCAAGCTCTGATTCAGTTCTGCTACTTCTTTGCATATTTTTTGTCTTCTTAACATGTCTTTTTGGGATAAGGGGGTCTTAAGGTCTCCTGTTAAGATCATGGTATAGGATATTAGATTTTACATGTCCATTAAGATTTGTCTTATATAGTCTGGTGCTCTTGTCTTTGGTGTGTCCATATTTATGAGTGTTACCTCTTTCTCTTGAATTTATCCCCTAACCAGTATACAGTGGCCTTCTTTATTCCGTTTGATCATTCTTGGTTTGAAGTTGAGAGTGTCTGAAAACAGGATTGCTACCCCTGATTTTTTTCTGAGTTGCTAGGACATGTAGTATTGTTTTCCATTCTTTCACTTTCAGCCTATGAATTTCTTTATGAGTTAAGTGTATGTTTCTTGTATACAGCATATTGTTTGATTTTGTTTCCTAATCCACTGTGCCAGTCTATTTCTTTTAATTGGTGAATTGAGTCCATTTACTTTCATGGTTATAACTGAGATGCATTGACTTTATGATTGACATGTTATTTATCTGCTGTTTTATCTGTTGTTTACTCCTTTTTCTCCTGTGTTTAATTGTTTGCCCTATTTATTTGGTTGCTTCTCATTTCATTCATGGAGTTCTGATCATTTTGGTCCCTCTTTAGAACATCTTTCAGTAGTCTGTGTAGGGTTGGCCTTGTCATCATGAAATTCTTTAGTGTTTATTTGTTCCTGTTCTATTTTCCTAATGTGTGAGTACATAGCTATAAATTTCCCTCTGAGAACTGCTTTCATCGCATCCCATAAATTCCAATAAGTTGCACTTAAATTTTCATTGAACTATAGATATTGTTGAATTTCTTGTTTAATTTCATGTGCAACCAACTGATTGTTGAGTAGGGCTTTGTGTGATTTAGTGGGGTTTTCTCGTTTCATGGAAGTACTTCACTTCTCCATTAAACTTAGAAGACAGTTTTATGGGGTATAGTAGTCTGGGATGGAATTTGTTTTCATAGAGGACTTGAGGGACTCTGCTCCATACTCTTCTTGCCTTCATTGTTTGTGAAGAGAAGTCTGCCATAATTCTGAAGGGTTTTCTTTTGAATGTGATCTGCATCTTTTCTCTAGTGGCTTTCAGTGTATTATTCTTGTGCTGGATTTCTGGAATCTTGACTATTATATGTCTCAGTGTGTTTTTAATTGGGTTGAAGTTATTTGGCATTCTGTATGCTTCAGTTACCTGAATGTCAGATTGTTTCCTCAAATTTGGGAAGTTTTCTGCTATTACTTCTGCCCATAATTTTTTAATGTCATTTCTATTGACTCCTTCTTTGTCATTGATGACTAATATCATGTTGTTCATCTTTGCATCATCTTGTAGGTGTTAAATTATTGTTTTTTGCAGCCTAGTTGTTTTATGAGATCCTTTCTGCTTTTTCACTACCTGAACTAGCCTCTTAAAAATCTAAAACACTATCTTCACTTTCATTCAAACGGTTTTGCAAGCTTGTGATTGAGAGTTTCAGTACTGCTATATCCCTTTGACTCAGCTTCATGTGATATATTTCTTTCCTGTATTCCTTGTTCAAGGAATTCATCATTTTCTAATCTCCTCTATTTTTATCAATGTCTTCTTTAAAAGCAGTTATTAATTCTTCTATTACAGAGATTTTTTTCAGATCAAAAATTTTTTCCTCCATGGGTTTCTGCATTTAATTCTTTACTTCACATGCTATTAATTCAGAGATTTCTTTTTATATTTCAGAGATTATTTCTGATCTGCATTCCTCTGTACATTTCTGCAGTTGTTTATTTCAGATGCCTTTAATTCAGAGTTTTCAGCTGTGTTATTCCTAATTTCTTCTGCACTACTCTCCTCTGCACTTGTTCTGGGTGAGCTTGGTGTGTGACATTGCATTTTGCTCCTTCTCTTTGTCATTTTGCATAGCACTGTACTCTGACCTTTGTTGTAGTGCTTTGGTGCAGTTATAGCATTAGAATCTACTGATATTTGGGTGCAGATCTACAAAGTTTGAATTTATACAGCTGTGCCTGGCTTGGTCTGGCTGCTGTGCTTAGCTCCTTCCTGGTGCAACCCTTGGGAGTGAGCCTATTGTGCATGCCCCTCTGCCAAGATGTTCTGCTCCTGGATTAGCTGGGTGGTTCTGTCCCCTACTCTCTCTGCAGGGGTTGCATCTCCAGAGTTACACCCCAGGCCTATATGGGACTGAGGGGGACAAGGGAATGCATGTGATAGGGGAAGCTCTCCCACACACTTGCAGCGCCTAGACTTGGGATTGATCTGGGAGTTCTGGAGTGCGTGGCAGAAGTTCTCACTCACTGAGCAAGTTTGGTGGCAGGGGGGTGGAGGTTCCTGGAGTGGTGGATGGGTCACGAGGGCTCAGCAGAGGGTCACATTTAAGCGACAAGCCTGGCTTTGTTCCGGAGAGGTCCCATGGGCGCAAGGTAGCCAGAAGCTCACCCACACACTCGCCGGGTCAGGGTTTGGGCTAGATCTAGGGTTTCTTGAAGCACTGCAGAAGTTCCCAATCACTGGGTGGGCTTGTAGGGGGTGCTCTGGAGTGGTGGAGTGGTCCCAAAGATGTGGCAGAGGGTCTCACTCACAAGGCGGGCCTGATTTTTTCCATGCATAGGTATCTAACCTCTGTGTATTTAAATAGGGAAGCATAAAAACCAGGTGGCAATGGCCTCCAGCACAATTTTGGATTACCTTAGTAGATTTAGGGTCTTTTGTCTCTGGAGGGCAGGCCAGTCAAATGCACAGCACACCACAGTGGATCAGGGGGACTTAAGCCCCATGGACTTTTTCGTTTTGTTTATCTTATTTAATGAAGAGAACAAAAAAGTCATAATGCATAATCTTGTCTTCAAATTAGTTTAGATTGCCAGATATAAGCATATAAAATTGGTATGCAAAAGTTGTAAGATGGGCCAGCAAGATAGCTCAGTGGTCTAAAGTGCCTGCTTAGGAAAGTGCTTGGGGACCAAGGTTGGATCCTAGGCACTATATATCATGCCAGCCATGCCCTCAGGCTGAGCCATAGAGAGGAGAGGGAGAGAGAGAGAGAGAGAAATTAAAAAGAAGTTTAAAAAAGCGTGAACTGCTCTTTTCAATAGACAAACAGAAATCATCAGTACAATTATCTGAGCTATCCTGCATTTATACATAAATATCGTTTTCCTCTTCCATCTTTCTTTTGTCCTTTTTCAAATCCCAGTTGTTTCTTTCCTTTGGGCAGATTCCCTTTCATAGATTTATTATACCTTTCAAATTTTATTTACTTTACAGATTCTTATACTGGTAATACAGTATAATGTTTGTACATGTGGGTCTGATTTATTTCACATATGACTGTGGTCTCTAGTTGTATCTTTTTGCCTAAAAAAGCCTGAAGCTTATCATTTTATATAGCTGACTAATACTCCATTGTGTAAAAATAACACATCTTTTTCAGTCCAGCAGCTATGTGCCCCTGTGGAGACTGTTCTCGCTGCCAAGGTGCACGTACTTGAAGTGGGCAGCACTGGCATCAGCAGGCTATGTTTTGTCTGACTGCTCTTTTTGTCTGACACTCAGTTCCAGCTAAATCTCTGGGCATTTTAAAACAATCTTTTTTCTTGCGTCTACATTTCTCCCTGGATCTGTGGCATGATGTTCATGTCCCACTGGGAACAACACTTTCCGGTCATGTCTGCAGGGGATTGTGTAGGTGTCTGTGGGCACTGATTTATGCCCTTGAATTTGCCCAGGGACCACAACTGACTACATTCCTCAGGTTGTAGCCCTACAGCCCCAAAGATTACCTGAGTTTTTAAAGAGATAGTACACAGCTTTTCTTCCATGTGGAAGATAGATAGATAAAGCTCCACTCTTATTCTCACAAACCCATATTTTGTTAAAAATCAGAGACTTAGTTAATAACTGTCCAGCTTGATCAGGGCAAGACCTTCTCAACAAATAGGAAACCACTAAAAAGGCCAAGTTACCTCCAACAAAGAACAGGTGGTCTTAAAGAAACTTTAGGACTGGACATACAATCTTCCTGGTGCTGGGAAGCCCAGCATTATCTGCACACCTGCACAGACCACCTTTGGAATTTTGATCACAAGGATCCCATCTATAATCTTTGGGATAATGACCTCATCCCCAAACCATGCATAAACTCAGCCCTTCTGGTCAACCACGAATATCGTCCATAGTCTGAGCCTCTCAAGATCCAGACAAATAAATTCAGCCTTTTGCCCACATATGCCCTGCATTTATGGATGGTTTATTAATGTGACACTAACAACATATTGGTGTTTGAAACCTAGGATAGGGTAATCCCTCTTTAGACTGAGTCTTATACCTTATCTCAAGCCTTTGTCCCAGGAACATTGGCTACCCAGTGACTCTGAGTTCACCCAGTGACACTGGCTATGGCATCTTCTCCAGTGCTCTGGGAAGCTCCCAGCTCACAACAGACTGACTACCTCAGACCTGGTAAGATCTCTTTCTTCCCTCCACTTTCACACTTTCAGCACTCTATCTACTTTAAGAACCACACAAACCACTACTAAGACTGATTCTTAGTGCCTTAATTTTATGGTAAAAATTAATAAAATTTTAATTCATGTAATTGTTTGCAGCAATTCAAAGAATAAAACATCCCTTAATAGGACTCACAAAAGAATACATGTTCTAGGTCTCTGCAGCACTCGATGAAGCCAACCAGCAGCTTCTCTAAATTTTGACTCCAGTTAGCCCCTTTCCAAAATGACTACCAGATAATCACCCTTTCCTAGGGCCCATCTGGCTGCCTGTAGTCATCATTCTGCCATCTTTCTGGAAGTCTTCCAGGTCTTGTGGGAAAAATTTGCCTTTCAAAACACATTTAAAATTTTACTAATCCATTTTTTCAAAACTGTTGTTGATAGCAGACTCAGCAGTAAACAATCGAGCACTGGTCACAGGAAAAAAAACCCTTCAGGAAGAACTGTCTTCACTTGGTGGTTGCTCAATTGCAGTGACAACTGTCTTGGTCATACACCTTCACTCTGTTATGACCCTGGACAAACTGGAGATGTCCATTGCAGACTCTGGTGCCACTCTCATTTTGTCCTGCCAGGTGTGACAAGTGCCTCTCTCTGTTCTCCTTGGGAAACTTTCTTTCTTCTTTTCCCCCTTCCTCTCCCCTAACCTGCCTCTTAAAATATCTGAGACCTCCTCATCGCTACCCTATCTGAATCCCACATGCATAATTATTTCCACAGCACTGTATGGGTACAGTACAAAATGACACATGCTGACTGGAAAAGAGCACTCTTGATTTCTCTGTTGTGTGGGACACAGGGGCCTTTGTCCAGGCACTGCTTACACTCCATGATATTTCCATTTTGTGCATCTCATGCAAATCCTCTCAAAGCTTTCTTTCCCTCCCACTTCCACCAGACACAGATTGTTCTCTGACAACAGATCCAAATGACCTTGATTTCCCCGGCAGCTCCCTCCACCTCCTGCCACTACCACTCTTTTCTCCCTGGCCCAGAGCCTAGTGCCACTGCAGCCTATCCTCCTGCTCATGCAGAGCTTTGCACCAGTGCATTTAGCCCCTGCCCTCACATTTTTCCTAACATGGTGTAAATGTAGAAGTCATCAAACAATGGTGACAAATTAGAGCACATAAAAATAAAAACTTAGGCCCGCAGGACCTCTCCAGAACAAAACAAAGGCACGCCACATGAGTGAGAACTTTGTCCTCTAGACTCTTCCACCCCTCCAAAGACCCGGCTAAAAACAGCACGCTGAGTAAGCGAGAATGTCTGTGAATCTCAAGGATCCCCAGATGCACCCCAGCCCAGGACAGGCAAATGTGTGGGAATGCTTCTGGGCATCCCAGTGCCCCCTGGGCCAGAGGCACAACAGAGGGTCATGACAGGTTCACTGTTCTGCCAGAGGGG
>NW_004524669.1:7771976-7775738 GCF_000260255.1 Octodon degus | reverse complement strand
CAAATGTGTGGGAATGCTTCTGGGCATCCCAGTGCCCCCTGGGCCAGAGGCACAACAGAGGGTCATGACAGGTTCACTGTTCTGCCAGAGGGGTAAAACTGGCTCACTTCCAAGGGATGCAGCACGAAGGAACTGAACACAACAGATAGACCCAAGTAAAGTGTAACTGGATAAACTCAAATGTGATAGATTGGCACCCTAATTTCACTAGGTGCTAAGTTTATCACTGCAGCAAAGCTCTACACCATAGGTCAGATGTCAGTGCCATACCAAATGACAAAGAGAAGGAACAAAATGCGTTCTCAGGCCTCGAGCCCACCCAGATCCAGTGCACAGGACAAAAGTTCAGCAGAGATGTATGAACTAATAGCATCAGAAGTGAAGAAACAACAGCAAAAATTATACAGGAAATCAGAGCAGAATTAATTTCTGAAATTAAAAAAGAAATCTCGGAATTCATACCATCTGAAGTAAAGAATCAAATGCATAATCATATGGAGGCAACTCAGTGCCCACCCAGAACAAGTGCAGAGGACACTAGGTCAGGTGAAATGTATGAATTAACAGCATCAGAAATAAGAAACAACAGCAGAAAGGTATACAGGAAGTCAGAACAGAATTAATTTGTGAAATAAAAAAATAAATCTCTGAATTAATAGCCTCTGAAGTACAGAATCAAATATAGAAATATACGGAGGAAACCCAATCTGTAAACAACTCTGAAGTAAAAGAATTAATAACTGCTTCTAAACAAGACATTGATTTAAAAAATGGACATTAGAAAAATAATGGATTCCTTGAATGCGCAATACAGGAAAGAAAGAGATCGCATGAAGCAGAGTCAAAGAGATATAGAGGAACTTAAAATCTCAATCACAAGTCTGCAAAACCATTTGAGAGAAAGTCAAGGCAGAGTTATAGTTCTTGAAAACACTGGTTCAGCTAGTGAAAAGGTAAGAAAAGATCTCTTAAAAACAACTATGATGCATGAAAAAATAATTCATCACCTGCAAGACGATGCAAAGATGAACAATGTGAGACTAATAGGCATCAGTGAGAAAAGTCAATACACATGATATAAAAAGGATATGGGCAGAAGTAATAGCAGAAAACTTCCCAAATATGAGGAAACAATCTAACATTCAGGTAACTGAAGCATACAGAATGCCAAGTAAGCTCAACCCAATTAAAAACACACCAAGGCATATAATAGTCAAGATCCCAGAAACTCAGCACAATAATAATATATTGAAAGCCGCTAGAGAAAAGAAGCAGATCACATTCAAAGGAAAACTCAACAGAATTATGACCGACTTCTCTTCACAAACTATGAAGGCAAGAAGAGTATAGAGCAGAGTCGTTCAAATATTCTATGAAAACAAATTCAATCGCAGACTACTGTACCCTGCAAAATTCTCCTTCAAGTTTGATGGAGAAGTGAAATACTTCCACAACAAAGAACAACTAAAGAATTTCATGATGGCAAAGCCAATCCTACACAAACTACTGAAAAATATTCTACAGTGGGAAGAAAATGATCAGAATGAGAACAGAAAAAAACCACTAAATAGGGCAAACAATTAAACACAGGACAAAAAGGAGTAAACAAGAGTAAGTATATAACATGCCAATCATAAGTCAACACATCTCAATTATAACCATCAATGTAAATGGACTCATTCACCAATTAAGAGAAATACACTGGAATAGTAGATTAGGAAACAAAATCCAACAACATGCTGTATACAAGAAAGACATTTAACTCATAAAGACATTCATAGGCTGAAAATCAAAGGATGGAAATCAGTACTACAAGCACTATCTGTCTGCATATCAAAAATAAAAGGGTACAGAAATGAATGTCCATTTTGTGTCTGTGTATTCAAAGTGGTTAGGATAGATACATAGTTACATTCTCTTAATGAATAGAGTGATTTGTTCTAATGGTGTTTGTAAATAGTATACCATGTCTGCAACTTGTACAGCAATTAACCACTAGGAAGAATGTATGCAATGTGTTAATTATTGAAACTATCCTACCAATTTGATTTGAAGCTGTCTCATTGATATTTGTTTATTAATAAAATTATGGGAAGAAAACATGGAACTTGTCAGGCAGGCAAAACTTAGACAGAAAAATGTATGGGATGTTCATTTTCATATCAATTTCCATATCAAATGTGGCTGAGCCACTAATAGTCATGGTGCCTTGGTCCTGTGGCCAAACCAGAAATTAGGTAAACCAAATATCACTACCTTGACTCAACCTTGAAGAGATATGTTCATTCAGTTTCTAAAGAAATGTTATAAAATATGCTTTTGTGGCAATTTTAAAACTTCGTAATTTAAACAACCACTTTAGAAGACCTCTGGAATACTTTAAATTCAGGCTTTATCGTGCCTTATAGTTGCAACTGAATACAACTCACTTCTTAAAAAACATCGTTAAAAATCTATACAAATAAAGCTTTTGATCTTTGAAATTTAACTCGCCTTTTACATCTAATATTGTGTCTGTGTGTGCTTGTGTGTGCATGAGTATAAGAATGACAGAAATTTAATATAGTAAGCTGAATTAATAAGTAACAAATAAAAACTTACATATCCAAAAAAAAAAATACTGCATGCATTAGTTCCTGAGAAAAAAAGCAAGGGCAACAACCCTGATTTCAGACAGTCTCAATTTCAAACCAAGAATTATCAAATTAAAAAAAGAAGGCCACTATATACTGGTTCGGGGAAAAATTCAAAAGGAAGAGGTAACACTCATAAATATCTATGAACCAAACAGGGGAGCACCCAAATATATAAGACAAATCTAAATGGACATGAAAAATCTAATATCCAGTACCACAATCGTAACAGGAAAACTTAACACAAACTTATTCCAAAAAGATAGGTCAACCAGCCAAAAATTAGCAAAGAAGCAGCAGAAATGAACCAGAGCTTGGAACAAATGGACTTAGTGGACATATACAGAGCTGAATACACCCAACCACAGCTGGATAGACATTTTTTTGAGCTGCACATGGGTCATTTTCTAAAATAAACCGCATACTAGCCCATAGGGCATGCTTATAAATAAGCAAGGAAACAGAAATTATCTCACTATTATCTGACCTCAGTGCAATAAATATGGAAATAAATGACAAAAGAATCCAGAAAAACCTCCTAAATACATGGAAATTAAACAACAGACTCCTCAGCAACCAATGGGTCACAGATGAAATTAAACAAGAAATTCATTAATATCTACAACTCAATGAAAATTCAAGCACAACCTATTGGAAGTTATGGGATGTGACAAAAGCAGCTCTCAGAGGGAAATTCATAGCTGTAAACTCACAGATTAGGAAAACAAAACTGGAACAAATAGACATCCTAATGATGCACCTCCAACATCTAGAAAAGGAAGAGCAAACCAAACACAGAGCTCAAAGACGGGAAGAAATCATAAAGATTAGAGAAGAAATTAAAGAAAACACTTCAGAGAATTAACGAGTCAAAAAGCAGGTTTTTTGAAAGATTAAATAAAATCAATAAGCCCCTCGTTAAGATCATCAAAAAAAGGAAAGAAAAAAATTCAATTACAAGCAATAAGGAATGAAAAGGTGTAATCACCACAGACCCAGTGGAAATTCAGATTATTAATAGCTACTTTGAGAATCTTTACACTCAGAAAATAGAAGACACAGACAAAATGGACATATTCCTAGAAAGGTACAAATTACCAAAACAATTAAGAAGATATAATAATACTCA
>NW_004524669.1:7770089-7771096 GCF_000260255.1 Octodon degus | reverse complement strand
TACCCAAAAGTCAATAGCATTCCTCTACACGGATAACAAACACAATGAGAGGGAAATCAGAAAATTAATACCTTTTATAATAGCAACACAGAAAATGAAATACCTTGGAATTCATCTAACTAAAGAAGTCAAAGATCTTTTCACAGAAAATTACAAGGCTCAAAAAAAAAAAAAAAAGATCATAGAAGATTTCAGAAGATGGAAAGGTATTCCCTAATCCTGAATAGGAAGAAACTACATCGTGAAGGTGACCATAGGGCCAAAACTGTTGTACAGATTTAATGCAATCCACATCAAACTACCACCAACATACCTCACAGACCTAGAGATATCATTCCTAAAATTTATTTGGAACCAGAAAAGACCTAGAATAGCAAAGGCAATCCAGGTCAACAAAGACAAGGCAGGGAGCATTATAATTCTTGACTTGAAATTATACTACAAAGCTACTGTGATAAAATTAGATTGGTATTGGCAACAAAATAGATCTGAGGCTCAATGGAACAGGTTAGAAGATGCAGAGGACTCTACAAACACAATCAGGCACCTGATCTTTGACAAACAAGTCAAATATGCTTACTGGAAGAGAAGATAGCCTCTTTAACAAAAGGTGCTGGAAAAACTGGCTCTCTGCATGCCAAAAACTACAACTTGACACAAGTCTATCACCATGCACTAAGCTAAAGTCAAAATGGATTGAAGAGCTAATATTAAAAGAAAAACAATTAATCTACTGGAAGACAAAGTAGGATGTACTCTTGAAGACCTAGGAGTAGGCAAAGTGTTCATGAACAAAAATCAAATCGCACAGGTAATACCTGAAAGAATTGATCACTGTGACCAACTCTTATTGAGAAGTTTTTGTGTGTCAAAGGAAATTACCAACAAAGTGAGAAGACAAGCCACAACCTGTGAAAAATTATAAACTAAGAAGCACTCAGACAAAGGTCTGCAATCTAGAATTTATAAACAACTGAAAAACATTAGGGTCCCTAAATTTAAAAACC
>NW_004524669.1:7768887-7769920 GCF_000260255.1 Octodon degus | reverse complement strand
AAGAAGTTAAATTATCTTTATTTGCGGATGACATGATACTTTACTTGGAAGACCCAAAAACCTCCACCAAGAAGCTACTAGAATTAATACAGAAATTCAGTAGCATAGCAGGTTATAAAGTCAATATCCCAAAGTCAATAACAATCCTCTCCACAGACAACAAACACACTGAGAGGGAAATTATAGAAAAAATACCTTTTACCATAGCACCGAGGAAAATGAAATACCTTGGAATAAACCTAACTAAAGAAGTCAAATATCTTTTCAATGAAAATTACAGTACTCTTAAAAAAAGAGATCCTAGAGGATTTCAGAAAATGGAAAGATATCCCATGCTCCTGGATGGGAGGAACCAACATTGTGAAGATGGTCATACTCCCAAAACTGCTGTCCAGATTTAATGCAATCCCTATCAGACTACCACCGACATATCTCACAGACATAGAGAAATCATTCTAAAAATTTATCTGGAACAGGAAAAGACCTAGAATAGCAAACGCAATTCTGGGCAATAAAGACAAGGCAGGTGGCATTACCAGTCCTGACTTGAAATTATTCGACAAGGCTACTGTGATAAAATCAGCATGTTACTGGCATCAAAATAGACCTGAGGATCAAGGGAATAGATTAGAAGACACTGAAGCCCCTATGAACACACTCAGCCACCTTATCTTTGACAAGGGGGCCAAACATATTCACTGGAAGAAAGATAGCCTCTTTAACAAATGGTGCTGGGAAAACTGGCTCTCTATACGCCAAAAACTCAAACTTGACCCAGGTCTATCACCATGCATTAAACTCAAGTCAAAATGTATTAAAGATCTAAACATTAAAGCAGAGACACTAAATCTCCTGGAAGAGAAGTTAGGTGGAAATCTTGAAGACATAGGAGTAGGGAAAGACTTCATGGAGAGAAATCAAATCGCATGGGTAAGAGTTGAAAGACTTAACAACTGGGACCTGCTCTTACTGAGAAGTTTTTTCACGTCAAAAGAAATTACCAATAAAGTGAAAAGGCAACCTACAAATTTGG
>NW_004524669.1:7764277-7766872 GCF_000260255.1 Octodon degus | reverse complement strand
GTATTCAAAGTGGTTAGGATAGATATATAGTTGCATTCTCTTAATGAATAGAATGATTTGTTCTAATGGTGTTTGTAAATAGGATCTCAAGTCCGCATCTAGTACAGTAATTAACCACTAGGAAGAATATATGCAGTGTATTATTTTTGAAACTGTACTTCTGATTTGATTTGAAACTTTCTCATTGCTATATGTTTCTCAATAAAATTTTGAAAAGAAAAAATAAAGAGAATATACACTTTCATTTCATAGCTCCTCAACTCTTTGATTGTAGTACAAAAGCAGCCAAAGACAATAGGAAATGAATAATGCCTGGACTGTAGTATTCTCCTCAGTACACTGGAAAATAGAAAAACTATAAGCTGCATTCGGTAAAAGCAAGTATCATGCATGGCTGCCACGTTCTAGGTACCTCCAGGTCAGTCCAATCCAAGTCCAGTGGGTGTGTGGGAGATCTTCTGGCTACCCTGCGCTGGCGGGACCTACTGGTCCCAGCCCAGGTGAAGCGTGGATGAAACCCTCTTCCACACTCTTAGGTCCCCTGAACACTCCGCAGCATCCCAACACATACCACCCGCTCTGTAAGAATTTCTGCTCCGTTCTAGGGACCCACAGATCCAGTCTTAGCCCAGGCCTGGTGAGTGTGTGGGAGAGCTTCCCGCTACCCTGCACCAGCGGGACCTACAGGTCCCAGCCCAAGCGTACCCTGGTTGAGACCCACTTCCACCTCCTAGGGATCCTCCCCAACTCTCCTCAACACCCATCTCCCACCCAGTGAGAATTTCTGCCACGTTCTGGGGACCCCCAGATCCATTCCTACTCCAGGCCCGGTGAGTGTGTGGGAGGGCTGCCTCCTCCACTACTCCAACGTGGCCCCTCCAGATTACAATCAAAGGAAAATCAATCAGATTTACAGCCTACATCTCTTCACAAACCATGAAGGCAAGAAGAGCCTAGAGCAGAGTACTTCAAGTCCTCTATGAAATCAAATTCCAGCCCAGACTACTATACCCTGCAAAACTCTCTTTCAAGTTTGATGGAGAAGTTAAATACATTCATGACAAAGAACAACTAAAGAATTTCAAGACGACAAAGCCAACCCTACACAGACTACTAAAAGATGTCCTAGAGAGGAACCAAAATGATCAAAACTCGACGAATGAGATCAAAAGCAACCAATTAAATAGGGCAAGCAATTAAACACAGGAGAAAAAGAAGTAAACGACAACAGGTAAATAACGTGTTAATTATAAGTCAGTACATCTCAATTCTAACCATCAATGTAAATGGACTCAATTCACCAACTAAGAGAAATAGACTCGCACAGTGGATAAGGAAACAAAAGCCAACCATATGCTGTATACAAGAAACACATTTAACTCATAAAGACATTCATAGGCTGAAAGTCAAAAGATGGAACACAATATTACATGTACCAGCACCTCAGAAAAAGGCAGGGGTAGAAATCCTATTCTCAAATAGTTTCAACTTCTAAATAAAAATGATCAAACGAAATAAAGAAGGCCACTATATACTGGTTAGGGGAAAAATTCAAGAGGAAGAGGTAACACTCATAAATATGTATGCACCAAACACGGGAGCACCCAACTATATAAAGCAAATCTTAATAAACGTGAAAAATCTAATATTCAACAAGACAATCTTAACAGGAGACATTAAAACCCACTTATCCCAAAAAGGTAGGTCCACCAGACAAAAACGTAGCAAAAAAATAACAGAACTGAACCAGAGCTTGAAACAAATGGACTTGGGGGATATATACAGAGTATTCCACCAAAACACAGCTGAATGCACATTTTTCTCAGCTGCACATGGGTCATTTTCTAAAACCGACCACATACTGGTCCATAGGTCATGCTTAAGTATATGCAGGAAAACAGAAAGTATCCCATGCACATTATCTGACCACAGTGCAATGAAACTGGAAATAAATGACAAAAGAAAATAGAAAAAACCCTAAATACATGGAAATTAAATGACACCCTACTCAGCAACCAATAGATCATAGGTGAAATTGAACAAGAAATTCAGCTATATCTACAATTCAATTAAAATTCAAGCACAACTTATCGGAATTCATGGGATACAATGAAAGCAGTTCTCAGAGGGAAATTCATAGTTGTGAACTCACACATTAGGGAAACAGAACGGGAACAAATAAATACCCTAATGCTGCACCTTCAACAATTAGAAAAGGAAGACAAAACAAAACCTAGAACTCAAAGACGAGAACAAAGCATAAAGACTAGAGTAGAAATTAATTCAATTGCGATGAAGAAAACAATTCAAAGAATTAAAAAAGCAAAAAGCTGGTTCTTTGAAAGATTAAATAAAACTGATAAGCCCCTAGCTAATCTCCTCAAAAAGAGGAAAGAAAAAATTCAAAAAAAAGCAATAAGGAATGAAAACGGTGTAATTACCAGAGACCCAGTGGAAATTCAGAAGATTATCAATAACTACTTCAAGAATCTTTACTCTCATCACTAAGGAGAGACAAATGGAGAGAAAAATTTCTCTCAGGATTTCACAGAGAGTACATTGGCCAAGCAATGGCCGTGACTCATCCACATGGCT
>NW_004524669.1:7761427-7763938 GCF_000260255.1 Octodon degus | reverse complement strand
AGCAATTAACCACTAGGAAGAATGTGTGCAATGTGTTAATTAATGAAACTGTCCTACCGATTTGGTTTGAAACTATCTCATTGCTATTTGTTTCTCAGTAAAATTATGGGAAAAAAAGAATGTGTACTCTCACAGAATAGACAACACAGATAAAATAGACAGATTACTAGAAAGGTACAAATTACCACAACTGAATCAACAAGATATAATCACACTCAATAAGCCAATAACAGCCAATGAAACACTAGATATTATAAGAAACCTACCGACAAAGAAAAGTCCAGCTCTGGATGGAGTGGCAGCTGAATTCTACAAGAAATATACAGAAGATGTAGTCCCTATACTCCTCAAACTCTTCCATGAAATTGAAAAGGAAGCGATCCTCCCAAAATCATTCCTGAAAGCAAGTATTATACTGATACCAAAACCAGGGAAAGATGCAACTAAGAAAGAAAACTACAGACCGATCTCCCTCATGAACATAGATGCCAAAATCCTCAATCAAATACTAGCAAATACAATACAGCAAATCATCAAGAAGATCATACACCATGACCAGGTAGGATTCATCCCAGGGATGCAAGGTTGGTTCAATATTCGAAAATCTATCAATGTAATACACTATATCAATAGAGCGAAAACTAAAACCACATGATCTTCTCCATTGTTGCACAAATAGCTTTTGAAAAAGTCCAGCACTTATTCATGTTCAAAGTACTACAGAAAATTGGAATAGATAGCTTCTACTTCAATCTGGTAAAAGCCATTTATGAAAACACAATGGCTAACATAATTCTAAATGGGGAAAAGCAGAAATCTTTTACTCTTAGATCTGGTACAGGGCAAGGATGCCCTCTATCACCACTCGTATTCAATATAGATCTGAAATCATTAGCTATAGCCATTAGACAAGAGAAATAAACAAAAAGAATAAGAATAGGTAAAGAAGAAGTTAAATTATCATTATTTGCAGATGACCTGAAACTTTACTTGGAAGACCCAAAAAAAATCCAACAAGAGCCTACTACAATTAATACAGAAATTCAGTAGCATAGCAGGTTATAATGTCAATACCCAAAAGTCAGTAGCATTCCTTTACAAAGATAACAAAAACACTGAGAGGGAAATTATAGAAACAATACCTTTGACAATAGCACCAAGGACAATGAAGTACCTTGGAATTAATCTAATTAAAGATGTCAAAGAACTTTTCAAGGAAAATTACAATACTCTTCAAAAAAAGATCTTAGAGGATTTTAGAAAATGCAAAGATATTCCATGCTCCTGGATAGGAAGAATCAACATTGCAAAGATGGATATACTCCCAAATATGCGGTATAGATTTAAAGCAATTCCTATCAAACTACCACCAACATACCTCACAGACCTAAAGAAATCATTTCTAACATTTATTTGGAAGCATAAAAGACCTAGAATAGCAAAGGCAACCCTGGGCAATAAAAACAAGGCAGGAGGCACTACAATTCCTGACTTGAAATTATACTAAGAGACAACTTTGATAAAATCAGCATGGTACTGGCAAAAAAAATAGACCTGAGGATCAATGGAATAGATTAGAACTTGCTGAAGCTTCTACGAACACACTCAGTCACCTTATCTTTGACAAAGGGGCCAAACATACTCCCTGGAAGAAAGATAGCCTCTTTAACAAATGATGCTGCAAAAACTGGCTTTTTACATGCAGAAAACTAAAACTGGACCCAGCTCTATCACCATGCACTAAGATAAAGTCAGAATGGATTAAAGAGCTAAACATTAAAATAGAAACACTAAATCTCCTGGAAAAGAAAGAAGGAGGAACTCTTAAAGATATGGGGGTATCCAAAGAGTTCATGAACAAAAATCAAATCGCCCGAGAAACACTTGAAAGAATTAACAACTGGGACTTGCTCTTACTGAAAAGTTTTTGCATGTAAAAAGAAATTACCAACAAAATAAAAAAGAAACCCACAAATTTGGGGGAAAAAAGAACACGACAAATAAGTACTCAGACAAAGGTCTGCTCTCTAGAATTTATAAAGAAATAAAAGACACTAGGACCAAAAAATTTAAAGACCCAGTCCAGAAATGGGCATCTGAGATGAACACACACTTCTCAGAGGATGGAATTAAAAGAGGGAATAAATGTATGAAAAATGCTCCACATCACTAGCTTTCCATGAAATGCAAATTAAAACAACACTGAGATATCATCTCACCCCAGAAATAATGGCTATCATAAAGAAATCAACCAACAACAAGTGTTGGAGAGGTTGTGGGGAAAAAGGAACCCTTCTCTACTGTTGGTGGGAATGTAGATTGGTGCAGCCATTATGGAAATCAGTGTGGAGACTCCTTAGAAAACTTAGACTGGAAATCCCATTTCAATCCCAGTTATTCATCTACTGGGAATTTTCTTGGAGGATCTGAAAATATACCATAGTGATATAGGTGTGCCTATGTTTATAGCAGCACAATTTGTGATAGCCAAATCTTGGAAACAACCAAGAT
>NW_004524669.1:7760367-7761327 GCF_000260255.1 Octodon degus | reverse complement strand
TTATTTGTTGAAACTGTACTTCTGATTGGATTTGAAACTGTCTCATTGCTATCTGTTTATCAATAAAACTTTGAAAAAATATAAATAAATGATACTCTAAAAAAAAAATAAGAAATCAGTGTGGAGACTCCTTTAAAAAACTAGGACTGGAAATTCCATTCAACCAGCTATCCCTCTACTGGGAATTTTCCCAGAGGAACTAAAAAGGTTATATTGTAGTGATGTATGAGTACCTATGTTTATAGCAGCACAATTTGTGATAGCCATAACTCAGAAACAACCAGGATGCCTGTCACATGAAGAATCGATGAAAAACATGTGGTATTTTTATACAATGGAGGATTACTCAGCTATAAAGAATGATAAACTTCAAGCTTATATATTTAAGTGGATTCCCCTTGAAGATATACCCATAAGTGAAATGAACCAGACCCACGTGTGTGAACATCATATAGTCTCCCTAGTATAAGAACTCAAGAGAAGAAATACAAATAGAAAGGTATGACACAATTAAAATGAAAGCAAGAACTTCAGGAATGGATGAGAAAATGGCAAGGAGAAAAGCTGGGAAATATTACTAGGGCAAAGCCTTTCATTGATATGCACAAGATGGGTAAGTCAATGATCCTAGGAAACATCTGTATGTTTTTGAAACTAGCAGTTAGTTAATTTGTAAGATTCTCACCCTGACTAACTGTGCATACTGATATTTGTGAACCAAGAAACTGCACTGAAGATAGCAATTTGTAATAGAAGGGTCATGCTTGGAATGCCTGTCATTCTGGTCTTCTAAATATGTAGTTCTTCTCATGACATACCAATTATTACCATACCATCTCTCAAGTATTTTTTTTTTTAGTTTTGAAAAAAGGGTAATGAATGAAAAAAAGACACAAGAAACAAAATCACAGGACAGTCCCGCTACAATGCTGTATATGGTTATATTATAAATTTCTGTGT
>NW_004524669.1:7758973-7760088 GCF_000260255.1 Octodon degus | reverse complement strand
AAAGATGTGGTATTTTTACACAATGGAGTATTATTCAGCTATTAAGAATGATAAACTCGAAGTCTTTATATGGAAGTGGATGCCACCTGAACATATACTCATAAGTGAGATAAGCCACACACACATGTGTAAATATCATATAGTTTCCCTAGTATAAGAACTCATAAGAAGAAATAAATATAGAAAAGTATAATACAAGTAAAAGGAAAGCAAAAACTTGAGGAAAAGGAGAAGAGCTAGGAAACATGACAGTAACAAGCCATACAGTTATATGTAGAATTTGAGCAAGGCAATGACCCTGAGAATCTCCAGAAGATTTTTTTAATCTAGCAGTTAAGTGGAAAGATTCTCACCCTGACTAAGTATATATACTGATACCTGTGAACTAAGCAACTGCACTGAAGATGGCAATTTGTAATAGTAGGTTTGTGCTTGGAGTGCCTGTCAGTCTGGTCTTTTGAATATGGGCTGCTTTTCATGACAGGGCAGTTGCTTCTGTGCTGTCTCTTGGTTAGATGATTGTTTGAAAAGAAGGGAGTCGTGAATGAAAGAAAGAGACAGGAAAAGGAGTATTGTGGGACTCTCCTGCTTCAAGGTTGTATATGGTTAGATTTTTGGACTCATGTGTAAACATTAAGAATTATGTAATTCTTTATGCCTATTTTTAAAATATATTCTAATCTTTGAATGTTTTCTCAAAATGTTCTGTAGGGACTTAAAGTTCAACATATCAATACCTCTTCCACGTTATGCCTAAGATGTTAGATATTCAGACAGATAGTGAGGTTAAACTTAACAGCCTAGGTTTTATGGTAATAACAATAAACTTCTCTTCTGGAGGGTTAACAACCTAAGTTTGCAGACCAAAATTAGAGAAAGAGGAGGTCCACAAAGAAAGCCAACATTTTGGCCCTAGCCTTCTAAGGTCAATTAAGACTAAGGACATATGAGAACTTGTACTGTAACATCACATAACTCACCAGTGTCCCAAATTTTCTGATCAAGGAGATTATGGGGTGTTATAGTTTGTGTCTAGGCGTCCCCTCAAAGCCTCATACAGTCTTGGGGGTGCTTCCAGAGTTTGTGATTGATTACTGTGGGTGTGGTTGCTTCAC
>NW_004524669.1:7757421-7758873 GCF_000260255.1 Octodon degus | reverse complement strand
GTATGTTTATACACAGAATAGGTGGAATAGATATACAGCTGCTTTCACTCAATTGAATGAGAAGAAAAATTTGTACTAATAATATTTAAACAGGACATCCCGTCTGCATTTTGTACTATAGACAACCACTAGGAAGATGATAATGTACAATGTGTTAATTATTGAAACTGTTCTATTGATCAGTTTTGAAACTGTCTCATTGCTATTTGTTTCTCAATAAAATAAAATAAATATAATTAGAGTCTGTAAGCCTTGCAAGAAAACTTATAGGAAAAAATGACTATTAATTTAAAAGCCCACTATTTTCTATATATTTGAACTGTAATTGAAATAAGAAAAATTACTGGCATAAATACAAATGACTACATAAAGAATGTACATCATTTTTACTTCATCTCTTATCAGGGAGAATAAAATTGAAAAACTCATGAATGTACTGATATCAACTTGGCTGGGCATTAAGACCCAGCTATTTGGCCCAACAGCACTTTGGAAGTTTGTATGAAGGTGTTTTTTGATAATATTTACATTTAAATTTGTGGTCCTGAAAAGGAACTTTGAGCTCAGTTGAAAGCTAAATCAGGACCAAACTGACCTTCCCCAGTAAGATAGTACTCACCAGCAGACACTTTTCACACTTTATCTCAGACAATGACTCTACCTGGAGTGCCAATGGACTTTCCCTTCCATTATTTACACACTGGAGAACCCTGACTAATACACTGAATTACTAAATGTTAAATATCAACTTTCCAAAAATATAAAATACAACCTATTGCTGGCAGAGTTATGGGGGTTTATACATAGTGTTGTAAAAGAAAAGATTGATTCCACTGGAGAAGATAATTTGTCAGTATGCATCAAAACTTCAAAAAGAGATGGAACTTAATTTGCCAGCATCACTTTAGGAGATTCATAAGTGCCTAAGCATGTACCAAAAGGATTTTCTTGTAGCGTTACTTTAATAGTGGCAAATCAGAGATATTTGCTTTTACTAATCATTGATTTACCAAGTACCACATACCAACTCTACGTTATGACTGATCTTGAGTTCTCACTTGACTATATATAGTCAGTGATGGGGAAGATTAATTGTCAACCCGAATGTCTTGGGAGTTACCCACAAAATTAGTAAAGCACACTTCTATGTGTGCCTGGAAGGGAGACTATGGAGCCATAACTTTGGTCTCTATATCTGGTCCTTACCTCTTCCTCTCTGGCCCTCATGGCCTACTCACTCCACCTAGGTACCACCTCCTAGTAGCTTATTTCACTTTGAACCCACCAGTGCAGTGTGTGCCTTCACCTTCCCATCACTTCCACACAAGTCTCAATTTCATTCAAGTTGCTAGACAAGACTAACAGGCAAACATATACCCCTTGTCAACTTGCATTCTATCACATCTCATCAAGCCATGTTTATCTCCAAATAAATACAATAATCAAGGAATA
>NW_004524669.1:7755528-7757321 GCF_000260255.1 Octodon degus | reverse complement strand
TGCTCTTGCTCTTTGCTGCCACCATGAAAGGTTGCCCTCTGCCATGTGCTGCTCTGCCTTGGAGCCAGCTGAGTATGGACTGAAACCTCCAGTAACTGTGAGCTAAGTAAACCTTTCCTTCCTTCATTTTGAGTGTCAGGCATTTGTCCCAGCAACGAGAGAAGAGAAACTAAGACAGAATTTGGTACCGCAGAAGTGGGGTCGTTGCTGTGGATAAACCTGACCATGTGGATTACAAGCTTTTGAAACGGCTTATGGGAAGGGATAGGAAAGGATCAGAGATGTTGCCTACAAGCAAAGCACTGGAACAGCTTCAGCTGTTCTGTGTGGGTGATTCTGGTCAGAGCTCAGGCCAGAAGACTGTCTGGAAGCCAGCCTATAAAGACCAGGCTGGGGAGGTTTCTGCTGGGAAGGACTGCATTGGTTGTTGGACTCCAGATCATTTGTGTTTTGACTTGGCAGAAAAGTTGTCTGCATTTTGATGTGTCCAGAGACTTTGCCTGAGAGTGAGTTTAAGCATGGTGGACTGATCAATCTGGCAAAAGATATTTCAAAGCAGCCAAATATTGGGGCAGTGACCTGGTTGATACTGGGGGCTTTTAGCCAGATTTATGTTGAGAATGAAGAGCAAGGAGCCCAGCAGGATGGTCCAAACTGTGAATTTGGCCAGAAAGAAAGCGCCAAGAAAGCTCCAGACTGCAAAGATTGAACTGAGAGGATCTCCACTGCCAAGGAACCTGAGACTAAAAAGGACGGCCTGAGGGCATCACAGGAGGAGACAAGTCTCTACCCTTTGCAGCCTCAGAACTACAAAGGTCAGGGACTTTGCCTTGAGGGGAATGCTGCTGGGCCCCATGTTCCAGAATGGTGGAAGTGGCCTCACCAGGTTTCAGAATGGTGCCAGTGAGGAGAAATTATTCCTCAGAATCAGAGTCAGAGTGCTCAGCCATCCAGGCACTCGAACCCTACAGCCAAGAGAGGAAAACCTGGCGAGTGCTCCAGCTGGCAGCAGCCCTTGGCATCATCCACATTGTGCTGGGTTTAGGCACATTCAGAATGCAGGAGTTCTGAGGTTCAGAAGGCTTCCACTTCAATTTCAGAAGAAGGCCTGGGAGGCCAGGCAGTGTGCCCCTGAGAGGGAAGTGTGTGAAGCTGTGAGAGAGAAGACTATTCATTGGAAACCCCAGAAGTTTGGAAAAGCCAGGAATGTGGATCGTCTAAGGGAAACTGCAAGGAGGAAGCAAAGCGGGCCTAAGAGAGAAGCCATGGGAGCTGCCTTGAGTGCCTTAGGGGCAGAGCTTCATGAAGATCACAACTCATCACAGATTGCTTGGGATGTCCCATATGGAACTGCAGGACTTAATGTTTGCCCTGCTGGATTTTGGACTTGTGTTGGTCCCAATGCTTGGTGTCCTTCTGTGTGTACCTTTTGGAATAGTAATGTTTATCTTGTGCCTTTGAATGTTGCAAGTGTTTAAGTTTTCATTTGCACAGGGGCTCACAGTTGAGAGTTTGCTTTGGATCATGGTGGAGACTTGGGATTTGGACTTTCCAGCAATGCTGAAACTGTTGGGACTTAGGCAATATAGAGATGGACTAGAATGTCTTTTGCATAAAGGGATATGCATGAGACATTGGGGATCCAGGGGTGGAATGTTATGGTTTGTGTCTAAGCATCTCCCCAAAGTCTCTTGCAGTCTTGGGGTGACTTCCAGAGTTTGTGATTGATTACTGTGGGTGTGGTTGCTGCCCTTGCCCTGGGGCAGATAATTTGCATTACAATGTAAGGTGGG
>NW_004524669.1:7753274-7755428 GCF_000260255.1 Octodon degus | reverse complement strand
GATTGATTCCACTGGAGAAGATAATTTGTCAGTATGCATCAAAACTTCAAAAAGAGATGGAACTTAATTTGCCAGCATCACTTTAGGAGATTCATAAGTGCCTAAGCATGTACCAAAAGGATTTTCTTGTAGCGTTACTTTAATAGTGGCAAATCAGAGATATTTGCTTTTACTAATCATTGATTTACCAAGTACCACATACCAACTCTACGTTATGACTGATCTTGAGTTCTCACTTGACTATATATAGTCAGTGATGGGGAAGATTAATTGTCAACCCGAATGTCTTGGGAGTTACCCACAAAATTAGTAAAGCACACTTCTATGTGTGCCTGGAAGGGAGACTATGGAGCCATAACTTTGGTCTCTATATCTGGTCCTTACCTCTTCCTCTCTGGCCCTCATGGCCTACTCACTCCACCTAGGTACCACCTCCTAGTAGCTTATTTCACTTTGAACCCACCAGTGCAGTGTGTGCCTTCACCTTCCCATCACTTCCACACAAGTCTCAATTTCATTCAAGTTGCTAGACAAGACTAACAGGCAAACATATACCCCTTGTCAACTTGCATTCTATCACATCTCATCAAGCCATGTTTATCTCCAAATAAATACAATAATCAAGGAATACTTCTGCCTAATATGATGAAACTATTTTGTTACAATAAAAATGTACTAATCTCTGTCTTAAAGCCTCAATTATTCAAATGTTGCTAAAAACTGCAAGTCTTAATTTTTTTTAGAACTCAAGGCAACTCAACTATGAATCCTTGTAAAAGTAAGAAACTAATATACATAATCCAAAAACATTACCAGAAGGTAAAAATTCTCATGCTTACCAAGAAGGAATGAAAGGACAGGAAAAATTCAAACCAAAACAAGAAAATAAGTCAGCAGGGCAAACATTAACTTATGTGGCACCATTTGTAGCATCTGGACACATGGTGAAGAGATGTGAGTTCTGGAGAGTTGTGCAGCTTGTTCCCTACGGCTTTGCTATGTGCAGGCCACATGATCTCTCTTGTGATAGTTCCACCCACTACCTATGACCTTTTCTGAGAAATGTTCCATGTTGTTGGCATCTCCATTTCCTAGGCTGTCCACTGAAGCTTTGGATTCACTGTCACAGCTTCAAGCATCATGTTTCTACTGACTCCAAAAGGGAACTCTGACCAGCAGTACATTTCCTGGCCTGCCAGGCCTTCCTCAGAAATCCAAATGGAAGCCTCCATGATCCCAAAACTCTTGCATTTTGCATGCTTGTGTAACCACAATCACATGGACAATGACAAGTTCTGCTGCCAACTCCAGCAGTAGTTGAGCCGTTTTAGACCATTGCTGCAATAGCCTCTAAATGCCACGATGGATGAGCAGATTGAAATGAATCTTGGGAAACCAATTCCCTAGATGGTCTTTCTCTGGCAGGGGGACCTATTGACTCTTTCCTCATATAAAAAGCTGTACACATTTTGAACATTGAGGTTGCAGTTGGTGAGATCTTGCTGATTCCTTGGATAACCTCAAGGTATCATTACTATTGTTACAGTAAAAATACACACTTGTCTCTGTAACAGTGTTGATCTCTTTAGAAAGTATTATTTAGTCCCAGCCTTACTTGTGCTTTTGTTCTGGACAAACCTGAAGTTTTTAAACATCTCTACTCTGTTTTGTGCTCCTGGTTCTCACTGTGAATCTGAATAAAGGGTGCAGTGACACACCATCTTACTTTTTCAAGCAAATGATTCCTTATCACTAGTACACCTGCCTCAATTATATTTATAGATTTCCATTATGTATTCACACATGTCAAAGAAACAAAATAAAACCAGAAAAAGGTGTGATGAAAATTTTCATTTCCTATCTTGAAGAAACAAAAATCCAGAGAAAGTTAGGCAAAAATTTGTTAGAAAAAATGGCTTATGATGGAATGAAACTCAGTCGACAGCCTTGAAGATGTATAGGAAAGAAATTTTAAGCTAACTAAATTTTAAATTAAAAGTGACATGATATTATTGGGTATATATGTGAAAATTTTTATTTTATTATGTATCGTTTCTTTTAAGAAAAATAAGCAATTTTCATAAGAAATAATAGAATAATAGTTATGACACTGTATCATAATCTTAAAAAGTAGTTGCTCAGTGAAATCCATAC
>NW_004524669.1:7752151-7752833 GCF_000260255.1 Octodon degus | reverse complement strand
ATTATAAGATTTAGATGAGATGGATAGAAAATAATCTTGTCTGTGAAGAATTTGAGATATCATTACAAGTATCATTGTAAACTATGTAATTTGTGATCTCTGCAGCTTTGTAGGAAAAAGGTTTACTTGCCATGATAGTGACAATAAAGTTAGAAAGTCTTATATATAAGCCAAAAAAAAAAGAATCTTGCAGAAAACTTTTGAAAGCTTTGTATTATAATATTCCATAACTTCAGAGGAATTTAGTATTTTTGTTTCACTGGTTCCCCACTAAGAGAACATTTTAACTTATCCTATGTAGATCATATGTTAAAACTGTATAATATCTCAATAATAATAGGAAATGGTTCTATAATGATATCAACTAAGTAGATCACAGGTTACCCATCATTTTATCACCCACAGATACAGAGTTTTGATGAAACACACATGGATCAACAAAGCAGGAAGGGACCAGTGAGGTAGCTCAGTGGAATAAGCACTTTCCTCACAAGCACAAGGACCTGAGTTCAATCCCTGGTTCATCCAAAAAAAAAAAGAAAAAAAGAAAGCAGGAAGTTTCTGAATAATTGAAGAAAGCATAAACAATTCATTTCTATTATTCTTATGATACATTCCAGTACTTCAATAATAATAATAACTTTATTCTTTTATATGTTAGAATGATGGAACACAAAACATT
>NW_004524669.1:7751520-7752051 GCF_000260255.1 Octodon degus | reverse complement strand
ATAACTAAAGTACTTCATTTATATCAGTGTTGAGTTCAGCACTACTAAGTTACTTCGTGTCTTAGTAATTGGAAGTTGACATTCACTGCCACATACAAAAAAATCTTTGACACAATTTCACAGTAACAATAATGTTTAGTACCATGGAAATCAAAATATTTCCACTATAGACTGATTTTTAAATGTCACTGACAGTAGCATTTCTCACATAATATTCTTTTCACAGCATCTTTCACATCTCTATTTCTCAGACTGTATATTAGAGGATTCAGCATTGGTATTATAAGTGTGTAGAAAACAGATACAATTTTGCTTTGCTCTGGTGAGGACATGGCCCCAGGCTGAGCATATGTGAAGAACACAGTCCCATAGAACAAACTCACAGCTGCTATATGGGAACTACAGGTAGAGAAGGTCTTACTCCTGCCTTGAGTTGAAGGAATCTTCAGAACAGTGGAGAGGATGTATGCATAGGACACCAGAATGACAACTGTGGTGCTGATGACAATGAAAGCAGAGACAATAAACAGT
>NW_004524669.1:7747738-7751420 GCF_000260255.1 Octodon degus | reverse complement strand
TAATTATATGTATATGATGGTTCATAGTAATGATGCCATAGCAATGAATAACTATTTTGTATCTACTCTGCATAAAGTAATGCAAAGAAAGTTATCTCAATTTAAACTATTCAATATTTTGTTGTGAGTAACTTGGTAAATCTATTTAAATAAGCCTATTTGATTTTCTTGCTATTCCAATTTAAATTATATTTACATGTTTGCTCAAGACATAAATGTACACTCTTATGCTTTCACAGCCTAACTTCGTGGTGCATCACAAGATATTAAATATGGAGACCTTGTAAGTGCATTGAACATATTGTTCTCTAGATACATTATAAACTTCTGAACAGAGCTTTATTTATTTTCAATATACACTTATAATAAAAGTGTAAGTTTTGGTATTTATTCAGAATTTTACAAAAGTTAGTAGAATGCTGATTACCACAATAATATTTGGAGCACTTGTAGCCAAGGGATGCTAAGGATAATTGGAAAAGAAAAAGTAGTTAAAGAGAAAACACACAATATAGTGATTAAAGTTAATAATGATATACTGTTTCCTAAAATAATTAAAATATATTTTAAATGAACTCATCAGAATACTTATAAGTACATGAAATAAAGCATATATGTTAGTTGATACATTGTGTCAGCTTCGATGAATTAGCTCCAGTAGTTCTGGGTGTGGGGGCCTAGCCCTGCAGGTAGGCAGAGCCCAGGAATTTAGGAAGGCTTCCTGCCCTATCCTGCCCCTCATCCATGGAGAAATCCCAGTCTTTGCAGGAGTTTGATCTTCACAGCCATGCCACTTTGGAGGAGCTGCAATATTCCCCTTGGAAAGCTAGTCTTCAGTCTTTGCAGTCAGCACAGAAGGAAGAGAGAGGCTGGATGGACACCTCAGCTGCCCTTCTCTGCTTTTCATTGTTTTCTGCCACAAGAACTGCTGTCATTTGCCTTGGAGCAAGCAGAATATGAACTGAAGCCTCCAGTAACTGTGAGCTAAATAAACCTTTCCTTTCCTCATTCTGAGTGTTGGGTATTTGTTCTAGCAACAAGTAAAAAAGTAGCTAAGACAGCATATATTAATTATTTCAGTCTAGCCACTCCTTAATGACATCTCTTTTTTTGGTTTTGTTTTTCAACACAGGATCTCACAATGAAGCTCAGCTTAAACTTGGATTCACTGTGTACTGTGTAGCCCAGGATGGTCAGAAATTTACAGTGATTCTCCTGCTCAGCCTACAGAGTGCTGAGATTACAAGTGTGTACCACCATGCCTAACCTAGTTATTGCTTAATGAATACACATTTCAAGCATCTTTATGTACATTGAATAATGCATAACTGTACCAAAAAGTACTTCAACTGCTTCTCTGCCTTACTACTAAGATCACGTGTACAAAGTACTACTTCAGGTCTAACCTGGGGGGCTTAAAGTTGTCTGTGTGTGGCCAATAAGACTTAGGACAGTCTAAGGAGAACCTAAATGAGCTGAGGAATGTGAGCTCCCCTGGTCACTTGAAGGGGATCAAGATGGGCCTGATTTATAGGTCTGAGAAGGTCCATTAAACAGGAGGTCAAAGAAACCTCCTACTACAGTGATACTCCCTAAATAAACCAGTGAGGCTGAGATCCCCCAGAGAGACAAGTGAGGATCTTAGTATAACGCTTGATTTGGAGTGAGTCTTCCAGGTCCAACCTGCTTGCTAGCAGAGATACTATTCTCAAGAAGGAACTCAGCTCAGCCCCCAGGCTATCATCAGCATACACAGGAAAAAACAGGACAAGGAAACCTGCCAGTCCTAAGACATCTGGCTATATCTGGAGATAACTGAAAACTTACATGGACCTTCAAGGACATTTTTCCCCAATGAAAGGCAAGACTGCCAGAGAGCTCTGACCACAGATGTATATTAAAATCTTCCCACCTAATGTCCCTTTCTTTTCAATCCCTATAAAAGAGACACACTTCTCTTTGTGCCCCACAGGTGTTCTTTTCTCCTGTCTTCTTGAACCCAGGCACAGTGAGTTCCATGCCACGTTGCCTTTACACAAATCCTGGGGTTTCTGCTGGTCTCTGCCCCTTGCCCTACCATTCATTACACTTAGAAAAAGTTCCTTCACAATATCACTTTTTTCCCTTTGGGATTCCACTAAGTAACCTTGCTCTTGAGTATTCCCTTTGCTACAGAGCTCCAAAAGCCTGGACATAAGGCATCTCATGCCACCTTATTTGTTCCAAGAATAAACACTAGATATTGAACTCATAATTAAAGTACAAACCCATATCTATATTTTGCCCCTTTTCAATTCATATTGAATCCAGACTGTATTGCAAAAATAGATAAACTGTGCTTGTTTCAAATTGTCAGGATTTATCCTGTCCCATTCATTAAGGATAAGGCCTACTGGTGAAGTCAATGTAATTAGTGTGGTGATGAGATCTAACAGATTTCCCATCTGCTTGTTTTGGGACCTGTAGAGAGGAGAGAGCTAGGTCTGCACTCTTTATGGTGGCATACCACACAAAGTGAGGAGACACAAAATGCACAACGTTCCTCTCGTGAAACTTTACACAATGTGTGCAGACATCTCCATGCCATCCTTGGGTTAATAATGGCATTAGGAATACAGAAGTGCAGAAGACTCCCTGAGGGCTTCTGTCTCCATATCAAGGACACATTAACTATTTGGGAATGAAGAGGCATGAACAATCTTGGCCTTACCTAATATTTTAATCTCCATGAAGTAACCGCAGAACTTTTCCAAGCAAAGTTCTCTAAGTTACCTAGCTGAACCTATTTGTAGGCCTAATGTGTACTCATTCTAAGTTGCTCGCCAGCTTAGCTGGTATTTCAAATTCCTGGATGACTCATTTAATGAAATGAAATCAAATGTGAAGATATCACTAGTGTTTATTTAGATAGCAAATGGACTACAGCAGGGGTGGGTCTGTTTTAATACATCCACAGCAATGTTAATTAACTTTCAAATGATAAACACTGCTTTTCTCTGGCATCAGGCATAGATCTTTTTTTTTCCATAATTTATTGAAACAAATAGCAATGAGACAGTTTCAAGTCTGATTAGTAGAACAGTTTCAATAATCACTACATTATATATTGTTGTCTTAGTTGTTATCACTTGCACAAGAAGTACACATGATATCCTGTGCACAGACAACTTTAGAACAAATCTTTCTATTCATTAAATTAAGAGAATGTACTGGTATAAATATCCTAACTATTTTGAATATAATGATATAAAATGGTCCTTCATATGTATCCCCATTTTAGTTTCCTTCTGTCACTTAAATATTATAAGTGAGTAAAATCAGAAAATTATGACAAATAGTCCAGTAGACAATAATAGTAGTGGGGTTTTTTCCATAATTTTATTGATAAATAAATAGCAATGACACAGTTTCAAATACAATCGGTAGGACAGTTTCAATAATTAACACACTGCATACATTCTTCTTAGAGGTTAATTGCTGTAAAAGATGCGGACTTGAGATCTTTAAAAACGCAATTAGAACATATCATTCTATTCATTAAGAGAAGGTAACTATATATCGATCCTAACTACTTTGAATACAAAGATACAAAATGGACATTCATCTGTATACCCTTTTTTTGTTCAGTTCCGTTATTTGAATATTATAGGTGTGTAAACTCAGCAAAATATTCTAAAAGAGT
>NW_004524669.1:7739466-7743422 GCF_000260255.1 Octodon degus | reverse complement strand
ACAGAGAATAACTTTCCATTTTCTGAAATTCTCTCTGATCTCTTTTTTCAGAGTATTGTAGTTTTTCTCAAATAAAGTTTTTACTTGCTTAGTTAGATTAATTCCAAGGGATTTCATTTTCCTTAGTGCTATTGTCAAAGGTATTGTTTCTGTAATTTCTCTTTCCGTGTGTTTGTTATCTGTGTAGAGTAATGCTATTGACTTTTGGGTGTTGACCTCTGTATCCTGATATGCTGCTTAATTTGTGCATCAATTCTAGTAACTTTTGGTGGAGGATTTTGGGTCTTTCAAGTAAAGTATATTTGCAGATAATGATAATTTAACTTCCTCTTTACCTATTCTTATTCCTTTTACTTCTCTCTCTTGTCTAATGGCTCTACTTAATGATTCCAGAAATATATTGAATAGGAGTGGTGATAGAGAACATCCTTGTTCTCTACCAGATCTGAGAGTAAAAGATTTCAGATTTTCCCAATTTAGAATTATGTTAGTCATTGGGTTGTCATAGATGGCTTCTATCAGATTGAAGTAGAGGCCTTCTACTCCAATTTTCTGTGGGACTTTGATTATGAATGAGTGTTGGACTTTCTCAAAAGCCTTTTCTGTATCAATTTAGATGATCATGTGGTTTTTAGATTTTTTTCTCTGGATATACTGTATTACATTTATAGATTTGCATATATTGAACCATCCTTGGACCCCTGGGATGAATCCTACCTGGTCATGGTGTATAATCTTCTTGCTGATTTGCTGTATTCGATTTGCTAGGATTTTATTGAGGATTTTCACACCTATGTTCATGAAGAAGATTGGCCTGTAGTTCTCTTTTTTAGTTGTGTCTTTCCCTAGTTTCTATATCAGTATACAACTTGCCTCCAGGAATGATTTTGGGAGGACTGTTTCCTTTGCAATTTCATTGAAGCTTTTAAGCAGTATTGGCATTATATCTTCCTTAAATTTCTTGTAGAATTGTGCTCTGAATCTATCAGGGCATGGACTTTTCGTTGTCGGTAGGCTTTTTATTGCATTTAATATTTCATTGCCTGTTATTGGGTTATTGAGAGATGCTATATCTTCTTGATTCAGTTTTGGTAATTTGTACATCTTTAGGAAGTACTCTGCTCCAGGCTCTTCTTGCCTTCATGGTTTGTGAAGAAACCTGCCATTATTCTGATGGGTTTTCCTTTAAGTGTGATCTGTTTCTTTTCTCTAGTGGCTTTCAGTATATTATTCTTGAGTTGGATTTATGGGATCTTGACTATTATATGTCTCAGTGTGTTTTTAATTGGGTTGGTGTTCTGTATGCTTCAGTTAACTGAATTTCAAATTGTTTCTACATATTTGGGAAGTTTTCTGTTACTACTTCTGTGCATATTCTTTTTATATCATTTGTATTGACTCCTTCTTTCTCATTGATGCCTATTACTCTCACGTTGTTCATCTTTTAATCATCTTGCAGATGATGAATTATTTTTTTCCTGCATCCTAGTTGTTTTTAAGGGATCTTTTCTTACCTTTTCACTAACTCTGACAGGGTCTTCAAGATCTGAAATTCTATCTTCACTTTCACTCAAATGGTTTTGCAAGCCTGTGATTGAAATTTTAAGTTCCTCTACATCTCTTTGACTCTGCTTCATGTGATCTATTTCTTTCCTGTATTGCTCATTCAAGGAATCTGTCGTTTTTCTAATCTCTACTTTTTATTAGTTTTTTCTTCAGAAGCAGTTATTAATTCTTTTACTTCAGAGATTATTTCTGATCTGACTTCCTCTATATGTTTCTGCATTTGATTCTTCAAGTCAGAGGCTATTAATTTAGAGATTTCTTTTCTTATTTCAGAGATTAATTCTGATCTGAGTTCCTCTATACCTTTCTGCTGTTGTTTCTTTATCTCAGACGCTCTTAATTCATACATTTCAGCTGAGTTAGTGTCCTCTGCACTGTTCTGGTTGGGCTCAAGGCCTGAGATTGCATTTTGCTCCTTCTCTTTGTCATTTCATATAGCACTGACCTTGACCTTTGGTGTAGAGCTTTGGTGCAGTTATAACCTTAGCACTTACTGAAATTCTATTGAAGATCTATTAAGTTTGAGTTTATGCACTTGTGCCTGGCTTGGGTGTAACTGTTGTGCACAGCTCCTTCCTGCTGCAGCCCTTGAAAGTGAACTTGTGGCCCTCTGGCACAACAGTGAACCTGTTGTGCCCCTCTGTTCTGCCCCTAGCCCAGGGGGCACAGTGGAACGCAGAAGCTCTCCCACACACTAGCAGGGCCTGGGCATGGGCTGGGGCTGGGGGGTTCCAAGAGTGTGGCAGAACTCTCTCTCAATTGATGGGCTTGGAAGATGGGCTTTGGAGTTGTGAAGAGGTCCTGAGGGCACGACAGAGTGTCTCAATCAAGCATTGTGCCTGAGTTTGGTCCGGAGAGGTTCCATGGTTGCACGGGAGCCAGAAGCTCTCCCACACACTCTCAGGGCCTGGGCTTGGGCTGGATCTGGGGGGTCCTGAATGAGCAGCAGAAGTTCTTACTCACTTGGTGGTCTTGGGGAGGGGGTCCCGAGGGTGCGGCAGAGTTTCTTACTCACGTGGCGTGCCTGTGTTTGCTAGTATTTCAATGATATTTTAATTTGCATTTCTCAAATGGCCAGGGCTATGGAACAACTTCCCATGCATTTATTTGCCACTTGTATTCTTTCCTATGAGAAGTGTGCATTCATTTCAGATGCCCGTGTTTTAATTTGGTCTTCAAATACCAAGGGCCTAATTCTTTTTTTTCTTTTTCTTTATATATACTAGGTAGAGGCCTTTGTCTGAGTGATTGTTGGTTATGATTTTTTCCCAATAAAGTGGGTAGTCTTTTCGCTCTATTTATGATTTCTGTAGATGTGCAGAAATTTCTCAATAAGATGAGATCCTAGTTGTGATTTCTCTGAAGTGTGTCCCATGCAATTTGTTCATGAACTGCCTGTCTACTCCTATGCCTTCAATATGTACATTTACTTTCTAATATAGTAGATTTATTGTTTCTGTTTTAGTGTTTAGATTTTAATTCATCTTGACTTTATTTTACTGCATGGCAATAGACCTAGGTTGTAGTTTTCACCATGTCGAGAGCCAATTTTTCTAGCACCATTTGTAAAGAGACTATGTTTCTTCTAATGAATATGTCTGGCTCCTTTGTCAAACATAAAGATGGCTGAGTGTGTTTCTAGTTTTGTCTGCATCTTCTAGTCTGTTCCATTGATCTTCAAGTCTGTTTTGGGTTTTTTGTTTATTTGTTTGTTTGTTTTTGTTTTTGTTTTTGTTTTTCATCATCATGTTGATTTTATCGCTGTAGCTTTGCACCATAGTTCCGTCAGAGATTGTAATGCCTCCTGTCTTACCTTTGTTACCCAGGAATGTCTTTGCTATTCTGGGTCTTCTCTGGTTCCAAATAAATTTTAAGATTGTTTTTTTCTAAATGTGTGACATACATTGATGGTATTTTGGTAGGGACTGCATTGAATCAACACAACAATTTTTGGTTTATGGCCATTTTCTCAATGTTGGACCTTCCTATCCAGGAACAAGGAATATCTTTCCATTTTCTGAAATCCTCTTCAATCTCTTTTTTTAGAGTATTGTAATTTTCATTGCACAGATGTTTTACATCGTTTGTTAGATTAATTCCTAAGTATGTCATTTTTGTATGCTATTATGAAGGGAATTGTTTTTGTCACGTCTCTATCAATGAGTTTGTTATCTGTGTAGAGGAATGTTATTGATTTTTGGGTGTATACTTTGTATCTTAAAATGCTACTGAATCCTTTATTAATTCCAGAGCTACTGGTGGAGTTTTTTGTGTCTTCCAGTTGCAATATCATGTCACCTGTTAATAAAATAGTTTAACTTCTTTTTTACCTATTCTTATTCCTTTTATTTCTGTTTCTTGTGTAATAGCTCCAGCTAATTACTCTAGAA
>NW_004524669.1:7734578-7739366 GCF_000260255.1 Octodon degus | reverse complement strand
CATGTTTAATTATGTTGGCTGTTGGATTGTCATAGATGGCTTTTATCGGATTGACTTGCAGGCCGTCTATTCAAATTATCCGTATCAATTTTAGACTTTATCAAAAGGTTTTCTTCATCTATTGAGATGATCATGTGGATTTTGGTTTGGGCTCTATTGATAGAGTATTTTACATTTCTAGGTTTGCATATGTTGAATGATCCTTGCATCCCTGGGATGAATTTTACCTGTTCTTGAGGTATAAACTTCTGATGATTTGCTGTATTCTACTTGGTAGGATTTCATTGAAGATTTTTGCATCTGTGCCTGTAATTCTCTTTTTTAGTTGAATCTTTCCCCAGATTTGATCAGTATAATACTTGCCTCCAGGAATGATTTTGGGAGCCCTGCTTCCTTTTCAATCTCATTGAAAAGTTTCAGGGTTATTGGGATTAAATCTTATGTAAATTTCTTACCAAACTCAGCTGTGAACATATCAGGACCTGGGATTTCCTTTGTTAGCTTTTCTTTATTATATTTTCAATTTCATTGGATTATATTGAGCTATTCAGAGTTTTTATATCTTCTTAATTCAGTTTTGAAAATTTGTACCTATCTAGGAATCTGTCCATTTCTTCTGTATCTTCTGTTCTGTATAAGTAAAGGTTTTTAAAACAGCTATTGACGATCTGAAATTTCACAGGATCTGCAGTAATTTCACCCTTTTCACTCCTTATTGCTTGAATTTGAATTTTTTCTATCCTCTTGATGAGATTGGCTAGGGCTTTATCAATTCTATTTAATGTTTCAAAGAACCAGTTTTTTTATTCATTAATACTTTGCATTATTGTCTTCGTCTCAACTGCATTAATTTCTGCTCTATTCTTTATAATTTCCTTCTGTTTTGGCTTTGAGCTTCGTTTGCTCTCTTTTTTCTAGAAGTTTGTGGTGCAGCTTTGGGGTATTTATTTGTTCTCATTCTGTTTTCCTAATATGTGAGTTCTACATTATATATTTCCCTCTGATAATTGATTCCATTGCATCCCATAAATTCTGGTAAGTGCTTTTTTTAATTTTTGTTAGATTGTAGATATTAGACCATTTCTTTTTAATTTAATAAATAATCAGTTGATTTCTGAGGGTCTTATTTAATTTCCATTTGTTTATGAGGTTTTTTGTTTTCTTTTGTCACTTATGTCTGCTTTCATTGCACTGTGGTCGGAAAATATGCAAGGGATAATTTATGTTCTCTTTCATTTACATAAGTATGATCTCTGGACTAGTATGTGGTCTATTTTAAAGAAAGTACCATGTGTACTTGAAAAGAATATGTATTCAAGATTTTGTTGGGTGGTACACTCTGTAAATGTGCACTATGTCCATTTGTTCAAAGGTTTGGTTCAGTTCTGCTTCCTCTTTGCTAATTTTTTATCACTTTGATCTATCTTTTTGAGATAAATTGTAATATTTGGTTATTAGATTTTTCATGTTCCTTAAAATTTGTCTTATATAGTTGAGTTCTCCCATATTTGGTACATATATACTTATGACTTTTATCTTTTCCTCTTGAATTTTACCCCTAACCAATGTTTAGTGACCTTCCTTATAATATTTGATCATTCTTGGTTTGAAGTTCAGATTGTCTGCAAATAGAATAACTACCCCTGTTTTTCATTCTTTGACTTTCAACCTATGAATTTCTTTATGGGTTAAATGTATTTCTTGTGTACAGCATGTTGTTGGATTTTGTTTCTTATTCCACTATGCAAATCTATTTCTTTTAATTGCTAAATTGAGTACATTATGTTTGTGGTATAATTGATGTGTATTGATTTATGCTTTTTTATGCTGTTTTTCTGTTTTTGGCTCCCTACTTTTCTCCTGTGTTTAATTGTTTTCCCCTTTGGTGGGTTCTTTTTGTTGTAATTCTTGTAATTGTGGTCATTCTGATCTCTTTCTAGAATGTTTTTGTATTCCCTGTAGGGTTGGCTTGGTCATTATGAATTTCTTTATTTGTTCTTTGACATTAAGTATTTTAATTCTCCATTAAACTTGAAAGGAAGTTTTGCAGGGTATATCAGTATGTGTTTGAATTTGTTTTCTTTAGATATTCAAATACTTTGCTCCATGCTCTTCTTGACTTGATAGTTTGTGTTCATAAATCTGTGATTCTGTTGAGTTTTCCTTTAAAAGTGATATGTTGCTTTTATCTAGTGGCCTTTAGTATGTTGTCCTTGTGTTGCTCTGGGATCTTAATTATTGTAAGTCTGGGTATAGTTTTAATTGTGTTCACATTATTTACAGCTCTATATGCCTTGGTTACCTGAGTATCTGATTATTTTCCTGTATTTGGGAAGTATTCTGCTATTATTGCTGCCCATAATCTTTTTATGTCTTTTATGTTGGCTCCTTCTTTCTCACTGATGCATATTTGTATCATGTTGTTCATCTTTGCATGGTCTTGCAGCTGTTGAATTATTTCCTGGATCCTAGTTGTTTTTGAGAACTCTTTCATTACCTTTTCACTAGCTGCAACAGTGTCTTCAAGGGCTGAAAGTCTATTTTCACTTTCATTCAAATACTTTTGTTAACTCTTAATGGAGTTTTTAATTTCCTGTATTAGCCTTTGAATCTGCTTCATGCATTCTATTTCTTATATTGCTCATTCAAGGTTTCCATCATTTTTTGTATTCTCTATTTTTTTCAGTGTCCTCTTTAGAGCCACTTAGTAATTCTTTCTTTTTGATTTCTGATCTGATTTTCTCTATGTCCTTCTGTAGTTGTTTCTTTACTTAAGATGCTATTATTTCAGAGATTTCTGGAGTGTGACTTCCAATTTCTTCTATGCTGATGCCTCCTGGGTTTGTTCTACATGGGCTTGGGTCCTGAAATTGCATTTTGTACCTTCTGTTTATCATTTTCTATTTCACAGATGAGCATTTTTATTTATGTGGTACATTTTTGTGAAAGTTTCATAGTACGTAGCTGTATCACTTCAATCAGAACCTCTCTATAAAGAATCTATTACTTTGGCATCTGTAAGAGATTCTTATTTTGTGTGTGTATCTCAGGGTTTTGCCTTCTCTAGTGGTTGAGAATGAGATACCAGTTTCCATTTGGCACTGTCATCCATCCTTTGTTGTAGGGCTTTGATAAGTTGCTATCCAAGCATCTCCTAATATTATTATCCAAGGGAGAACATTTGGTTAAGGCAGATATGGTTTCCTATTACAATAGTACAATTAGAAATACTAATAACAGCTAGTGAAATTTAGAAATTGATAAACTTTTGTAACTAATGGATTTGTTCTTTAGACCACAGGAGTAAATGTAGTAGCTATATAAAAAAGCAGATTTTAAATTGGGAATTTGTATTGAAATTAGTTCTCTTGAGTTCTGTCTATGCACCTCCCCTTCATTACTTGGAGTCTTCCAGGCAGACTAGTTCATTCCAGTTATTCCCTTCCACCTCTGAACCATAAGGAGCCTCCCATACGTCTGGGCCTCAACCTGGGTTCCTCTGGGCCTAGCAGTATGCCTCAACTCACCAGTCTAGTTTTCAGAAACTCTAACTTGACCTTCTGGGCCTGGCTTGGATATGGATTCTGGGCTGGGCACCTTTCACCTGTACCACACCAAAGTGGATGAGCTAATCCAGGCTGGCTGGTGGGTTTGGCCTAAAATAAGTGTCTTATAAATAGCAAATACTGTGATATTACTGAATTTCTTCATTTGTATGGCTACATTTTTTTAATTTTGTAGGTACTCTGTCTCTTTTTATTGGGTGTTTAATCATTTATAATGTTAACATAGTTATTGATAGGAAAAGACTTAGTTATTGTCCTTTTGTTGTTTTATTCCATGTAGTGATTTTATCCTTCTTTGTCTCTTTTGTTATTTTCTGTGTCTTATTCTTTAAATTGATGTGTCTTATTTTTTTGTTTGTCTTCTGAAAGTATGTGTGTGCGTCCAAAAGAATTTATATCCAATAGTCTTAATAATCTATTTTAACTTATAACTTTACTTACAGAAAAATATTTTTACTCCACATCACGTACACATTTTATTATTGATTTTACAACTTCCATCATTTTTTATGTTGTCTATCCATTTACTCAGTTTATTGTTGGATATATTTTATGCTTTTGGCTGTGAACTTCTGTGTCAACAGAAGTTATTTTTGCAGCATTATTAAAGTATTATAGTATTTTATATTGTCTATATATTTGCCTTTACCATAGAGCTTTATACTGTCATATGCTTCTGTACTGCTGTTTAGCATCCTTTGATTTCAATTTGAAGGGCTCCCTTAAGAACTTCTTATAAAGCAAGTCTAGTGATGATGAGCTCTCTCAGCTTTTGGTCATCTTGGAAACACTTTGTTTCTCTTTCATTATATGAAGGAGAGATTTCCAAACATAGGATTCTTTATATTTTTTTTCTTTTAGCATTTTGACAATATCATCTCATTCCCTTCTAGACTGTAAGGTTTCTGATATGAAATTCATTGATAGTTTTCTGATGTGTCATGACATACCTTATTCTTACAGCTGTCAAATTCTGAAAATTTTGTTATATTTATCTCAGTGTGTATTTCTTGGGGATAAGCCTAAGTTCAACATAGTTGAAGTCCACTAGGTTCTTGAATAGAAATATCTATTCATTACTCCAAATTATGACCTTTTCTGTTCTTAATTAAATAAACTATATCTGCTCATTTGCTACTCTATTTTTCTTCTTGACCCACTGTAAGAGATATATTCTTCCAGTTACTCTTCCATGAGTCTCTTAAGTATTTTTCAAAGTTTT
>NW_004524669.1:7732331-7733833 GCF_000260255.1 Octodon degus | reverse complement strand
TTTTTTTATGACAAAGCTGTCCTTTGTTTACACTTTTGTGAAGTTAGTAATGCATGACACTAGGTTGCCTAGTAGCTGATAGCTAACCTTAAACAGACAGGATGTTCATCTCAGGAGTGAGGTAGCTGTTTGCTTTGTACACTGGGCCAAGTCCTACCTATATATATTTGATCAATTTCCTAGCTTCGTGGCGCCCAACATATCCCCCTTTTACATTTTGCTTTTTCAGAGATGAATGTTCCACTGCAGTTAGAGAAGCTGTATTTGGAGAAGTTTTTAAAGGACCTTTTCATACTTGAAACCAGTCTAAAGATTGTAGGTACTTGAATTCAGCAAAATAACCCAATATAGTCCAATAGTTCATAATAGTAGTGAGATATCAGCACAATTGGCTAATGTCAGGAGTTGTTGACTTGAGCATTTTACAGCTCAGCATATTATATAGCTTTACATTTTATACCTGGTGACTATAATTTTCTGCTGGATGTTTAAGACCAAGTTAAAGCAAAACCTATATAACTAAAAATGTAACTTTTGTATCTGACAAGGTCAGTCAAATCCCCTCAGGATTTATGCTGTACCCCTGTATAGCACCTTGTAGGTGTTTTGTCAATGTCAGCCATCTGGATGAGTCACAGCCATTGCTTGACCAATTTGCTCTCTGTGAAAGCCTGAGAGAAGGTTTTCTCTCTAGGTGACTCACTTTAGGCACACTATACATTGTTAATCACTTTCCTCTGGCTTCTCCCCTATTTAAGGAAATACTGATACTGGTCACTCAGGAATTCTTTCAAAAGGAAAAATTGCTGGACACACACTCTATTCTCCTCCATCCCTCTATACAAGTGTGGAATATTTTATATCTGTTGTCTCAGTCTACATACCTAGTTTTTGGGATGCTGTCACATAGTACTTCACCAATAAGAATTTATTTTCTTATTGTTATGAAGGCTGGTGAGCCAAGGGGAGTTTGCCACCACAAATGATTTGCTCTGACACCTCACTTGTTGGTGAACAGTTGACTGGTCTATGACTGCCACTTCACATGTTCAACTCTGCACATAAACCCTGTGCTTCTCTGTTTATCCTAGTCCCCTTCTCTTAGAAACACTATATACGAATTTGATAAAATGCATTGAATTAGAGCCCAAATATGGTCTTCTTACTCATGTAGTTGTGTCTTTGAAGATGCAATCTCTCAATACAGTCACTTTCTGAAGTACTGAGGTTGAGACTTCAACATACAAATTGTAAAGAGATATAATTCACTTTATTTTCTTTATTTCTTATTTGTTTTTATTTCTTCATTTTCTTGCTTTGTCCCTAAAGATGGCAGTATTTTTATACATGTTCTTTGACAAGTTAGAGTCCTGCTTATATTAGTTTTCTCAGAAGTTATTTATTTTTCTTCTGTTAATACCATTGTTACAAGAACTCTTTAAGTGCAAAAATTAGAAGACATGTCTTTTTATGCAATCTTTTCCTAATACATGGTTAGTTTA
>NW_004524669.1:7726873-7732076 GCF_000260255.1 Octodon degus | reverse complement strand
AAAAAGCTGATTGTCTAACAAAATTGTAAACTTCCAAAAGATAAAATAATTTATCCCTCAGCTCATCAGATACCAGGATATTTACATAGCATTTAATAAAAATAATGAAATAAGTATACGCAAAGACACAGAACAATAAATTTTTAATTGCACTCAATTCAATGACTTATTTGCTCCTATTCTTTTATTAAATATTCCCCCGTAATAAATGCCATAAGACCAAAATGAGAAAGATACAAACTGGGATTGAGGGAATGAGTATTCAAAAACATTTGTAGTTCCCTCACTTCCACATTACTTTTTGTAATAAGGTCCAGTAACTGATAGTATCACAGAATAGTGTTCAGTCTTTGAATGTTTAGAATACAAGTTTCCAAATTAATGTACCTAGTAAGGGCAACTTATTGGTTGTTTATTACTGTTATTTCCTCTCTGTGTAACATATAGAAAATACTTGATCAAGGTGAAATATAATAACCTTTTAACATACTTATACAAATAAAAATAAGAAAAAAAATACTTGATTTTAAAATAATCTAGGTGTCTTTGTCAACTATCCATGATAGTGCATAGGAGACAAAAGCACTCTCAAAGACTGGCACTTGATAAAGTATTGTTTAAGCAATATATTAAAATATAAAAGACTTTGAGAAAAAGTCATACTTATTGATTCTGTGAAAATAACGTTACTTGAGATCAATATGAGGTGTTATTATTAAAAATGTTTCCAACATCTCCCATGTCGAGGATATTGAGGGTTAATCCCAGAGACAGAAAAAATTTGGGAGAGGTAAATTACATGGGAAAAGATTAAGAATGCCAGAAGAACAAAATATGTAGCCACAATCAAGTAGAGAGATGACTCAGTGGAATGAGTGTTTCCCTGGCAACCGCAAGGGCCTGAGTTCAATCCCCAGTCCACACACACACACACACAAAAAAAAAAAAAAAAAGTAATGGAAGATAATTAATACAAAATAGTATGTTTCCTATCTACAAGCTTTTTTAGAGCCTCTTTGACATCCTTGTTTCTCAGAGAATAAATCAAAGGGTTTAACATAGGTGTGACTAGAGAATAACATAAGGAAGCCACTTTGCTAAGTTCAGGAAATCTGTCTGGGGTAAGATACATGAAAAAGACAGCACCATACAGCACACTCACAACTCCGAGATGAGAGCTGCAAGTGGAGAAGGCTCTCTTACGTCCCTCGGTGGAGCGTATCTTTAGAACTGTGGACACAATGTATATGTATGAAATAATAATGACTATGATGGTAGGCAAGATGATGATACAGGATAACATAAAAGATACTATTTTGTGGATAAAAATGTCAGAACAAGATAATCTTTGTAGTGGTCGAGCATCACAGTAAAAGTGATCAACGGCCCGAGAAGCACAAAATGATAAAGTAAATGTCATGCTAGACTGAAGAACTGAGCTGATGCAGCCACCAAAATAAGAGCCAGCCACCAGCTGAATGCAGAGACGTGTTGACATCTGAACAGAATAGAGGAGAGGGTTACAGATGGCAATGAAGCGGTCATAGGCCATGACTGCCAGGAGAAATCCCTCCGTCACAATGAAGAGCGCAAAGAGAAAAAGCTGCGCCACACAGCCTGCAAAGGAGATGGACTTGCTCTTAGACCAGAAGTTGGTCATAGCTTTGGGTGCAATAACAGATGAATAAAAGAGATCAATAAAGGAGAGATTGCCTAGGAAGAAATACATTGGTGTGTTCAGCCGGGGATCAGTCGCAATAATGGCCATCATCCCAACGTTGCCTAAAATTATAATGGCATATATGAGTAGAAACATCAGGAAAATAAAAATATAGAGTTCAAGGCGGACCCTGAAGCCTACAAGAATGAAGTCAGTCGTTTCAGAGTGATTGCTTGTTCCCCTGTCACCCATGGAAGAGACCTGATGAGAGGTACAAGATAAAAATAAACAAATGAACTTTTAGCACTGATTCAAGCATTACTCATAATCTCTAAGTATTTGTATTTACAAGCCTACTTTATAATCACTTTTAATCTTAGCTTAATAGTAATTTTGTTACTTAAACATTTCAAACAATTAATACTGAATCCAGGTGTCATTTTCATTACATAATTCCAATAGAATTTGTGTTTTTCTAAGTATCTGATGCAGTTCTTTTATATCATAATACTTTTTAAATTAGCAAATACCACAGATTACATATCTCTCCATATGGTTTACATAGTAACATCACAAAACAGTGATTATGATTATGAGGATAGATAATTCAATTCAGGAATTATAAGTACCATTAATTCATTTGTTAGCTCACATACATTTTAAACTTCTATTGAGATTATGACATATTATATTTTTTCCTGCAGGATATGAATGATTCTGTAAGGAAAATAATAAATACAATAAACATTTATATGGCTTTAGCATATGCAGGACATTTTTCTAAATGGCTTCAGTAGCTCATTTAATACATATAGTAATAAGATAAACTGAATTTATTACTTTGCAACTGGGACATTGGACAAATTCCTTATATTTTCTATGAACACCTTCTTATTCAAATGGGACATGATAACAAAATAACCCTCAAAGTTGTTTTTGAATAAATGTAAAATGATGTAAAAAAGTAAAGCACTTGACAAAATTTACAGAAAAGTAGTCACTAAATGTTGACCATTCAAGGACAGCCAACATTTTGGCCTTAGCCTTTCAAGATCAGAAAGGACTCAGGACATAGGAGAACCTGTACTGTAACATTCTGTAACTCTGTTGTGTGTCAGATTTACAGATCAAGGGGATTATGGGGCCACAGAGGAAAGTGATTGCTGATGTAGAGTGCACCTAAGAAAAGTCACATGGAGAGAAAACATTCTCTCAAACTTTCACAGAGCGCAAATTGGTCAAGCAGTGACTGTGACTCATTCACATGGCTGACACTGACAAAGGATCTACAAACTGCGATATAGGGTTTCAGGCTAAATTCTAAAGGGCTTTGACTGTCCTTGTCAGATATAAAAGTTACATTTCTTGCTATATAGGTCTTGTTTTATCTTGGTCTTAACCATCTAGCAGAAAAGTATAAAAACGAGGTATAAAAAGTAAAGCCATATTAATATGCTGAGCTGTGAAAGGCTCAAGTCAACAACTTCTGACATTGCCAGTCCTACAGAAAGCCCACTACTATTATGGACTACTGCACTATATTGGACTATTTTGGTTAATTCATGCACCTACAATATTTAAATGACAATGGAATACCCATCTCTGACAAAACTAAACCAAAAAAGGGGATTAAAAATGAAGGACCATTTTGTATTCATATATACAAAATAGTATCGATATACAGCTACTTTTCCTCACTTCAATGAGAAGAAAGCTTTGTACTAATAGCATTTGGACAGGATATCATGTCTGCATCTTGTACTATGAATACCACTATGGAGACAACAATATGCAATGTATTAATTATTGAAACTGTCCTCGGGGCCAGGGAGATGGCTCAATGGAATAAGCGCTCCCTGGCAAGTGCAAATGTCTGAGTTCAATCCCTGGTTCTGCCAAAAAACAAAATAAAATAAAAAAGAAACTGTCCTACTAATTGGTTTTGAAACTGTCTCGTTGCTATTTGTTTCTCAATAAAATTAATAAAAATTAAAAAATAGATGTTAACCATTGTTATTTTATTATATTTTGTAGTATTCAGTCCCATAACTTATAGCTCTATCAGCACTACTTAGGCTGAAAATTAATCATATGTATATAGGATATTTGGAATAAATTATTCTAAGAAGAAATGAATCACAGCAACTTTTAAAAGTTTAAACTGAATGAAGTAAACTGTGAGGCATAGTATTTAGCTGAGAAAAAGAAAACTAACAGAAAAATTGGGTGACACATTATCATCATTCAAGTCAGCTTTAAACATGGAAAATAAAATGTTCACCAGCTCCATCAAAATTTAAACATGCTGTTTTATATAAAAGCAAGACAAATTATATTTTAGAATCTGAGAATATGTGAGATACTGAGTAGTGAAATAGTATCTAAAGTGATCATAACTTATTATTTTTTACAAATAGTATATATTATTTATCTTGATCAAACCTTACCTAAAAACCAAGGCACAAATTATTTAAATTTTCAAGATTTATCCTGCTCAAATTCATTCCTATACCATATAGAAATATGAATACTAAATATTAATTTCTTGTCACCTGACAATAACTTCATCAAAATCAAACCCACTTTATTCTCTGTATATTTATTGTCCACATAATACTATGACTTTGATAAATGGAAAAAATAGTATAAATTTATTATATAGTTGAAAGTTGAATGATAATGAGCATGTAGGATCAGAGTAATAAGTTAATATAAATATTACATTGTAGTAAATTTACAACTGAAGATATTCTATATAGAACGGATTGTTCTTCCCAAGGTAACCAACAAACAAATAATTGATTGTTTTTAAGATCTCACTGTTTAAAGGTTATTTTTACCTTGTATTGTTTGGTAGTTTTTCAGATTCTGTTGAAAAACAAAGCAGTAGAATTCCAGTGTTCCTATCTTCTTTTAACTCTAAAAAAGAGCACATACAAGGTTAATTAATAAGTCACAACTATAAGTACTAAAAAATTACTACTCTGAGATATAATAAGCTTCCTCCCCCAAATGCACACATCCTGGTTGTAGAATCTCTATAGAGAAAAATGATCTCTGTTCTCATTACTCTACTTAAAAGCTGTCCTTTCTTTAGTAGCTAATTTCTTTTAAAAACTGTATAATACTTTTTAGAAGAGAAATGTAACTATTCTAAAAGACTGTCTACAAAACTAAATAATTCCTGGAACTATATTGTATTTTTATTCAAAATTAACCTGTAGAATTAAACAGTAGGATAGTCTCTCTCCTGCTTTCTTAAGCTGTTTCTATGCTTTTTAAGGAAAAAGGGTTAAACTGTCATAGAACAGGGCTCTGAGCTATTTTGAGTCTTGGTGATCTACTAAAATATCACCCATAGTTTCTCATAAAGCCTTTGGATTTTGTGTAATAGTGCAGCACTTTCAAATAATTGAAGCCTTGAGGTTTCCCTTATCTCCTGGGAGACAGTTCTCCTGGGAAAGAAAGAAATGCAAGGCAATTATGAAGATATCTAGAGCCCAGGACTCCCTTTTCCTGATTTCAATTTACACTGGAAAGAAA
>NW_004524669.1:7719580-7726773 GCF_000260255.1 Octodon degus | reverse complement strand
AGAAAGAAAGAAAGAAAGAAAGAAAGAAAGAAAGAAAGAAAGAAAGAAAGAAAGAAAGAAAGAAAGAAAGAAAGAGGCTAGGGAGATGGCTCAGTGGAATAAGTGCTTCCTGCACAAGCACAAGGGCCTGAGTTCAATCCCTGGTACTGCAAAGGAAAGAAAAGAAAGATGTAATGAGTCCATTAGGTGTCAGGAGTGGAATTTTATGGACTCACTACATACTTCTTTGTTGAAATCAGGACCTTGTGCTTTCCAGGCAGGTACTTATGCCACCGAATGTGCTATATTCCCAGCCCATTACCACATTCTTTTGTATAAAATACATTTAGTCCATCTCTAAGAGTTGTCCTAACAGTTTTAACATTGATAAAAATTGAAGTTTGAAGTCTCCTCTGAGATTTAAGGCAAATTCTTAGCTGAGAGGCCTTTTAAAGTAAATGGAAGGTTAAACACGTCCAGCATACAATAAAGGGCACAGGGTAACCATTTCCATTCTAAAAGGGAGAAAAAAATGATAAAAGGGATAGGACCAGAGAAATATTGAAATCTAGCAGAGTGAACATTAAGTCTTGTAGTTCCATGCCTAGCACCCATGGCAATGTGAGGCAAGATCCAGCATACAACTGCAGAAGGCTAAGATGGCCCCACTCCTACACCACTGCTATTAGTTATTGCCTTCATGCCTTCACTTTTGGGCTAACTTTGCTCTAATGGTTTTACCCAGACATTTTCCAAGTCCCTGGCCTATTAAATATCATTAGACCTTCACTGCACTGGTTTTATCTTCACAGATTCATGCATTGCCCTACCACATTGCCTGGCCTCCCTGGCCTTCTGATATCTGGGTGTATGCCCCTTCTCTCTGACCCCAAACTCAAGCATACTGCATACACCTAAAACCAGCACATGTGAATGACACCAAGATTTTCTTCCAATTGGAGCAATAGATGAACCCTTTTGCTTCTTGATGGTGGGTTTCAGAGACTTCTTAGTAGAATTTTGGATGGCTGAGAGGAGTAAACTGAATCTTGATAACTCAGTCCCCATTCTGTAGGTTGAAACTATTATGGAGCATGGCAATTTAGGGCTGTCTTCTCAAAGCAAAATTTTTCACTTTTGCAATTTTGAATTTTTGAAAGGGACATCCTGCTTGTTCCTGTGATATCTTCAGGACATCTTTTCTATTGACCTCTTCCAAAGTAATCAACTTCTTATTAACACAAATATTTTCAGAAATTAATTTTTCATCTGTTCCATCTTTATAAGTCACAACATTACTTCAGTTTCATTTCTAGCCAAACTTAAATCATTCAGTTGGACAATTTCTACCTGATGCTTAAGGTAGAGTTGGCTATAAGCCTCCAACAGTAGCTATGCCCCATCACCTCAACAACAGACTGTCTTTAAATTCCTTCCTAAGTTTACTTATTCTGACACCCTTGACCTCATCCTTATGTCCAGGGTCTCTGGACATATGCAAAATACAGACAAATTTCTTGCCAGAGAACAACACATGTAGTCTAGAGTTCAACTGCCAGTGGAGCTCTTTCCTGTTGAAATTTCTTTAGCCTGGTCTTTTCTCCATGCATTTAAGTCAACATCCTGGTCTTCTGAGCTACAACCAGGATGTTCATCAAGCTCAAATCACAGCATTCTATAGCTGCTTCTCTAGCTGGCATCTCCAGATATTTGCACAGTTCTCCCGCAAGACATGTCCCAAGGTGTCAGAACCACATGATCAGATAGCATTACAGCAACAGCCTCACTTTGGGTTATAAAATCTATATTAATTATTTTCTCATTAATGAAACAAAATACCTGACACCCACAAGTTAAAACAGAAGAGGCTTATTTTGATTCACAGTTCGTAGTGATTTCCATCTATCATCTTCTGGTTTCAGGAAAAGGCAGCATAATCGATGGGGATGGCAGGAAAGAAAAATTTCATAGCTTAGCATCAAGCAGAGAAAGATCAAGTGGAGAAAAGGAATATATACTCTTTCAGAACACAGCTATATATAAATATATATCCACTTCTTCCTACAAGTCTTCACATCCCAACACCATATCCAGCTGTAAATTCATCAGTAGACTAATCTACAGATGAGTAGCATACTTTCATGGTCGAACCATCAATGGAAGACCCCAGCTATGAGCATATGAATCTCTGTGGCAACTTCTAGATATAAACCATAACACTATGTTTATTGCACTCTGAAAATTTGTCTACATTTTTCCATCACTTAATACTTTGCATAAAGTTTGAGGGTGAAAGATTAATTGATCTAGCAGAGACAATTTTAAGCATCTTAATGTTCAAGTTATGACTGTGTACTGATAGCTGCTTTTTTCCAAGTTCATAGTCAAAACAGTAATAAAAATTGGAGCATAAATTTGAGAAACCTGAATTTTGACCAGTGAAAAACGTTCATGTGAAACTTGGACCAAAGGAGACATAACTGTTAGGAAATTGGCATTATTAAACATAAATTAAACAAAGTACAGTGGTACCATGATTCACAAATTTAGTTTATTCTATGTTTCTGAAAAAGATGGCCCTGTTTGTGTTCTTGTGGGAAAGATGCCCATAGTCATGGTTGTTACCCAATACAGAAGTTGCAAACAAAATCAAAAATTCATGAAATGCTTCTGTTTGTGAACCAAATTGTTGGCAAACAATATAAGTCATGCAGTGAAGTGCCATTGAACATTAAACAAGGACAGGAAGAAAGATGCTTTGAAGACATCTCAAGAAATATTAAGACTTTACCATTACAAGTCCAAGGTTAAAAAAGTACAAATTTTTCATTTGAAAAGAAATTCCCAAAACCATGCTCAAAAGCATTGTATAGTGGATTCATTCCCTGCGTTATTATTAGCCATCCAGGTTCTTAGACACCACTGCAGGCATGAAACAGAGATGCCAGGCTACTCCTTAAGTTGGCAGCAGATATTTATATTATGCACAAGATGTTGGTTTTGCAGCCATGCAGAAGGCAAAAGTTGTGAGATCATATAGATTAGCTAAATACTTCAAAGGAAGGCCTGTAGATGATGTGAAATTGAGGCCAAAGTTGTAGTGAAGACCCTAGAAAATTGGAGATGCCATGAAGGTGGGACATTTGCGAACAAAAACCACTGGGAGCCAGTTGAGCCAGATTGAGAAAGAGGCTCCATGATCTACAAGCAGAAACACATGGTAAGGGTGTAGACCCAACACCTGTAAACCTCAGCTCTCATCACCGTGTGTCCCAGATACTGGCTGTGGAGCTGCAGGACTTATTGTTTGACACAGGTTTTAATCCTGTTTTGGCCCTATGTTTTTCCAGTTTTGTGTTCTCTCCTTTTGGAATGAGAATTCTTATGCCATTACCTTAGGACTATATAACTTCATTTCTTTTTTTTACAGATATTCACGTTAAAGAGCCTCAGTTTTCTCTTGGACTTGGACTTTTGGAATACTGGAACCGTTGTGACTGGGAAATGATGACTGTGCTTTGGATTGTAAACAAGATGGTTACCTAATATTAGGTGGAATTTTTCTCTTGTTATTGCTTTTCTTTGGAGGTTATATATGGTTTAAAGTGATGTGTTTGGCTGTCAAGTTGTGAAGGGATGGACTGTGATTGTTACGTATGATTGTAAGTTTAACTGAACTAAGAGATGTCTAGAAAATTAGTAAAGCATATCTTGGTTGTATGTGGGCCATGGGAACATGATCATGGGGAGTTTATCGGGTTCCTAGTTCTTTTATGTCTCATGTTTTTTCCAATCCTTGGTACTTTCCAGCTGCCATGAGATACCCTTCCACATTGTTGCTGCTTGAAGCTAGCCAACCCTGAACTGATTCCTCTCAAACCGTGAACCAAATTAAAATTCTCTTCCTTTAAGCTGTGGATACCATTATGGTGTACAAGTGATGAGAAAGCTGATGCATACAATAGTTCAGCGCTAAATACAAAGATGTATAGGTATCTCACAACTTATACACAGCACACGTATAGAGGTTGCAAAAGAAATGACACTTCCAGCAAATTAATAGGATCCAGCTTTAGTTCTCTTTTCTTTTATTTGATTGATTGCATCAACTTGAGGAATTTAGTTCAGAAGCACTTAACTAAATCAGTTCAGCTATTCTACACCCTAGACCCACACTAAAATTCTACATCCTCAGGTGTAAAAGAGCCATCCTAGAGCTGTTCCTTGCCTTGATGGTATACAAGTATGAGGAAGGATGATTTGGGTTCTGTTCTTTGGTGGAGCTCCATTCTTCACTTTCAGCTTGAATATCATTTCCTAGTTTCTAGCATAGAAACTTTGGTCAGCCTTCTGGATTAGACCATTCAGCCTTCTAGCATAAACCCACCAACCTCCTGATACAGATTTGCAGAGGATATTGCAATGAACTCCAGTCCTTGGACTGAAATCTTCAGCCTCCAGTGTGCAGACACCCTTTGCACTTTTCTTCATCCAATTCTGTGGGTGACCAGTGCAAGTGACTCTTATAAAGTCTTACACATTGGTATACTTGAATTATATCTGTTTCTCTAGTAAAATATTGACTGATACAGTTACCTTTAACTTTCTATATTTAGAGTTCAGCAAGAGAGAATAGTAAATTATTATTTGAGAGTCTTAGAAGGAATGATGGGGCTGGGGAGATGGCGCAGTGGAATAAATGCTTCCCTGGCAAGCGTAAGGACCTGAGTTCAATCCCCAGTTCCACCAAAAAAAAAGGAAGGAATGATTATCACTGCTTTCCTACCAAGACATTTTTCCTACAAGTAAAATGTCTAACTTACTTCTGAGTTTTGGTAGATTCTTTAAAAATGCTAGACCCCCATGTCTTTCTCACTAAGGGTGCTCTTGGTGAGAATAACTACTTTAAATTACAATTTGTTTAGCAATCAGAGGTGCTGTAGTATCTCTAGATTATCTCCACTGAGATTTCAGCTTTGACATCTAAAACTTCTTTTGGACTGTGATATTCACTTTTCCATTTTTAAGAAATTTCATTTTTAAGAAAAATAAAACAAAAAAATTCTGAAATGATATGATAGGAGGGTAACAGTAGTTAATACATTGCATATTGTTTTCATTTTTTAATTTATTTTATTGAGAAACAAATATCAATGAGATAGCTTCAAAACTTATTAATAGGATATTTGCAATAATTAATACATTGTACATTGTTATCTTCTTAGTGGTTATCCATAGTACAAGAAGCAGACAGGATATCCTGTCCAAACACTATTACTACAAATCTTTCTTCTCATTGAATTAAGCAAAAGTAGCTGTCTATCTATCTTAACTATTCTGTATATACAAATACAAAATGGTCCTTCCTTTGTATCCCCTTTTTTTGTTTAGTACTGTCAGAGATGGGAATTCTATTGGCATCTAAATACTATAGGCGCTTGAATTCAGCAAAACAACTTCTGCGGATAACGCACTACTATTGTGGACTGCTGGACTGTGTTGGATTTTTTCATTTCTAAGAGAGAATAAAAATAATAAAAAAAGAAGAAAAAATACATGATTTCACCAAACAAAGTCATAGGAATTCAATAATAATTGTCACATTGTTGTCTTCAAACTAGTCGTTCAGATTACCAGATGTAAGCATGAAAAACTAGTCCAAGCTATAAAAAATTAAAGAGAAAAACATTTAGATATTAACTTCTCCTTTCAATATACTAGAAGAGGCTGCCCCTGTACACTGTTTTGTTCCTTCCTACTTGTTTTGCCTTGTCTATTTCTCCTATGCAGCAACCATCTATCATGCTAGCATGCCTTTGAACCACCAGATATGAACTGAAAGCTCTATAAACAGTGTGATAAAGAACTTTACTCTTTTTTAAAAAAGACCCAAAGAAATTAGCAACTACAGTTATGCAAGATATCCTGTGGAATATATACATATTTATTTCTTGTTCTCTTCCTTCTTTATTTCTTTGTCCTTTCCCTCACCCCAGTTGTTCCTTCCTTTTGAACAGGTTCTTTCCCTTTCACAGTATCTATTGAACCATTCAGATTTTATTTACACTTTCAGGTTCATACAATGGTAAAGTAATATGATGTTTAAAAATGCAGCTTAGATTTATTTCTTTTTTAAAATAATTTTATTGGGAAACAAATGGCAATGAGACAGTTTCAAAACCAATTACTAGCAAAGTTTCAATAATGAATACATTGCATATTGTTGTCTTATTGGTTATTCATTGTACTGGATGCAGACATGATATTCTGTCCACAAACACTATTAGAACAAATTTTTCCATTCATTGAATTAAGAGAAAATAGCTACATATCAGTCCTAACTGTTTTGAATATATAGATACAAAATGGTCTTTCATTTGTATCCCCTTTTTTGTTTACTTTTGTCAAAGAACAATATTCCATTGTCATTTAAATATTATAAGTGTGAATTCAGCAAAATATTCCAATATAGTCCAGTATCCATAATAGAAATGGATTTTCCGTACTACTGCTCATGTCAAAAGTTGTTGACTTGAGCCTTTTTATAGCTCAGCATATTAATATGGTTTTAATTTTTATACCTCATTTTTATACTTTTCTGCTGGATGGTTAAGAGAAAGATAAAGCAAGAATTATGTAATGAGAAATTTAGCATTTGTACCTGATAAGATCAGTCAAATCCACTCAGGATTTACCCTGAAACTCTGCACAGTAATTTGTAGATCCTTTGAAAGTGTCAGCCATGTGGATGCGTCATGGCCATTGCTTGACCAATTTGTGCTCTGTGAAAGCCTGAGAGAATGATTTCTCTCCACATGATTCTCCTTGGGCACACTCTACATCATTGATCACTTTCCTCTGTGAACCCATAATCTTCTTGATCAGAAAATTTGGGACACAACTGAGGTACATGATGTGGTATTATGGGTTCTTCTATGTCCTGAGTCTTCACTGACCTTGAAAGTCTACTGTCAAAATCTTGAGTGTCCTTGCAGTCCTTCTTTTTCTCTAATTTTTGGTCTGGAAACTTAGGTTCTTAACTCTTTAGAAGAGGAGCTTACAAATAGGCAGTTAAGCTTAATCTCATGATCTGGTTGAATATCAATCATCTTAGGCATAACATGGAACAAATATTTTCCATCAAGTATTGATATGTTAACCTTTAAGTCCCTAGAGAATATGAAGAAAAAAAATTAAAAAGATAAAAAATATTT
>NW_004524669.1:7713034-7719260 GCF_000260255.1 Octodon degus | reverse complement strand
CAGCATATATACTTAGGGTGAGAATCCTACTGCTAGTTTTGAAAACCTGCTGAAGATTCTCAGGATTATTGCCTTACCCATCTTGTGCATATAAATGTATGGCTTTGCCCTGTCATATTTCCTAGCTTTTTTCCTTGCCCTCTCTTCATTGTCTAATCCGCAAGTTCTAGATTTCATTTTGTGTTATATCTTTCTATTTTCATTTCTTCTTTTGAGTTCTTATACTAGGGAGACTATGATACTTACACACGTGAGTCTGGTTTATTTCACTTATGTGTATATCTTCAAGTGACATCAACTTATATATAAAGGGTTCAAGTTTATCACTTTTTTATAGCTGAGTAATACTCCATTATATAAAAACACCACCTCTTTTTCATCCATTCCTCAGATAACGGGCATCTTGGTTGCTTCCAAGATTTGGCTATCACAAATTGTGCTGTTGTGGAGAGCTGCGAAGGACCACGCCTACAAGTTGGCGCTGCTTTCCGCCTTCCACCCCCCGTGGGTGAGCACTCTCTGTGCACAACAACTCCTTATATGGCCAGGGCTGCAGTCATGATTCGCTTCCGCATATGCTGGACCCATGGGTGATCCCCACGTGGCGCACTGGGATTGGGCTCAGGAGTATATATTAGTCAAGGGCTGGGGGATTGGGAAAAAAGAAGAAGCTTGCTGTAAGGGGCCTGAATAAACCACTGAAGGAAGAGCTGTGTGTTGCATCTTCCTTGCTGGCGAGGTCGTGCGCAACATGCTGTTATAAACATAAGTACATATATATCACTATGATATGATGTTTTCAGTTCCTCCAGGAAAACTCCCTGTAGGGAGATAGCTGGTTTGAATGGGATTTCCAGTCCTAGATTTATCTCACTTATGAATATAGTCTCTAGTTGCATCCACTTACCTATAAAAGCCCTGAGTATATCTCTTCATAGCTCAGTAATACTCCATTGCATAAAATACCACATCTTTTTTATCCATTCCTCAGTTAATGAGCATTTGGTTGTGTCCAAGATTTAGAAATGGAACAGTGTTCTACCATAAATATGGGAGCCCACATATTATTGTAGCATGATGTTTCCTGTTCTGGAAAAATACGTGGGAGGGGAATAACTGGGTTTAATGGAGCATCTATTGATTATTTTTTTCATGTCATTACTAGACTATTTTATTATTTCATACTAAGGTCTGCAACTCACATAGAACATATACAAATAATATCAGAAGTAAACAATTTGGTGAATAATCACTAAACTGTTTCTGCATTAGTGGAGATTTCCCAGAAGTCTTTTCAGCTTTCAAAGTTAGAGTGTAATTTTTAGCATACAAAAAGCCACTGGATACACATGTGATAAATTAACAATCACTTTGGATTTTTGAGTAGAAACTATATACATAGAAGAAAATTTTATCACCTGTGCCTTACAACTTCTCTTCCTAAAGTTTTAATATTTGCAGCTGCAAATTGAAAAAGTTCCAGGGCTGGGGAGATGGCTCAATAGAATAATGCTTCCCTGGCAAGCACAAGGATCTGAGTTCAATCCCCTGTTCTCACAAAAAAAGAAAGAAAGAAAGAAAGAAAGAAAGAAAGAAAGAAAGAAAGAAAGAAGAAAGAAAGAAAGAAAGAAAGAAAGAAAGAAAGAAAGAAAAAAAGTTGCATAATTATCCAGTCCAACAAGCTCAAAATCTCTCCACTGAAATTGATTATAATAATTTTATTTTCAGCAAAAATATTTTCCTTAAAATTTATCTTAAGGAATTTATAACACAACATTTTGGGGGGACGGACAAATAGCTCAGAGGATTAAAAGGCCTGCTTAGGCTGATGCAGTGGCCGGGAGTTCAATCCCCTGGCCTGCTGAGATGGCCCCACCCCTGGGCACACTGAGATGGTGACTGAGACTGGGCATGGTGGTGCACACCTGTAATCCCAGTACATGGGAGGCTGTAAACAGAAGGATCACTATGAGTCTGATCTACGCAGTGAGACCCTGTACATCTTATACACCCTCTCCTAAATAAAGAAAAATTTTATCACAATTATGTAAGATTATTTAGAAAAATTTCAATCTATCAATGTTTTCATCTTTTTTCCTTTTCATAATGCAATTGAAGGCAAAGAAGAATTACATAATTATTGGATATATTAATGTTTCTTTTGAATGTAAACAAAATTATATAATTGTTACAAAACAGATATTCCTTTGAAATTTAAAATTCCCACACCATTTTTTTTAATACCAAGCCATACATGGATGAAAATATGCTTACAAAAAGACATTTTAGAGTTCCACTGATCCCCAGCCGCCAGTCCTCACCCAGAAGACAACCACAGAGATCTAGTAGGCTAGCCCCACACCCCCAGCCATCCCACCTAACTTCCAGTGAATCCCGGCTGCCAGTTCTCACCCTGAAGACTGCTGGGTAGACAGCAGCAGTACCCCTAACCCCAAGCAGACCCACCAGAGTTCCAATAAACCCCAGCCACCTATCCTCATCCTAAGGATTGCCATGAGGACTTATGAGACTGCTGCATGTACCTGAAACCAAGTGTCTGGAAGACTGCCATAGAGAGTGGGGAGCTTTGGGGAATCCTAACCTGTGCCAACCCACCACCATTGAGAGAACTTTGCAGAAATTTGGCCTACACTCATCATGATTAGATCCTTCTTGAAATGCAGAATTCCCCCCTCTCCTCATCAAAAATGGAAGCCACACTGAACCACACATAGTGGGGGCTTTGGTGAGCATAATCTAACCCTCCCACTCACCTGAGAGCCTTGCTCACTCACTTGACAGCACTCTACCATCACTGCAGAGTCAGGAGAACCCTGAGCACTTCAAAAAATGACAAAAGGAAGGAATAAATGACAATCTTAGATCTCTTGCCCACCCAAAACAACTCCAAGAGATATGGTAATTGAAGAACTTGAAAGTCACACACCTGAAACTTCTGAGATAATAAAAGCTGAAATAAAGAAACCACTCCATCAGGCTATGGAGGAAATCAGATCAAAAATAACTTCTCAGGTAAAAAAGACAGTGACAGCAATCATGAAAGAATTGCTTGATATATCTAAGGAAGACAATGATTAAAAAAAAAAGAAGGGAATGGGAAAATGATGGAAACATTGAACAAAAAATATAGGAAAAAACTAAAATGTATGAAACAAATTCATACATAATCCAGGACATTAGGATTAATATTCATATCTTGAAAAATTGCTTGAATTAAACAGAAGATAGGGTGTCTGGGAGATGGCTCTGTAGAATAAGTGCTTCCCTGGCAAGTGCAAGGGACTGAGTTCAATCTCAGGCTCCACAAAAAAAAAAAAGAAAAAAAAAAGAAAGAAACAGAAGATAGATTTTCAGATATTGAAGATAGCATATATACAGCTAATTTTTCTTAGTTCAATGAGAAAAAGATTTGCACTAATATTGTTTAGACAAGAGATCATGTCTGCATCTTGTACTGTGAATAACCACTATGAAGACAACAATATGAAATGTATTAATTATTATAACTGTCATAACCTGTTTTGAAACTGTCTCATTGCTATTTCTTTCTCATTAAAGTTAATTTAAAAAGAAGATAGCATAGAACTAGTGAACATGGAAAAAAATCTCTTAAAAATAATTGGAACCATAACAGGACTGTAAGGACATCAAATAATATACATAAGAGTAAAGTAAACTCTAAAGTATTATAGGATCATAAACTTCTGGCTTACTGCATTTAAGGGTCATATTTAGAGCAAAAAAGTCTTTGTGACCTTATACATGCTCATGTCTCATCTTGTGCTTCTAGAGCAGGGTTCAATATGGCCCAAAGTATTGCAATGAGGAATAAGGCACTGAGCACACACTCCCACCTCTGCATCACCAGTTTGTAAGGAACTGCTGAGTTTAAAAAAAAAACATGAGGAAGGAAGGAGGAAAAGGGGAGGAAGGAGAGGGGAATAAAAACTATCCTTCAAAGTTCACTGATTCAGCAAACATTTTTTTTTAGCACCATCTATGGTATGGAGCTAGGCTGTGAGAATGTACCTGTCCTCAAGGAATTTGGAGCCCAGTATGGAAAAAACTGCAGGGTCAACAATGGAAGAGATTGGAGTATAGCAGGTGATGGATAAATAAAGCACGTGATACAGTGAAAAATAAATAATTGGAACCAGAAAATAACAATACAACAGCTGTGATAAACTCCTAGTCAACTTAATCTAAGAAAGGGAAGAAAAACCCTAATTCATGCAATAAGGAATGAAAAGGGTTAAAGCACTACACACCCCAGAGAAATTCAGATCAGCAATACACACTTCAAAAATCTTCACTCTCACAAGATGGAAAACAGAGAGGAAAAGGACAGTTTCCTAGAAACACATGAAATGACAAAGCTGAGTCAAGAGACTACGTAGACTCTGAATAACCCAAGAATGGGAAACGAAATTGTATATGTAGTTTTAAAAAAAACTACCAACAAAGGAAAGCACAGATGCCAATGCATTCACAGTTTAATACTACAAAAAACTTAAGAGAGATTTAATACCAACTTTTCAAAAATTCTTCAATGAAATTGAAAGGAAAGCAATTCTCCCAAAACTCTTTCCTGGAGGCAAGTATAACTCTGATTCCAAAACCAGAGAATGATTTAACAAAAAAAAGAGAACTGCAGGCCAATCTCACTAATGAACATAGATGCAAAAGTCATCAATAAAATACTAGCAAACAGAATGCAGCAAATTTTGAAAAACATTATACATCATGATCAAGTGGGATTCATCCCAGGAAAGCAGGCCAGTTCAACAAATGCATATCCATAAATGTAATAACATCCATAGAACCAAGAACAAAAAACACAAGATCATCTCAATAGATGTAGAAAAAGCTTTTGACAAAGTCTAACACTCATTCATGATAAAAACCCTACAAAATATTGAAATAGATGGTCTTCACCCCACCTGATAAAAGCCAACAGCCAACATCATACTAAATGGGTAAAAATTAAAAGCCTTAACTTTAAAATCAGGACCAGGACAAAGATTCCACTGTCTGCACTCTTACTCAATATAATTCTGGAAACATTAACTACAGTAATACAGAAAAGAAAGAGAACTAAAAGTAATAAGGATTGGAAAAGGAGAGATGAAATTCTCGTTATGTGCAGATGTGATACTCTACAAAAAGGACCCCAAAAACATCACCAAGAATCTTGTAGATTTAATAACCAAATAGAGTATCATATCAGGATACACAGTAAACACCCAAAAAGCAGTAGCATTTTTGTACACAAACAGTGAATGGACTGAGAGAGAAATTAGGGAAACCATGTGTTTCACAATAGCATACAAAAAATGAAAACTTAGGAATCAATCACACAAAGGAAGTAAAAGATTTCCATAGTGAAAATTATGGCACTCAGAGAAGAGATTGAAGAGGATTTGAGAAAACTGAAAGATATTTCATGATCCTGGACAGAAAAAAAAATTGCAAAAATGGTCATACTGCCAAAATTATCATACAAGTTCAATTCGATCCCAAATAAAATTTGATTTGTATACTTCACAAAGCAAGATAAAACTGTTTGAGAAAAGTATAAAAATGATGTATTAAAAAGTAAAGATATATTAGTATGCTGAGCTGTGAAAGACTCAAGTCAACAACTTCTAACATTGCCAGTTCTACAGATATCCCACTACTATTATGGACTATTGGACTATATTGGATTATTTTGCTGAATTCACACACCTACAATATTTAAATGGCAATGGAATACCTATCTCTAAGAAAACTAAAAAATAATGGGATACAAAAGAAGGATCATTTTGCATTTGTATATACAAAATAGTTAGGATAGATATACCTCTACTTTCTCTTAATTCAATGAGAAAAAAGATTTATACTAATAGAATGTGGACAGGATATCAATTCTGCATCTTGTATTATGAATAACCACTAACAAGATAACAATATTTAATGTATTAATTATTTAAACTGTGCTATTCAGTTTTGAAAATGTCTCCTTGCTATCTGTTTCTCAAAAAAATTAATAAAAAATATTGTAAGGGAAAAAACATGCATATGTATAAGATGGCTAAGGAAATTGCCTAAAAATTTCAATTAGTATTTGAAAATAGCAGTAATGGATAGTAGTCTCACCTTGACTAACTCCCTATTGTGATATCTGTGAACTAAGCAACTAAATTGAGAACAGCGATGTTTAATA
>NW_004524669.1:7711133-7712383 GCF_000260255.1 Octodon degus | reverse complement strand
TTGGAACAGTCTATGTAGGTGCTAATCTTGGCAGGGCCACCTGCTCTGCTGGGAGGGAACACTGATATTCTAGGAAGGGGAGGTTCTATGGTTGTTTATTCCCATCAAAGTCAGGCAGAGTTTTTCTGCAGTTTTGGTGCTAGCCTGGAGCCAAAAGGAAGTGAGTATTGAAGTGAGATTGAGAGTCCTAACTAGGTTGAGTCATAAATCATCAGTAATGACATAGAGACAGACCTCATCTGAGATCAATCAAAAAGATTAGAAGATGCACAAACAACTACAAACACACTCAGCTACCTTCTCTTTGATAAAAGGGTAAAACATGTTCACTGGAGAAAGAGAGCCTCCACAATAAATGGTGCGAGAAGCACTGGCTTTTCACATGAGAAAGGATAAAAATAGACACATGCCTATCACCATGCACTAAACTATAGTCAAAATAGAACAAAGATTTAAACATTAAAACAGAAACAATCAATCTTCTAGAGGAAAAAGTAGGTAAAAATCTTAACAACATAGGAGTAGGTAGAGAGATCATGAACAACTACTACACTGCTCAAGAAGTATTTCAAAGAATCAACAACTGGGATCTCATCTTTTGAAAAGCTTCACCTGAAAGGAAATCTAAAACAGATTAGAAAGAAAGCCCACAAACTGGGAAAATACAGTATCTGTTCATCTTACAAAGTCTTCTATAAAGAACATATAAAGAACTTTTAATACTAGAGCCCTGTAAATACAAAAACCCAAACCAAAAATGGGCATCTGAGATGAATATATACATTTGAGATGAAGAGATAAAAAAGTCAAGTAAATATATGAAAAAAAGTTCAGCATCATTTGTCATTCGAGAAATGAAAATTAGGGGGCTGGCTAGATAACTCAGCAGATTACAGAGGCTGCTTGGGCAGAGTGCAACAGCTGGGTTTTGATTCCTTGTGTGCTGCGTCAGCCCTGCCCCAGGTGTGGGCTCAGACGGTGACTGAGACTGAGCATGGTGGGGCACGCTGTAATTCCAAGGCTTTGGAGGCTGAAAACAGGAGAATCACTATAAGTCCAATCTACATAGTGAGACCCTGTAGATTCTGTAGACCCTGTCTGAAATACATTTTTTAAAAAAGAAAAAACTGCAAATTAAAACAACAGTGCAATTGCATCTCACCTCAGAAATCATAATCATCATCAAGAAGTCAGCCAAAGGCTGGTGAGATAGCTCAGTAGGGACAGAGAAGATAGTTCAGTAGGATAAG
>NW_004524669.1:7709262-7710743 GCF_000260255.1 Octodon degus | reverse complement strand
AAGAAGTCAGCCAATAGGATGCGGCCAGGGACCCCTCCAGACACAGCCCAAGCCCAGGCCCAGCAAGTGTGTGGAATGACTTCCGTGCTCCCCTGCCCAGTTGGAGCACTCCGACTCAGCCCAAGCCCAGCATGTGAGTGAGACTTTCAGTCATGCTCTCTCAAGATTCCATGAAACCCCTCCAGAACCAGCCCAGGCCCAGCAAGTGAGCGAGAACTTCTGCCACGCTCTCCAGACCCCTCCATACACACAGCCCACATCCATGCCTGGCCCCTGTATAGGAGAGCTTCCACACTCCCCTGAGTACCTTGAATCCCTCTTGACAAAGCCAAATACTGGTATGTGAGGGAGACTTCCTGCACTGCTCTCAGGACCCCTCAGAACCCTCCAGAACCAGCCCAGGTTTCATAGATCTGCAGCTGGTAAACTGAGACACTTTGCTAGACTCAGATCTATAAAACCATCCTCCCTCTTCCTCTCTTGATGGAGAAAAGGGGCAAAAGGTAACCGGGGTGAAGTAGTCTGCCTGGAAAACACCTGGTACATCAAGGGCAGGTGATCAGACAGAACTTAGGGGAACTAAATTGAATACAACTTCAAAATTTAATATCTGTTTAGCTATATACACATAATAATGGCTCTTAATATCTAAAATACAAATCCACTAGCTACAAAAGTTTAGCAAGTGATAAATATCTTTACCTATTATTAGTGTTCCTTATTGTACTTCTATAAATATAAAACTATAACCACATTAATAGTATAATCTCTGTCCAGTAAGAATTTCATTAGGTGTTAAGGTTATACCCACAAAAGCTCTACAGCAAAAGTCAGAGGACAGAGCTATACAAACTGACAAAGAGAAGCAGGAAAATGAAACCTAAGACCCTGAAAACACCTGGAACAAGTGCAGAAGAAACTAGCACAGAAGAATTTCGGAGTCACATAACTGAAATGTCTGAATAAATAGCATCTGAAGTAAAGAAACAACTGCAGAAAGATATAGAGGAAATCAGATAGGAAATAACCTATGAAATAAAAAAAGAAATATCTGAATTAATACTCTATGAAGTAAAGAATCAAATGCAAAACATATAGAGGATATCAGATTACAAATAATCTCAAGTAAAAAAGAAAAGATAACTATAATGAAAACAATTGATAACTGCTTCTCATGAAGGCACAGATTAAAAACAAGAGAATAGGTTAGAAAAATGATGGATTCCTTGAAGGAGCAATATAGGAAAGTAATAGATCCCATGAAGCCAACTCAAAGACATATAGAGAAACTTAAAATCTCAATCACACGCTTGCAAAATCGGTTGAGTGAAAGGGAAGGTAGAGTTTCAGATCTTGAAGATGCTATTGTAGCTAGTGAAAAGGTAAGAAAAGAACACTTAAAAACAACTAGGATGGGGGAACCCCCCAGACCCAGTCCTAGCCCAGGCCTGGTGAGTGTGTGGGACAGCTAACCACTACCC
>NW_004524669.1:7703487-7704920 GCF_000260255.1 Octodon degus | reverse complement strand
CAGAACTGAACCACAGCTTGAAACAAATGGACTTGGTGGACATATACAGAATATTCCACCCAAACACAGCTGAATACACATTTTTCTCAGCTGCACAATGGTCATTTTCTAAAAGAGACCACAAACTGGTCCATAGGTCATGCTTAAGTATATGCAAGAAAACAGAAATTATCCCATGCACATTATCTGACCACAGTGCAATGAAATTGGAAATAAATACCAAAAGAAACAAGAAAAAAACATTAAAATCATGGAAATTAAATGACACTTTACTCAGCAACTAATGGGTCACAGATCAAATTAAAGAAGAAATTCAACAATATCTACAATTCAATGAAAATTCAAGCACAACTTATCATAATTTATGGGATATGCTGAAAGCAGTTCTCAGAGGGAAATTCATAGCTGTGAATTCACACATTAGGAAAGCAGAAAGGGAACAAATAAATACCCTAATGCTGCACCTTCAACAATTAGAAAAGGAAGAGCAAACCAAATCCAGAGTCCAAAGATGGGAGGATATCATAAAGATTAGAGCAGAAATTAATTCAATTGAGATGAAGAAAACAATTCAAAGAATTAAAAATGCAAACAGCTGCTTCTTTGAAAGATTAAATAAAATTGATAAGTTCCTAGCTAAGATCATCAAAAAGAGGGAAGAAAAAATTCAAATACAAGCAATAAGGAATGAAAAGGGGGAAATTACAACAGACCAGTGGAAGTTCAGAAGATTATCAATTGCCACTTTGAGAATTCTTCCTCTCACAGAATAGAAGACACAGAAGAAATGGACAGATTCCGAGAAAGGTACAAATTACCACAACTGAATAGACAAGATATAACCACTTTCAATAGCCCAATAACAGTCAATGAAATACGACATGTAATTAAAAACCTACTGGCAAAAAAAATCCAGGTCTGGATGGATTCACAACTGTATTCTACAAGATATTTACAGAAGATGTAGTCCCAAAACTCCTGAAACTATTCAACGAAATGAAAAGGAAGCATTCCTCACAAAATCATTCCTGAAAGCAAGTACTATACTGATACCAAAACCAAGGAAAGACGCAACTAAGAAGGAAAACTACAGGCCGATCTTCCTCATGAACATAGATGTCAACATCCTCAATAAAATACTACCAAATAGAATACAGCAAATCATCAAGAAGATCATACACCATGACCAGGTAGGATTCAGCCCAGGAATGCAAGGATGGTTCAATATTCGAAAATCTAAAAATGTAATAAACTATATCAATAAAGCAAAAACTAAAAACCACATGATCATCTAACTTGATACAGAAAAGGTTTTTGACAAAGTCCAACACTCATTCATGTTCAAAGTCCTACAAAAAACTGGAATAGATGGCCTCTACTTCAATCTGGTAAAAGCCATTTATGAAAACCCAAGGGCTAATATAATCCGAAAT
>NW_004524669.1:7698058-7701612 GCF_000260255.1 Octodon degus | reverse complement strand
GAAAGCAGGATCTCGAGGACTAACTAATCCGAATTGAGAAAGGAGAAAAACTAGGAAACATGACCCTGTGAAGCCATGCATTTGTATGTAGAAGATGGGCAAGACCATGATCCTTAGAATCTCCAGAAGATTTTTTAATCTAGCAGTTAATTGGAAACATTCTCACCCTGACTAACTATATATACTGATACCAGTGACCTAAACAACTGCACTGAAAGTGGTGATCTGTGGTTGTAGTTCCATGCTTGGAGTGCCTGTAATTCTGGTCTTCTGAGTGTGGGCTGCTTGTCATCACATGCTGTTGCTGCTGTGCTGTCTCTTGGGTAGATGATTGTTCAAAAAGAAGGGGTGTGAATGAAGACAAGAGATAGGAAAAGGAATATCGTGGGACTGTCCTGCTCTAAGGTTGTATATGGTTAGATTTTTGGACTTATATGTAAACATAAGTATATAATTCTTTTTGCCTATTTTTAAAAATATAGTCTAATCTTTAAATATTGTTTCATCATATTCTATAAGGACTTAAAGTTCAACATATCAATACTTGATGAAAAATACCTGTTCCATGTTATGCCTAGGATGTTTGATATGCAGACAGATAGTGAGATTAAGCGTAACAGCCTAGGTTGTATGGTAACAACAATAGGCTTATTTTCTAGATTGTTAGCAACCTAAGTTTGCAGGCCAAAATTAGAGAAACGGGAGGCCCACAATGAAAACCAACATTTTGGCCCTAGCCTTTCAAGGTCAATTAAGACTCAGGACATATGAGAACCTGTACTGTAACATCATGTAACTCGGTAGTTTCCCAAATTTTCTGATCAAGGAGATTATGGGGACAAAGAGGGAAGTGGTCAATGATGTAGAATGTGCCTAAGGAGAGTCACATAGAGAGGAAACATTCTCTCAGTCTTTTAGAGAGCACACTGGCCAAGCAATGGGTATGATTCATCCACATGGCTGACACTGACAAAGGTTCTACAATATGAGATACACGATTTCAGGATAAATCCTGAGGGGATTTCACTGACCTTATCAGACCCAAAAGCTACAACTCTTGTTGCATAAGTCCTGCTATACCTTGGTCTTAACCATCCAGCAGAAAAGTATAAAAACAAAGCATAAGAAATAAAGCCAAGCTCTTATGTTGAGCTGTAAGGGACTCAGGTCAACAATTTCTGACATTGCCAGTCAAGCGGAATACCCAATACTATTATGGGCTACTGGACTCTTTTAGAATATTTTGCCGAGTTTACACACCTATAACATTTAAATGATGGAACTTAACCAAAAAAAGGGGAAACAGATGAATATCCATTTTTTATCTGTGTATTCAAAGTGGTTAGGATCGATATAAAGTTACATTCTCTTAATGAATAGAGGGATTTGTTCTAATGGTGTTTGTAAATAGGATATCACGTCTGCATCTTGTACAGCAATTAACCACTAGCAAGGATGTATGCAATGTGTTAATTATTGAAACTGTACTACCAATTTGTTTTGAAACTGTCTCACTGCAGTTTCTTTCTCAATAAAATTATGGGAAAATAAAAGAAGGAAAACCGATGAGAGTAACAGTCAACTTCTCTTCACAAACCATGAAGACAAGCAGAGCATGGAACAGAGTATTTCAAGAACTCTAGGGAAACAAATTCCAGCCCAGACTATAGTACCCTACAAAACTCTCTTTCACCAAGACCACAGAGTGAATGAGAACTTCTGCCGTGCATTCGGGACACCTCTAGATCCAGCCCAAGCCCAGGCCTGGTGAGTGTGAGGGAGGGCTTCCCCCTCCCAAGTACCTGCCTGTGGGAACTCTCCAGACCAAAACCCAGGCACGCCCTGTGAGTGAGACACTCTGTCATACCCTCAGGAACCCTCTGGAGCCCCCCTCCCGAAAACCCACCAAGTGAGTGAGAACTTCTGCCATGCATTTGGGACTCCCAATTCAGCCTCATCCCAGGCTCAGAGAGTGTGTAGGAGAGCTTCTGGATCCTGTACACCCGCAGGACCTTTCTGGATGAAACCCAGGCATGCTGCATGAGTGAAACACTCTGCAGCACCCTTGGGACCCCTCAAAACCTCCGGAGCCCATCTCCCAAGTTCATCAAGTGAGTAAGAACTTCTGCTGCTCTCACAGGACACCACACACCCAGCACAAGCCCAGGCCCAGTTAGTATTTCAGAGAGCTTCTGCACTCCCCTGTGTCGCTTAGGCCAGGTGCACAACAGAGAGGCACCACAAGTTCACTGTTGTACCAGAGGGGCACGACAGGTTTACTTCTAAGGGTAGCAGCATGAAGGAGGTGAGCACAACAGCTAGACCCAAGGAAGGAAAAACTGGATAAACTCAAAAGTAATAGATGTGCGCCCAAATTTCAGTAAATGCTAAGATTATAACAACACCAAAGCTCTACAACAATAGTCAGAGGTCAGTGCTATAGGAAATGACAAAGAGAAGGAGCAAAATGCAATCTCAGGCCTTGAGCCCACCAAGAACAAGTACAGAGGACATTAGCTCAACTGAAATGTATGAATTAGTAGAGTCTGAAATACAGAAACAACAGCAGAAAGTATAGAGGAACTCAGATCTGAATTAATCTCTGAAACAAAAAAAGAAATCTCTGAATTACCAGTGTCATAAATAAAGAGACAACAACACAAAGATATAGAGGAACTCAGATCAGAATTAATCTCTTAAATGAAAAAAGAAATCTATGAATTAATAGCGTCTGAAGTAAAGAATCAAATGCAGAAACATATGGAGGAAAACAGATCTGAAAATATCTTTGTAGTAAAAGAATTAATAACTGCTTCTAAAGAAGACATTGATAAAAAAAATACAGGACATTAGAAAATTGATGGATTCCTTTAGTGAGCAATACAAGAAAGAAATAGCATGAAGCACAGTCAAAGACATATAGAGGAACTCAAACTTTTAATCACAAGCTTGCAAAATCATTTGAGTGAAAGAGAAGATAGAGTTTCAGATCTTGAACATGATGGTTCAGTTAGTGAAAAGGTAAGAATGAATCTCTTAAAAACAACTAGGATGCAGGAAAAAATAATTTATCAACTGCAAGATGATGCAAAGATGCACAATGTGAGACTAATAGGAATCAATGAGAAAGAAGGAGTTAATACCAATGAAATAAAAAGGATAAGGGCAGAAGTAATAACAGAAAACTTCCTAAATATGGGGAAAGAATCTGACATTCAGATCACAGCAGCATACCGAATGCCAAATAATTTCAACCCAATTAAAAAGACAATGAGACATGTAATAGTCAAGATCCCAGAAATCCAGTGCAAGAATAATATACTGAAAGCCACTAGAGAAAAGAAACAGAACACATTTAAAGAAAAACCCATCAGAATAATGGCAGACTTCACTTCACAAACAATGATGACAAGAAGAGCATGGAGCAGCGCACTTCATGTCCTCTATGAAAACAAATTCCAGCCCATACAACTATACCCTGCAAAACCCTCTTTCAAGTTTGATGGAGAAGTGAAATACTTCTATGACAAAGAACAACTAAAGAATTTCATGAT
>NW_004524669.1:7695818-7697618 GCF_000260255.1 Octodon degus | reverse complement strand
GAAAAGTTCAAGAGGAAGACATAACACTCATAAATGTATATGCACCAAAAACGGGAGCAACCAGCTATATAAGACAAATCTTAATGGACATGAAAAGTCTAATATCCAATACCACAATCTTAACAGAAGACATTAACACCCCCTTTTCTCAAAAAGAAAGGTAAAGCAGACAAAATATTAGCAAAGAAGTAACGGAACTGAACAAGAGCTTGGAAGAAATGGAATTAGTGGACATATAAATAGTGTTCCACCCAAAGACAGATGAATATACATTTTTTTCTCAGCTGAATGTGGATCATTTTCTAATATAGTTCATATACTGGTATATAGGTCATGCTTAAGTATATTCAAGAAAACAGAAATTACCCCATGCATGTTATATGACCACAGTGCAATGAAACTGAAAATAAATGAGACAAGAAAACACAAAAATCCCATAAATATATGGAAATTAAACAACACCTTCCTCAGCAACCAATGAAGCACAAACGAAATTAAACAACAAATTGAAAAATATCTACAATTCAATGAAAATTCGAGCACAACTTATGGGAACTTATGGGACACGATGAAAGCAGTTCTCAGAGGGAAATTCATAGCTGTGAAATCATACATTAGGAAAACCGAATGGGAATAAATATATATCCTAATGATGCACCTACAACATCTACAAAAGGAAGACCAAATGAAACCTAAAGTCCAAAGACAGGAAGAAATCATAAAGATTAGAGCAGAAATTAATTCAATTGAGATGAAGAAAATAGTTTAAAGAATTAATGAATCAAAAAGTTGGTTCTTCGAAAGATTAAAAAAAAAATTGATAAGACCCTAGCTAACCTGAGAAAAAAGAAAAAAGAAAAAATTCAAATACAAGGAATAAGGAATGAAAAATGTGTAACTACCACAGACCCAGTAGAAATTCAGAAGATTGTCTATAACTACATTGAGCACCTTTACTCTCACACAATAGAAGACACAGAAGAAATGGACAGAATCCTACAAAGGTACAAATTACCAAAACTGACTCAAGAAGATATAACATCCCTCAATAACCCAATAACAGCCAGTGAAATACAAAATATAATAAAAAGCCTAACGAAAAAGAAAATTCCAGACCCTGATGGATTCACAGCTAAAATTCACATATAATCCCAATACACCTAAAACTCTCCAATGAAATTGAAAAGAAAGCAGTTCTCCCAAAATCATTCCTCGAGACAAGTATTATACTGATACCAAAACTGAGGAAAGACACAACTAAGAAACTACAGGCCAATTTCCCTCATGAACATGAATGCAAAAATCCTCCATAAAATCCTAGCAAATAGAATGCAGCAAATCATCAAGAAGATCATACACCATGACCAGGTAGGATTCATCCCAGGGATACAAGGATGTTTCAATATACATAAATCTATAAATGTAATACAATATATCAATAGAGCGAAATCTAAAAATCACATGATCATCTCAATTGATGTAGAAAATGCCTTTGAAAAAGTCCAACACTCATTCATGTTCAAAGTCCTACAAAACATTGGAATAGAAGGCCTCCACTTCAATCTGATAAAAGCCATCTATGACAAACCAATGGTTCACTTAATTCTAAATGGGGAAAAGCTGAAATCTTACTCTTAGATCTAGCACAAGACAAGGATGACTTCTATCACCCCTCCTTTAAATATAGTTCTGGAAACATTAGCTAGAGCCATTAGACAAGAGAGAGAAATAAAAGGAATAAGAATAGGTAAAGAAGAAGTTAAATTATCATTATTTGCAGATGACATGATACTTTACTTG
>NW_004524669.1:7693620-7694663 GCF_000260255.1 Octodon degus | reverse complement strand
TGCAAATTAAAAGAACAGTGAGATACCATCCCACTCCAGAAAGAATGGCTATCATAAAGAAATCAACCAACAACAAATGTTGGAAAGGCTGTTCTGAAAAAGGAACACGTCTACACTGATGGTGGGAATGTAGAGTGGTGGAACCATTATGTAAATCAGTGTGGAGACTCCTTAAAACAGTAGGACTGGAAATCCCATTCAAACCAGCTATTCCACTACTGGAAATTTTCCCAAAGGAACTGAAAACGTCATATCATAGTAATTTATGTGTACCTATGTTTATAGCAGCACAATTTGTGATAGCCAGATCTTGGAAACAACCAAGAAGCCCATTTCCTGAGAAATGGATGAAAAGGATGTGTTATTTTTATACAATGGAGTATTACTCAGCATTAAAGAATGATACACTGGAAGCCTTCATATTTATGTGGATGCCACTTGAAGTTATACTTATAAGTGAAATAAACCAGACCCATATGTGTAAATATTGTATAGTCTCCCTAGTATAAGAACTCAAAAGAAGAAATACAAATGGAAAGGTTTATCACAATTAAAAGGAAATTGAGAACTTGAGGATTAGACAATGAAGAGAGAGAAAGGAAAAAAGTTTTGGAACATGACAAGGGCAAAGCTATACATTTATCCTCACAAAATTTGTAAGGCAAGGATACAGTGAATCTGCAGCATGTTTTTGAAACTAGCAGTTAATTGGTAGGATTCTCACCCTGACTAACTACATAGGCTGATAATTGTGAAATAAGCAACTACACTGAAGATAGCAATGTGTAATTGTAGGGTCATGCTTGCAGTGCCTGTCATTCTGGCCTTCTAAATACATGCTGGTTGTCATGACACGCTGGTTGCTGCCTTGCTGTATCTTGGGTAGATGTTTGTTTAAACAGGAAGGAAGTGGTGAAAGAAGGCAGACGACCAGAAAAGGGGTGTCGTGGGACTGTCCTGCTACAATGCTGTACATGGTTAGATTTCTAAACTTCTCTGTAAAAATAAGTAATTGTTTATTCCTATTTTCTAAATATATTTTT
>NW_004524669.1:7679942-7687217 GCF_000260255.1 Octodon degus | reverse complement strand
CGCACACTCACCGGACCTGGGCTAGGACTGGGTCTCCATAAAATTATTTAAAAATTAAAATAAAATATTTCAAATCCTTGACATTTTTAAAGCACCACTAAGTCCACTTTTATAGAGAATAAAGTTGCTCAGATATCTTTCTCTACTTCCTGCAAGGTATGCTGCTTTACTCCCCCATTTTAAGATGATTTCTTGAAAAAGGAAGCTATTAATTCCCCACATATCTCACTCCACATTTTCATGAGATCAAAGTATAGAGCCAAATCCCAATATCTTGGGACAGAGAACTTCCCCAATGCAATTGAGAATATATAGAAGCCTTGTTTAAAATTTTATTCTGATATTTATTAGCAATAACATAGTTAAGTTTGAATAAACTTTAGAGTTCTTTGCCAGGCATTAGCATAATGGAAGCAAGAATATTGGACAAATTTTCTACTTACTAGAAATTTAACATTTTATATTTAGTCCATATAAATGGAGTCCTACTAGTTTTCTACACTGACAAATACCAGCCATTAAGTAAGATTGTGTTCTGTAAAGGAAGTTGATGCACTAGAAACAACTTGTAAAAAGTATTCTCTCAAACAACTGACAAATTTGAGATCAGCTATCATTGCTTTTCACTGAAGAAGCTGGTAGGAGACAATGAATTTATACTGACCGCTCTAATTTCAGTATGAGTAGTGAACTGACAGACTTCAGATACTGACACATTATTGAAAGAGAAAAATATTTAGTTGACATGATAGTAGTAGCTTTGTCTTGTTAGTCAGTACAATACATGTGATCTCCACATATAATCAGTAAATTATTGGGAAGTCTCAAAGGATGGTAGGTATGGTGTGATCAACAGAGATCTGAAGCTTTTGTAATTTAGATAATGCTTATCTCCCTTTCTTAGAATTGATTTGGTTTCCCTATAGTCACTAGAATCAAAATTGGCTGGATTTTCTTAAGTGAAGTTCCCATTCTAATACCAAAGATGTGAAAAGAAATTCTCTCTGACAAACTTTATATATTTCCATGGCTGATTTATATAAACATATTTTGTGGCTTTTATGGATAGTTAGACTATTCTCCATATTTTATTTAGTACAGTTTAGTAGGACATGCTCCCACTTCTAAACTAATAATCTCTGAAAGGAAATAAATACCACAATAAAAGTATCCTAACATTCTTTCATTAAGAATATTTCTGGTCAAGATTTCTCAGAAGAAAATAGCTAGTCAATAACATTTACTCTCCTATCTGTACTCCACAAAAGTGCCTTAGACTGGAACTAAATTGAGTAATTAACAACATTTTGAGTCATGTCTCTTAAATTACAATAGATTTTACAGATGTACAACTTTTGTATTATGTTAGATTTGAGTGTTTGGGTATCATATCATGAAAAAAAGAACATGCAGAACTTGGATGATAAAATAAATGGATTATTAGAGGAACTGATGCTTGCTCTGCTCATCATATATTTTCCCATATAAAAAGAACCCTGATTTTAATAGAATTAGTTCTTCACAACTGTATATAGTAGTTGAGTCTTATGCACAATTTCCCTTTCTACAGTTTCAGTCAAATGTGCCTGAAAGTTACACTATAATTCGGTAAGATATTGAGTGAATTATGTTCATGTGACTTTTATTACAGAATATTGTTAAAATTTTTCTACTGTTATTTGCTGCTATGCCATAGCTATTAATTCAACTTTAGCATAGATATTTTTGTTTAGGAGAAAAAAGTACATAGAGATTTTTTGCATCATCTGCAGTTACAAGCATCCACTGGGGAACTTGGAATGTGTCCTGTGCAAATAAAAGATGAAGCTTCAGTGTGGAGCCTTGCCTTGCCTAGAAAATGACAGGATACATGCTCAAAGATGGAATTGCATTCTAGTCTTCTTCACTAGAATGTAAATTTCCACGGAGAGAACTTTGCCTGAAAATTTTTGAAGTAAATATTTTTAGTCATGTGTCATTTGACAAATCTGATTCTATTTGGATATTGCTCCCCTGCTTTGCATTTTCTAGCTACTCAGAATGAGAAAACTCGTTTATTTTAGTCTTATCATTGCATATGTGCAGCTGTAGCAAAAGAAAATGCATATGTCTGAATATTTACCTTTGCTTAAATAATACAAATTTGATTTCTGTTGGTTCAAAAAAGAAATGCAACTATAAAATATTCCTTTGAGAAAAATAATACTAATTATTAGACTTCCAGAAGCTAGGAATTTTTATTTTTTTCTTTTCTAATAATTTTATTGAGAAATAAATAGCAATGATACAGTTTCACAACCGATTAGTGAGACAGTTTCAATAATTAGTACATTGCATATTGTTGTCTTCTTAGTGGTTATTCATAGTACAAATGCAGACATGATATCCTGCCTACAAACACTATTAGAACAAATCTTTTTACTCACTGAATTAAGAGAAAGTAGCTGGATATCTACCCTAACTTTTGAATATACAGATACTAAATAGTCCTTCAGTTGTATCCCCTTTTTTGTTAGTTTTGTCAGAGAAGGGTATTCCATTGTCATTTAGATATTGTAGGTGTGTGAATTCAACAAAATATTCCAATATAGTCCAGCAGTCCATAATAGTAGTCAGTTTTCTGCAGGACTACCAATGTCAGAAGTTGTGGACTTGAGCCTTTTACAGCTCAGCATATTAATATGACTTTAATTTTATGCTTCATTTTTATACTTTTCTTCTGGATCGAATTTTTAAAGGATACTTTTTAAATGTTATTGTTCCATGTTATGTCTAAGGCATTTGATATTCAGACATATAGTGATATTAAGCTCAACTGCCTCTGTTACAGGGTAATAATATCATTAAGTTTCGCTTCTGGATGATTAACAACTAAAGTTTGCAAACCAAAAATTAGAGAAAAAAAGGGGCTACAAGGATAGCCAATATTTTGGCCCTAACCCTCCAAGGTCAGTGAAGACTGAGGACATAAGAGAACCTGTGCTGTGACATCTTGTAACTAAGTGGTGTCCCAAATTTCCTGTTCAAGGAGATTATGTGACCATGGAGGAAAGTGGTCGATGGTGTACAGTATGCTAAAGGAGAGTAACCTAGACAGAAAACATTTTCTCAAGCTTTCACAGAGAGCAAATTGGTCAAGCAATGGCCATGACTCATTCAGATGTCTGACACTGACAAAAATCTACAAGCTGCTGTACATGGTTTCAGGGTAAATCCTGCAGGGGTTTGACGGATCTTGTCAGATATAAATGTATCATTTTTAGTTATATAGTTCTCACTTTAACATGGTCTTAACCATCCAGCAAAAAAGTATAACCATGAGGTATAAAAAGTAATGGAATATTGATATGCTGAGCTGTAAAAGGCTCAAGTGAACAACTTTTGACAATTTCCAATTCTGCTGATAACCCACTACTATCATGGACTATTGGAATATATTGGTTTATTTTGCTGAATTCAAGTACCTAAAATATTTGAACTAACATTAAATATGAAAAGGTCCTTTGAAGACTTCTCCAAATATAGCTGCTCTAACAGCAATGGAACACCCATCTCTGACAAAACAAAACAAAATTGGGGATATATATGATAGGCCATTTTGTTGAAAAAAATATATATATATATATTCAGATCAATATACAGCTACTTCTCTTAGTTCAATGAAAAGAAAGATTTACTCTAATGTTGTTTACAGAAGAGATCAAGTCTGAATCTTGTGCTCTGAATAACTACTAGAAGACAATTTGCAGTGTATTAATTATTGTAACTGTCCTACTAACCTGTTTCGAAACTGTCTCACTGCTATTTCTTTCTCATTAAAATTAATTTTAAAAATTTTAAAAAATGAAATAGAAAAAAGAATAAAATGTTATTAAAAAGAAAGAAGAGGTCCACCTATTCTGTGTTGCTTGGAATGTAGACTGGTACAACCACTGTGGAAATCAGTACAGAGATGACTCAAAAACTAGAAATGAAAACTAAACCTAGAAGTTTAAATCAACCCACGTATTCCTCTTCTTGGTATCTTCCCAAGAAATTTAAAAACATCATACTGCAGCAAGGTTTCCACATCTGTGCTAATAATGGCTCAGTTTGTAGTAGCTATTTCTTGACCACAGCCCAAATGCCCATCAATTGATGAACGTATAAAGATGTGGTTTTGTATGCAATCAAGTACTATTCAATTATGAATAAGGATAAACTTGAGACATTTATATGTAAATGCATGCAACGTGAGACCATACTCTTAAGTGAAATAAATCAAACATATATGTGTAAATATCTTATTATTTCTCTGGTGTAAGAAATCAAAAGTATAATAATAAGGACCAGAATATATAACAGATATTATGTAATAGGCAGAAAATGCTCAATTGTAAAGGGGAACTATAGAGGGAGGAGAAGGAAAGGAAAAATGTCAGAAAAAAAGAAAAATTGAAATAATATTTTTATAAATAAAAAGGGGGAAAGGAGGATATGGAAATGGGATTTTAAAAAATAGAGATGATTCAGGTATAGATACAAAGTCCCTATGTCGGAAGTGATCATTAGGTATATTAGTGATCATTAGGTATATGTAAAAAGTACCAGTAAATTTAATTACTAAATAAGAAAGGAAAGAACAACTATACAGAAAACTAGAAGCTATATTGTGTAAAAGTATGAAATATGAACATTCTTTCTCAGTTAAGGTTTTTATTTTTGATTTGTCTTTTCTATAAAACTGGAATATTTGATGAAGTACTAAATATTTCATAAAGTGCTGTCTGGAGAATGAAAAGCTCAAAGAAAGGCATCGAGACCACATGTACCAAATATCACAGGATGTCCGTTCTGAAAATTTTTAATTCTAAAACTGAACTGAATCAAAATTTAAAAATTATAAGAGTGACTAACAATCTTAAAAGTAGATACTGAAATAAGTTTTCATCCTTGAACACACATCTTTGTATCATTCATACCTGATCACTGTGGGAATGACAGCCACAACACAGGATTCACTCATTTACTGAATAGATGAGTTTATTAACAAATAAGAGGGGCTGGGGAGATAGCTCAGTGGAATAAGCACTTCCCTGGCAAGCACAAGCCTGAGTTCAATCCCTGGTTCTGGAAAATAAAATAAAATAAAAAGACTATCTGTCAACCAAAACATGATAAAACTGATAGAGGCAAGGCTCTGGAAATATGCTTATTTTCAAATCCAGGTCTTGCACTTTCTAGCAATTAATAGCTCTCGTATCTCTCTTTTTTTTTCTCTCTTTCTTTCTTTTTTTCTCCTGTTCTTGGTATTGCAAATGAAATTCAGGATCTTGCACTTGCCTGGCAGACACTTAGGCCACTGGCCTAGTATCCCTTTCTGTCCAATGACGACAACAAATTGAAGCAACCTCATTATTATGCTAAGTGAATAAGATAATCCAACCAAACAAACTAACAGAATACATCAGGAGTATTCAACAACTATTAATTGGTATCACCAATTTTATTATTTTTAAATTATATTATAGGGAAAGAAATTATGATTAGGATGGAAATTTCACAGTGTCTATGGGAAGAGATACAGCTTTGCTTCTACAGAGAACAGAGCAAATTCATCTTATCACATATTATTTCTAAAGACAATAAGAAATTTAAAAAGCAGAAACAATACCAAATTTCACTAAACACAATATTAGAAATTCAACAATGGTTGTTATATTGCATATTATTATATTGAAATTAGTTGTTCAGTTTGCCATATATAAGCATGCAAAATTGGTTTAAAAAAAGGAAGAAAATTTAAAACAAGAGAGGAAAAAATAAGCATTAACTTCTTTCAAAAGTCCAAAAGAAATCAGCAATACAATTATCCAAGCTATATATATATATATATATATATATATATATATATATATATAATTAATTCTCCCTTCTTTCTTTCTTTTTTCCTTTCCCTCATCCTTGTCATTCTTTCCCTTTGAACAGATTCATTATCTTTCAAAGTATTTATTGTACCTTTCAGATTTTATTTACTCCTCAAGTTCTTACACTAGTAAGACAATATGATGTTTACACTTGTGGGTGTGCTTTATTTCACTTATATATATGGTCTCTTGTTGCATTCATTTAGTTATTAAAAACCCCTAGTTTGGGGCTGGGGAGATGGCTCAGTGGAGTAAGCACTTCCTTGGCAAGTGCAAGGGCCTGAGTTCAATCCCCGGTTCCTCAAAAAAACAAAATAAAAACCCTCTCGTTTATCTTTCTCTATAGCTGAGAAATACTCCAATTATAAAAATACCACATTCTTTTATTGATTCCTTGGTTTATGGGTATTTGGGTTGTTTCCAAGATTTAGCAATGACAAATTGTACTGCTTATAAACATGGGTGCATGTATATCATTATGGTATGATGTTTTCTGTTCTGCTGAAAAATACCCAAAAGTTGAATATCTAGGTTGAGTGGGACCTCTGATGCTAGTTTTGTGAGACATCTCCACATTGATTTCCATAGTGGTTATACCAGGTTATATTCATACCAACAATAGAGAAGGGTTTTTTTTTTTTTTCCCCATACCCCTCCAGCATTTGTAATTAGTTGACTTCTTAATGACAGGCTTTCTTTCTGGAGTGTGATAGAAACTCACTGTTCTTTTAATGTGTGTTTCTCAAATGAATAATGACATTGAATGTTTACCTGTGTTTAGATTATTTATTTATTTGTCACTTGTATTTCTTTATCTGAAAGTGTATATTCATCTCAGATGCCCGTGTTTTGATTTACTCTTTGAATTTGGGGGCCTGATTATTTTATTCTCTATATGTTTGAGATAGAATTCCTTTATATGAGGGACAGTAAATTAATTTTTTTTCAAAATTTGTAGAATTTCTTATGCCTCTCTTTGGAATTTTTTTTCGACTTTTCAAAAAGATAAGATCCCAGTTGTTAATTTCTTGAAGTATTTCCTATGAAGTTTGGTTTTTGTTCATGAACTCTTTACCTACATCTATGTCTTCAAGAGTTCTACCTACTTTCTCCTCCAGTAGGTTAAATGTTTCTGCTTTAATATTTAAATATTTGATACATTTTGTTTTTTTGCTATCTAAAAATACAAAACAGTAAAAAAAATTAAAAATGATACAAAACTTCACCAAACTGAACAATAAGAATTTTACAATGGCTGCTGTAAAACATGTTGTCTTTAAATTAGTTTTCTAGATTACCAGATATAAACATGAAAAACTGATTTTAAAAAGTTATAAGAAATTAAGGGCTGGTGAGATGGCTCAGTGGT
>NW_004524669.1:7674893-7677427 GCF_000260255.1 Octodon degus | reverse complement strand
TTGTTCCTTCTCATCGTTTTTTGTATCACTGTCCTCTGCCCTTTGTTGTAGATCTTTGCTGTAGTTATAACCTTCACACCTACTGAAGTTAAGGTGGAGCTCTACAGAGTTTGGACTTATCCAGCTGAGTCTGGCTTAGGTCTGGCTGTTGTGCTCAGCTCCTTCCCACTGCAGACCAGGGCTAGGACTGGGTCTGGGCATTCCCGGAACTCTGCAGAAATTCCTACTCGGCGGGAGGGGTGGGAGAGGTACGGCGGAGTGGTGGGGGGCAGCCCGAGGGGGTGGGAGAGTGTCCGGCCCACGCTGCGCCTCGGCTGGGACTGTTCCTGGCAGCGCAGGGTAGCAGGAAGCTCTCCACACACTCACTGGACCAGGGCTAGGACTGGCTTTTCTTTCTTTTTCTTTTTTTTTTTTTGTTTTTTGTTTTTTGTTTGTTTGTTTGTTTGTTTGTTTGTTTTTTAACTGGGGATTGAACTCAGGCACTTGTGCTTGCTAGGGAAGTGCTTATTCTACTGAGCCATCTCCCTGGCTCCTGTAAGTAGAACTTTGAAAAAGAGAATCATGAAGAATATATTCAGGGCTTTCCATAATTATTTTCTGTGGATTCATCTGAATTTTTGATTTTTGTTTTATTGGCCCTGAACTAACAAAGTATTGGCTTTCCTTTGCTCTGTGTCAATGGCATGGTAAAATATTTCAAAATATTTTTCTAACTTTTTTTTCAAAATATTTTAGTACTATCAAAACATTCTCAGAGCACAGGCCAGGTGAGTAAGTGAGACTGCCAGGGGCTACTGAATGCTGAATAGACCCAGAGTGCAGGGCCGCAAGTGAGAGTACAGGCCCAGTGTAGATACCTTCAGCAGAACTCCATGCAAAGAGGCTAGAGACAAGACCCTCCCCACTGATTCAGGAACAGAACATCTTGCCAGAGTGACACAAAGGCCTCAAATCTAATGGCTGCAGCAGAAGGAAGTGGAGCACAGCACCCAGATCCAAGAAGCAACACCCACCTGGAGGAATCTGAACTTTGTAGATCTGGGCCTGGTGCTAAGGTAATAACTCTATCTAAGCTCTACACCAAAGGTCAGAAGACAGTGGTATACAAAATGACAAAGAAAAGCAACAAAATGCAGTCTCAGGCCCTGAGTCCACCCAGTACAAATGCAGAAGAAATTAGCATACAGGAAACTGGAAATCACACTCCTGATATATCTGAAATAATAGCATTGGCAGTAAAGAAACAACTGAAAAAAGGTATAAAAAAATCAGCACAGAAATAATTTCTGAACTAAAAATTGTAGTGATAACTATAATCAAAGAAGTACTAAGTGCTTCTAAAGAATACACTGATAAAAAATAGAGCAGAATATAAAAATTATGGAACCCCTAAATAAGCAATTTAGGAAAAAAATACAATGTATGAAACAGGTTCAAAGTGATATACAGGAAACTAAAACCTCAATCACAAGCTGGCAAAACCGTTTGAGAGAAAGGTGAAAATAGACTTTCTGACCTTAAAGATACCATTGCAGCTAGTGAAAAAGTAAGAAAAGATCTTTCAAAAAAAACTAGGATGCAGGGAAAAATAATTCAATACCTGCAAGAAGATGCAAAAATGAACAATGTAAAACTAATAGGCATCAATGAGAAGGAAGGAGTCAATACAAATGATGTAAAAAGAATATGGGCAGAAATAATAGCAGAAAACTTCTCAAATATGGGGCAACAATCTGACATTCACATAACCGAAGCATACAGAACTTCAAATAACATCAATCCAATGAAAACCACACCCAGACATATAATAATCAAGATCCCAGAAATTCAGCATAGGAAGAGTATACTAAAAGCCGCTAAAGAAAAGAAACGGATCACATTTAAAGGAAAACCCATCAGAATAACAGCAGATTTCTTTTCACAAACCATCAAGTCAAGAAGAGCATGGAGCAAAGTACTTCAAGTCTTACAAGAAAACAAATTCCAACCCAGACTGACATACCCTGCAAAGCTCTCTTTCAAGTATAATGGAAAAATGAAATACTTCCATGACAAAGAACATCTAAAGAATTTCATGATGACAAAGCCAAGCCTACACAGACTACTAAATGATGTTCTAGAAAGGGAGCAAATTGATCACAGCCCCATGAATGAGGATGGAAAGACCCCACCAAATAGGGAAAACAAACACAGGAGAATAAGAAGTATACAATAGTAATCTTTTATTTATTATTTTGTGTTCAGCAGTAAAATATTTCCATCAGCACACTCTACAAATGGACTTCTTGTCGGCCCTATGGGTCATGATTCCACCTGAGTCTACAGGATGAATTTCAAAGAAATAGCTGTAGCTCAGTCCCACAATTGACACCTGGCCACCAGTAACTGACATGGTCATTATGCATGTGCACAACACACTAGAACTTTGTGCAATATCCTATCCTCAAACTGTTAGAAGTGCTGGTCATTTATTTTCCATTCCAGTATTTATCTTATGTTTAACTTTTAGTACTTCTTTGTTATCATGAAAACTT
>NW_004524669.1:7664694-7674793 GCF_000260255.1 Octodon degus | reverse complement strand
AGCAGAAATCAGGAGTATAATTATCCAAGCCATCCTACATACACACATTAAATAAATCTCTTCCTTTTGATCTATTTTTGAAACTAGTGTAGGACATGGTGATAGACATGCACCAATTTTAGCCTTCATCATGTGTAAAGCCCGTTTTTCCAGAACCATTATTAAAGAAGTTATGTTTCTTCCAGTCAATATGTTTGGACACTTGGTCAAAGATGAGATTTCTTAGTGAATTTGTAGTTGTGTCTGCATTCTCTAATATGTTTTATTGATCTTTCAGTATGCTTTTCTGCCAGTACCGTGCTGACTTGTCACAGCAGATTTGTAGTATGATTTCAAGTCAGGGATTGTGATGCTTCCTGCTTTGTTTTGGTGCCCAGGATCACTTTTACTATTCCAGTTCTCTTATGGTCCACATGAATTTTAGGAATATTTTCTCTAGATCTGTGAGGTATATTAATGATATTTTCATTGAGATTGTATTTGATTTGTATAACAATTTTGGGAGTATGGTCATTTTCACAATGTTGTTTCTTCCTATCCATGAGCAAGGAATACCTTTCCATTTCTGAAATCCTCTTCAATCACATTTTTCGGAGTACTATCATTGTCACTGTATAAATCTTTTACTTCCTGGCTGGGGAGATGGCTCAGTAGAATAAACGCTTGCCTGGCAAGCTCAAGGGCCTGAGTTCAATCCCTGGTTCTGAAAAAAAAAAATAAAATAAATCTTTCACTTCCTTTGTTGGTTTGACTACTATTTCATTTTTTGGATGCTTCTATAAAAGGTATGGTTTCTCTAATTTCTGTGTGTTTGTTGTTTGTGTACAGAAATGCTATTGACTTTGCATCCTGCTATACTACTGAATCCTGCATAAACTTCTTGATGATTTGCCACCATGTCTGAACTTGTGGCTGGCTCAGTGCACACTGGGGGAAGAGCTGGCATGGCATGTGGTGCCAGGGATTGAACCCTGGTCCCTGCACTTTCCTTGGCAGGAACTTAGTCCACTGACCTGTTTAGCTGGCCCTTTGTTTTCTTGATACTAAGGAGCATTCCCCCTCCTGGATATAGACTATTAAGTATTCAACTATTTTATCATGGACATTAATGCTTTCATATCACTGTGTTCTCATTTATATGTTTCTGAGAACTCAGCTATTAGTCTAAGTTTTCCTTTGAAGATAAGCATTATCTTTAATATTTTGTGGTTACCTCTGGCTGATTCTCTTTGTCCTTGGCATTATACACTTCCATTATGGTATGCTCCTGCATGTATTTTTTCTTATTGTAGATTTTCTGAGATTATTTCACTAACCTACTCTCTTTAATTCTGCTATTTCAAATGGCCATGTTACAAACTCTCACACAGTCACCAGCACTGTACATTTTGATGTCATGCAATCAATCTATTTCTTTTATCCAAGATTTTTCAGACATCTTAGTTCTTTCATCTGTTATACTTCCTCTCTATTTAATTTTCCAACTTTAAATTAAATTTCATATTTTAATGTTGAACTAACTTTATCTTTTTAAATGAGTAGTAAGTTTATATTTCAATTTCATAATATTTTATAGATACCCCCTTTTTAAATGTGTTTGAAGGGAAGAAAAATTTTAAATGGATTCACTTGGTGTTGCAGGGAACAAAAATTTTTAAATGACTCTAAAAAAGCAAAATAGAATATGAAAGCACAGAGGAACATATAGGTTCACAGAGTGTTACATAGCTTTAAGGGTTAAAATAATGCAACTGTTTTCCACATATAACCATATACACATATGCATCTCTTTATCTTTATTTAACATTTATTGGCATGTTTATGATCCACAGGGATCCCATTCTGCTCCGGGGACTGAGGCAGAGTCCTGTTGCTTCCTGATCCCTGGCTTGGCTCTCTCTTTCCCCAGATCTCACTGTTATCCCCAGATATCACTGTTGTCCTTAAAGAATCCATACAGTTGTAAAGATCTCATGTTTCTTATCTTTTAAATAATAACATACTTTCTGGAGAAAATTTTATTACATCCCACATTGTTTTCAGTCAGAAAACTCTTAAAAGACATAATTTTGCAAGCCTCAAAAACTTTTCATAAAATATGAGTTCAAGGATAAAAATGTGATATTTATTTACTAAATACAAGAATGGGTGATGTAAGTCAGCCTTTCAAAGATTAGTATTAAAAAATCTCAGTAACAGCATACAAGCAACATAAAAAGGAACATAGAAAGAATACTAACAATGGCAAATGTAGATTGAAAGAAGAGATTGCAACAATGAATATAAATGAGACATTATGTCCATCCTAAGGTGATTATGTTTCTGTTGGAGTAAGCAAAGCTTGTTTTATAAATGGTAGTAGGTATACACTGTTATGTAAGAAAGTTGAAAAATCAAAGTTCAACATAAATAATAGTTGCCATACTCCATTGTAGGTAAATTTAATAAACTTTCTTTTTTTGTTGAGTTTTCTAAATTGTGTTTGCCCACTGAAGCAAAAGCTATAATACTGTCTTCAGTGGTTCTAAATGTATAGAGATCAAATTCTCAGGCAAATTACATTATAAATGTGGGAGGTTAAACAGATGGAAACGGAGGACACATTTCTATACTTAAACACAAGTGATATAGTGTTTCAAAGATAAAAGTAGGAGAACTATCACTATTATAATAGTAATGTACTAAAAGAAATAGAGAATTAAAATAAAGAAAATAATAGGTCATTATAATTAATACAAATGAGACACATCTCACCCATTTAAGACTATGGCATCTCTGTTTTGTGGATATGGGAAGAGGTTGAGTTTTAAACAGGGACAACTGTAAAATTCTAGGAAAGAAAGTTAAAATTAATTCTTAAAAAAGTGCAAGAAATAAGCCAAGCATCATTTGATTCTAAATAAAGTAGAATCCAAGAAAATGTACTCATTGATTAGGAAATTAACACTTGTGTAGTGAAAAAATATAATAGAGTGACACATAGAGCCAAAATTCTTATAACAGAAAAATTACTAAAATCCTCAAAACAATTCTCTAGCACATTCAGCTTTTGTAATATAAAAAGCTCAAAAATAAATGAATACAATTTTGAAACTATGTTTCATACAACAAATTTATTTTCAATGTTAAAACTCACAAGAGGGCAAAACTTTCATGAACCTCTGCCACATAATTTTTATCTGGATGAGTTTTAATGTGAGAATCTACACTCGAGTTCATGGCCAACAAAAAAGCAGTTTTTCTAAGATAAAATTGATCAACTTGCAAATTTTATGAATTTAAATTATGTACCTGATATAGTGTTGCCTTCATCATGAGTATGATTTGAGTATTAAATAAATATATGTGTACTTCATGTAGCACCTACCTTATGTAGGAAGTATTTTAAGTGCTGGGAAAAAACAATAAAAGTTGATTCTTTGTTAGTCTTTAAATCTTTTTTCTTTCTTTTTTTTCAAACTTTTATTGATAAACAGCAATGAGACAGTTTCAAATCAAATCAGAAGTACAGTTTCAACAAATAACACACTGCATATATTCTCCTTAGTGGTTAATTGCTGTACAAGATGCAGACTTGAGATCCTATTTACAAACACCATTAGAACAAATCATTCTATTCATTAAGAGAATGCAACTATATATCTATCCTAACCACCTTGAACACACAGATACAAAATGGACATTCATCTGTATACCCTATTTTTTCAAAGTTCCGTTATTGAATATTATAGGTGTGTAAACTCAGCAAAATATTCAAAAAGAGTCCAGTAGCCCATAATAGCATTGGGTCCTCTGTTTAACTGGCAATGTCAGAAATTATTGACCTGAGTCCCCCACAGCTCAACATAAACATTTATTTGGGATAAGGTCTTGCTACACAGCTTGGACTCTCGTAGTGATCCTTTGGTCATAGCCTCCCACAGCACAGGGATTGCAGACATGTGCCACCATGAACAGTGTTGTTGGCCAGCTAGGCACTCCCCAGTGGTGGAGCCAGTGCAGCATGTGGTGCTATGGATCCAACCCCAGTCCCTGCACTTGCCTAAACAGGCACTTAGTCTGCTTAGCTACCTCCCCAGCCCTAAATCTTATATTTAATTCAAAAATTTGAAAAATAGAATGACAAATTAGTATTTCAACACATAAAATGCACACCTAGTGATTTTTCTTTCTATGTCTTATAAGCTAATAAATATTTTTGCCACAGCTACAACCAATATAAAAGTATGCACAGAAGTATGTTTGGGAAAAAAATTATGACTGTCAAATATATAAACTGTATAACACTAATAAAATAAGTACAAAGATTTTGAAAATGATAAGAATTAATTACCTCTTATTGAATATTTTCTTGTGCTAAATGCTTGATTTATGGTACTTTATGTAATACAATTAGTGAATGAAGTGAGTAGACTAATAATTTTCATTTAATCTTCAAGGGCTCCTCAAGATTTGTTCATAGTAATAGCATAATACTTAAAACCAGGCTACTATCAATGGCTTGAACTCAATCTTTTCTTATAAATATGTACTGTAAATAAGTCAAATATATACCAAATGCAATTCTACTAAAATGCAAATTATTTTAAGTTTGAAAGTACTGACTAATATTAACTAAGACAGTTTTTAAAAAGTTGTAGACCTGTTAGGCATTAAATCCTTTTATGCAGGGCCAGCCAATTACCATAGTGGATTAAAGCACCTACTTAGGCAGACTCAGGGGTCGGAGGTTTGATCCCAGGCCTGCTGTGCTGGCCCTGCCCCTGGGAGTGCACTGAGATAGAGATTGAGACTGGGCATAGTGGCACGCGCCTGTAATCCTAGCTCCTGGGAGACTGAACACAGGCAGATTACTATGAGTCCGATTTATGTAGTGAGGCCTGTAGACACTGTAGACCCTTACTAAAATACAAAAAAAAAGAAGAAAGAAAAAAATCCTTTTATGCAACTAGCATTTGATATCAGAATAAAATAGATATCCCCAGTTAGAATGGCTATAGTAAAAACAATGAAAACCAAGAAGTGCTATTGAGGATACAGAGAGGGAAATCTTATGCACTTTTAGTGGAAATATACATTAGTATATTTTTATAGAAACAGTATGAAATTTCCCCAACAAACCTGAAAATAGAAGTATCAGATGATTCAGCTTTCTGTTGAGTACATATCCAATGGAAATAAAAGACTTAAATCTTGTTGTTTATAGAAAAGTGGATAGAATTTTAGGATACTGTACTAAGTGAAGTGAGCCACATACAGAGGAATAATTCCACATGTTCTCACTCCTGTGGGGAAGCCAAAAATATTGACTATGTTAGTGTTGACTAATGGGTTCAAATGGGGAGAGTATGGGGTTAGGAGGTCTTGAATATTAGGTAACCATATACAATAACACAGGAGAAATAATTTCTAGTGTTCTGCAGCAATGTAACATGACTATATATTTTATAAAACTCTAGAGAGGAGTTCAAAGCTTCCAAACAAGCAAAGAAATTATGCTTAGAAAGAAAAAGATGAGGGCCAGTGAGACTTGTACATTATTTATTTATTTTTAAATTATTTATTTGTTTGTTTGGTACAGGCTGTAACTATGCAGCTCAGACTCATAGTGATCCTCCTGTCTCAGCATTCCCAGCACTGGGATTACAGGCGAGTGCCACCATGTCTGGTTTTGTTAGCTCACATGGGGTTCTAGGACCAGTACAGCATGTGGTATCAGGCATTAAACTCCAGTCTTAGTGCTTGCCAGGCAGGTGCTTAGAACGTCAAGCTATCTCCTCAACCCCTATATTGCTATGATGTCTCATATAAGTGTCCTTTTGATTGGTGTTGTACCTCTGTGGATGATGGTTTCCAGAACATAAATCTGAATCCATGAGATGCAAAACTTTAACTCAAAAGTGTCTATATGTAACCATTACATTTCACTTTGCCATCAACACAATGCATTTCACCTTATAAGCAAGACAAAACTACCTTGTGAATATATAGGCATACATAAGATCTTAGTGATTATATACTAAAAATCTAATGTTTACATCTTCATCAAAGCAAAATTAAAATGAAAATATAATTACTAATCACAAATTGAGAATATTATCCTGGCATATATTCTGGGTAAATAAAAAATGATGTGTGTGCTTATATTATTAGAATTACTATTTGATAAAACAAAAATGTATGTGTTGTCATGCAGAAAAATGTCTTCATCATAATAATTTTTGGAGAACAAAAGTGACTAGGACTTTTAGAAAACAAACTTTTTCACTCTATAGTAGTTTTATGAATGTCACCAACAGCACCATTTCTCATATAATATTTTTTTCACAGCATCTTTCACATCTCTGTTTCTGAGACTGTATATTAGAGGGTTCAACATTGGTATTACCAATGTGTAGAACACAGCTACAATCTTGCTTTGCTCTGGTGAGGATATGGCCCCAGGCTGAGCATACATGAAGAATACTGTCCCATAGAATAAACCAACTACTGCTAAATGGGAGCCACAGGTGGAGAAGGTTTTACCCCTGCCTTGAGTTGAGGGAATCTTCAGGACAGTGGAGAAGATGTATGCGTAGGAAACCAGAATGGTAGCTGTGGTGGTGATTATGATAAGAGCAGAGAGAACAAACAGCACATTCTCGTTTACAGTGGTATCAACACAGGAGATCTTGATCAGGGCTGGGACATCACAGAAGAAGTGGTCCACTCTATTTTCTTGACAGAAATGTAAACTGAAAGTGAAGCTAGTCTGCACTATAGCATTGATAGATCCACAGATGTAAGATCCAGCCACCAACTGAATACAAACTTTCTGGGACATTCGTACAGGATAAAGGAGAGGGTAGCAAATGGCTGAGAGTCTATCGAAGGCCATTACGGCCAGAAGAAAGCCTTCAGTTGTGACGAACAAGGCAAAGAAGAAGAATTGTGCAGCACAGCCATTATATGAAATCTTCTTTTCATCAGTTAAGAAGTTGGCCAAAGTTTTGGGTGCGATGACTGTGGAGTAGCAGAGATCTAAATAGGACAAATTTCTAAGGAAGAAATACATAGGTGTTTGAAGTCTAGAGTCTATCTTAATGACAATTATCATGCTAACATTTCCCATTAAAATGAACATATAAATCACCAAGAATACTAAGAATAAGAGGATCTGTAGCTTTTGGGGGATTTTAAATCCCAACAGAATGAATTCAGCCACTGCTGAGTAGCTCCTGTTCAGTTCTCTCTTCATACCTCAGCCATGGGTAGAACTGGAGGATGATAAAGATGAAAGAAATAAGTGACTGGAGTACTTGTTTTAATGAAAATAAGTGGTAAGCAAGCATGGCAGAAAATGTATCATATTGTTCATATTGTTCTTAGTATTTTTATAAATGCCAGTGAATATAAATAATGGATTACTATTTTTGAAAAGTCTTAGTACAAAAGAGTGCAGTCTCAGCAGTAAACCTTATGAACACTAATCAGCAGGCAGTAAAAACTGACTCTGTAAGTGTACTTTGGGGAAACGGAGAATTTAGGAAAAGATTTGAAAATGAGAGCTTTAGTTTTTGCATTTTTTGTTCGACATTATCATCAAATTTCTGTCACTTAAACTTTTTACCCTTAATGGCAGATATTTCTCACACTTTGCAATCTACCTAAAAATGTACAATTTACTGAATATGATGTAGTTCCAATTTGTAGAATGAAAAATTGAGTTCAATTTATAGTCTCAGTTTTAATGATTTTTTAAACTTAAGCAAAATAACATAAAATTATATCTTTCTTACAATATTACAAAGAAGCTTTTAGATCCTGAGAAAGCTCTTTTCTTTTGCACCTTAACCTTGCAGCATTATTTCCGCTGTTATTTTCAAAATTATAAGGACACAAATACTATTGGCACAATTAAATCTTTTAAAATAGTGCCTATTTTACTCATATTTGTGCAACACAATGAAATCAGACTTTTATTTTACTTAATACTTTTTTCCCTTCCAAGCTTCATTCTTGCTTTCCTTTACCTATGTTTGAACAAATTCAAGTGGATATTTCTAAAATTTTGGACAAAGATATTTTTTCCTCTACAGAAAAAAATTTAATTAGAAATGAAAATGTATAAATGCATGGAAAATAAGGCAGACAAAACATTTTAAAGACAGCTACAAATGAAAATACTACAAGCAAGAAATATCTATTTAATTTTCTATTTTATTTTAAACATATGATCTCTTGATTACAAAATATTCTTAAATAAATTACAATGCAAGGATAGAGGATGAAAATTTTAATTTAAATTTCAGAAATTTGGAAATTAGGACAACAAAAAACAAATTTGAATTACTTAGAATTTGAGATTAAGCAACACATTAGCTTAAGTCATTAATCAGTTATAAATTAAAAAAGAAACTGGCAAACAATTCGATAAGTTCTATCATATTAAACTGTCTTTTTAAATTGTAGAACTATATAAATTTACAATTATATATTTATGTATATAATATAATGAATAGATTAAATTTTACCTTCATAAAGTAGTTATTAAATGTCTTTGTATTCTTTGTTGTCATCAGTACAAAAAGTATCATTAATGTTTACATGTTTTTAAGCCAGTGTAGACTGTTCAGATTATATTAAAATCAAGCTGGTCCAGGTTTAATAATCAATCTTCTTGAAAAAATTAAAGCTTAAGAGGTATGTTGATTGTTTTTAAGCTAGAGAAATGTTGGGAATAAGAGAGAAGGAAGGAATACACACACATGCACACAAGCTAGCTAAGTTAATTGTACTACTAATTTCTATTAGTTTATTGAAAAAAGAACAATTAGTGTTTATATCATTAGACCAATCTTATGTACCTATATTTGAAAATCTGAGAAACTATTTTGAAGATAATAGCATGAAATATAGTAACCACTGTTAATTTCTTCTCTTGTTTTGAAATTATGTATAGTTTTTTATTATTTTTAAAAGTTATCTTTAAAATAGAAATGGCAAATAACCTATGGTGGAGCCTAGAAACTTAATTACTACATATTTTTCTTAAAATCATGTTTTATGTTAACAAGACCTTAGTTTCAATAGGGATACGGAAAAAGGTCAATAAATATATTTAAATATATCTAAAGGAATAAACAAAGTATTGTCAAGAATTATTGTTATTTCTTATCTTACTAAACATTCTAAGATATGCCAATTTTTCATGGCCACTCGCAAAAAGACAAAAACATGAAAAGAAAGGAGCAAACCTTTAATTAAAGGAAGATTTTTGGAACTACAGAATGCATTTTTTGATCTTCAGATGATTGCTGTAATTTGCTAACATGAACAAACATTAGCAAAATTTGTAGCTTCTATCTTATTATTGTGTTTTATTTTACTGCAACTTCTTATTTATTAAGCTAACAAATAGGTCTGACGTGAGTCCTGAGAGAAATTCTCTCATGGGAAAAAAAACCAAACTGGTGGGCAAAACCTCTACAAGATATTCACTAGAGATTAGTGGGCTCTTCCTCACAATAAATAGAGAAAAAGAAAAGGGGAAAAAATATTAATTACTAAGATTATCAGACTTTGTGAAAGTAGAAAGGGCTTCTCTGTAGAACATGAGAACCAAAATTTTACACCAAAGAAAACATGCTTGGATAAAAAATTCTTCCATTTTCTTGTTTATTTAAGGTATATAAAAGGAATATTCAGTAATTTTATTTGAATGAATTACAACCTATGAATTTTAATCTCTTTTCTTATTTATGCTATAAATACATCATGCTGGTATTAGAGGAAAGTGAATACAAATAATGAGTAACAGTCAGTGAAAGTGCTGGAATAAAAACTAATAACTATCCAAATAATGCAGTTTAGCAAGAGCAGAGAGTCATACCATCATTTAAGATCTCCAGGTACAGGAAGAGGGATGTTAAAAGATTTCAGCCACATGGAGTTTCTCAAAGAGTGAAAGTCACACGGGGATATGCCAACTAGGCACTATTCCTAAAATAATATATTCAAAGACCAAAAAAAAAAAAATCACCTTATACCTACTCAGCTCTGAAATTGTGGTACAAAGGCAACTGTGGGTATTATAAAATTAGGAAGTTCATATACTATA
>NW_004524669.1:7634378-7658177 GCF_000260255.1 Octodon degus | reverse complement strand
TATCTTTGACTTACAATTTATTTAAAAGACATTGTATCATATCTTCTCCTAGTATTAGAAACATCAGAAAGTATATTTCCATTTTCTGTTGACTTTATATTACTTCTTCCCTGTCTTTTATACATACACACACATATATAAAAAAAATGTACAACCTAATATGAGATTGGTACTGTTTCATAGAAATCTTCAATGACCTTTAAATAAGGGTTCATGCAATATATTTTTATATAGTCCTGCATAACTATCATATTGAGAGCTCTTTATTGTTCATCCAGGAGCATACTGCAACTTCTCTTGACTTTTGAATTATGCTCTTTGTTATTTCCTACATGCTACGTCTGGAGGTATTAAAATATTGCAAGTTTGTAAAACTAGAAAATCTTACATTTAGTTTTCAAAGGTGTGTTTGCTAAGTATAAAATTCAAAGAGGACAGATCTTTTCTTTCAGTCCTTTAACTAGTCTAGTTTTTTATACACTTGGTCCTTTTTTTTCTTTCTAATGTGGAATAAGGTGTTAATTTTGTTATTCCATAGCTAATATTTTTTATGTATATGCTTTAATGATTTTTTTCTTTACAATAAGTTTTGGACAATTTCATTTTTGTGTATCTTGGTATGATTTTATTTAAATTTCTTGTGCAAAAGGTTCATTTTTCTTGGAAATATGGTATTATAAGTTGAACTAAATGCAGAGATTTTAAATCTTTTTAAAAAAACATATTTCTTGGCAACCTGCCCCTTCTTGCCATTGCTGGAGTCTTGTTGCACTGCATTCTCCCTATGATGGAAGGCCAGCTGAGCCCCAGATGGCTACCAGGACTCTGCCTTGCTCCACCCCACTATTGTGAGGGCTTTACTGAGTTGCTAATGGGAACAATCATGAAAGAATTGCTCAGCACATGTAAAGAAAACATAGACCAAAAAAATAGAGAATATAAAATTGATGGACACATTGAATGAACAATACAGGAAAAAATTAGAGTGTGTAAAACAGATTCAAACAGATATTCAGGAAATTAAGAATACCATTGAAGCTGGCAAAACTGACTGAATGAAACTGAAAATAAAGTTTCATTCATTCTCTCACTGTATTGCAGTGAGAGAACAAGAAAGGAAAGATCTATTAAAAATACCAAGGAATGGAAACATAACAATACAACAGCTGCAAGTTGATGAAAAAAAAAAAAACAGTATAAGACTAACAGGACTCAATGAAACAGTAGGAGTCAACACAAAAGACAAAGAAGACTATTTGCAGAAATAGTAACAGCAATTTTCCCAAGGATAGGAAAATAATATGAAACATTTAAGTGAGGCATATAGAGCCCTAAACAAAATAAATCTACACCCAGACACATAAAAATCTATAAATTCAGCAATATTACAGAATATTACAAACCAACAGCCAAGACAATTCTAAATGGAAAAAGCTTACAGCCTTCAGTTTAAAATCAGGAACAAGATAAGTATGTTAACTGTCACTGCTCCTATTCAATACAGCTCTGGAAACATTAGCCAGAGTAATAGACAAGAGAGAGAAATATTTACCCCAATGATTGGATAGTCATTTTTATTGCTTCTGTATAGAAGTAATCTTTCTTGTTTTAAATAAAAATTCCAAGCCAGGGATGGTGGTACATACCTGTAATCCTAACATTGAGGGAAGCTGAGGAAGGAGGATTACAAATTCAAGTCCCACCTGTGCAACTTAGCAAGACCCTGTCTATAATAGGTAGGGATGGAGAGAGAGAAAAGAAAAGGCTGGTGTTATAGCTCAGTAATAGAGTACCCCAGAGTTTGATTCTCTGCATCACAAAAATAATCACGTCCTCCTTAAGATAATTCTGAACACTTTTTGGAATTCATATCTGAAGTAGCTGAACTGGAATGCAGAAGTACTGAGCACTTCATTCAAGGTCTGACAAATCAAGCATGAGGGGTGTGGCTTAGTGGTAGAGGGTTTGCCAAGCATGTTGAAACCCTGGGTTTGCTCCTAGGCACTGAAAGAGGCTGTCATTCTAAATCTTTTTTTCTTCCACCATCCTTCAAGAAAATCCAAGAATTTTTTGTATTTATGCACAAAATATGTGTTATATTGCCAAGACTGACCTTGGCAGAAGAAATTAACTGTGTAGAGGTCATATGTGTTCTTCTGAAAGGTATCTTTGTGTTTAAGAAAAAAATTAATCCCTAGTACCACAAAAAAAAGAAAGAAAAGGGAAAAAAATTAGGGCCCAAGGAGATAGCTCAGTAGAATAAGCACTTGCCTGGCAAGCGTAGGGTCCTGAGTTCAATCCCTGGTACCACAAAAAAAAAAAAAAAATTATACTCTTAAGAAATGCATGGGACAAAATGTAGTATAAACACTTAAAAGTAAGAATCATTCTAATAGCCAAAAATTCAGCATTCACCTAGTAAACTTAAAATTTTGAATGTATATAAAAATAATTCCTTAAAGACACTTACATACCATAAACCTAAAGAAAAGTATCTAAAATTTGGAATTCTACTGTTGACTCTTGATAACAGTAGTAAATCTTCCATTATTAATAGTGAATAACATGTGCAATGAATCAAGGGAAGGTCTAAAACATTGTATCCACCCTCCATTGAGAGCAAATGACAGATAATGGGCACCAGCTGCTTTAGTTTGTTTCATGCATTTTCCAGCGTGCTGCTTTTCTTCCTAGTTCATCAAAGGAGACAGCAACCACACAGTGTGCTTGCCCAGCAGCCTTGCTGTAGGATAGATGTGTCCCCTCCCTGCTTACACTGTCCTGGCACCTGCCTTGCAGTCTAGAGAAACGTGTAGATGGGAATGCCCGGAGCAGAGGGCTCACTTCCATGCCTGCTTTTCCAAGATCAGAGTCATGTCCACTAATGGGGAATCATTTCATCAGAGTAATTATTTGGAAATCATTTTAGATTTGTGGAACTGTTATAAAGCAAGATCAGAGAGTTCCCATATATCTTTTCCCCATCTTTCCCTAAGAACTTCCATGATCATGGTACATTTATCAGAGCCAAGAAGCTAGCATTAATGAAACCACAGGCTTTAGGTAGACTTCCACTCTTGGTTTTTCAGTAATGACTTTTCTTGTTTCAGAACCCAATTTAGACCCCCACATTGCATTTGGGGCAATCATTTTTTAAAGCCAGACAGCATCAAGGTCTTCACTATATCTCCAAAGTTCAGCTGACTGTAGAGGCTTCATTGCAGTGAGGTTGGGTACCACAGACCAACTAAGCTTATTCCATCAGCAGGAAGGGAATATAAAATTTCCACTTGAATTTTTCACTTTTCCCTTAGTACATGGAGCTGACAGAAAAGGACCCTTTTTGATTCTACCCGAAACTTACAGCATTCTCTGGCAGTAACTTGAGTGTCTCCTTTTCTTTTCTGGCAGCCTCTATCTAATTTTTTTGTGTCTAAATTAGTTTAAAATGAGCAGGACTTTGTACACCAACATTATTAACAAGTGTCAGCACAGCTCTGAAAATAGTGCCTGGGGACCATTTGTGTTTCAGAATTCATAAAGGAGCACAGAACCAGCTCATCTTGTGAACTCCCACTGAGCACAAAAAAAAAGTTTCAAACCTGTGTGGTACTTTCTACTCCCTGCTCACCCTTGACAAGTTTCTTTGCTTGCTGCATGATTTGCTTGTCTGCTTTGTATAGCTAAAACTCTTGCATTGGGACATTTTTTTTTTTTTTTTTTTTGGATACCAAAAGTCCAGTGAGTAGTTAAGGAATATAGGCTCAAATGCAACAAAGCAGGCAGATGAAAGAAGGATGGCATGATTTATTGAAGGAAAAGTGAGATAGGGATTTGTCTTGAGGCCTCAAAAGACTGGAGACAAAAACTAGTCTTCAAGGCTGCTTTGTGTGTCACTGGGATCATTGAAAGTAACAGCGGTTTTTGAGAGGACAGCCTTGTGATAGGTAATGCTTCCATTTGTTCTGTGGAGTAGGTACATCTACATCATATGTAGCCCATGCCTCCCCCCTCTTACTGATCTCAAAACCGTCTGCCTCCAGTTTACTCTGTCATTTATTTTACTCTTGATTTATGTCTTGGGTTTCTCATGAAAGGAACTATGCGGTGTTTAACTTCTTGTGTCTGACTTACTTCACTTAACATGATGGGCTCAAGATCCATCTGTTTTCATACCAACACGTTTTTCCAGCTGTTCTTTATGGCTGAATATATCACATTTTCTTTATCCATATGTCTGCTGATGGGCATTTAGAGCATTTCCAGAGCTTAGCTATTTGGAATTGTGCTGCTGTAAACACAGATATGTGTGTATCACTATTGTATAATGATGTTAACTCTTTCAGGAATATACCCAGGAGACATCTAACTGGATCAAATGGAATTTCTATTTTTTAGGCCTTATCTTAATGTGAACAAGAGGGCTGGTACTTGACTATCTGTTCAGAGCACAATATTTTTATAGTGTTTCAAAAGACACTGTCATTTTCCAATTTAACACATCATGTTTGCTGTTACTTCTTAATCCAAGATTCCACATATATATTAAATAATGTCTCAAATTAAAAAGGAGAGAAATAAAAGAAAAAAGATTGGAAAAGATAAAATCATCATTATTAGCAGATGGCAGTAGAATCTACATAGAAGACTTCATAAACTCCAACAAAAGATTTCTACATTTAATAACTAAACCCAGTACCATAGCTGGATACAATATCAACAGTCAAAAATTCTGTACACAAACAACAACCTCACTGAGAGAGAAATTAGTGAAACCACACCTTTCACAATAGCATCTAAAAAAATGAGATCAGAGGAAGTTAACAAAGAAAATAAAAGATTTATACAGTGAAAGTTACACTGCTCTGAAATAAGACGCTGAAGAGGATTTAATAAAATGGAGAGATATTTCTTGCTCCTGGATAGGAAAACCGACATCATGAAAATGGCCATACACCCAAAATTGTTAAACAGTTTCAATGAAGCCCCAATTAAAATATTATTAGTATACTTCACAACTCTAGAGAAAACATTCCTAAAATTATTGGGAAACAGAGGACACCTCAAATAGAAAAAGCAATCATGAACCAGAAAGGAAAGCCAGGAGGCATTACAAGCCCAGACTTGAAATTTTACTACAAAGGTTGTGATAAAATCAACAAGGTACTGGAAAAAAACATACCCAAAGATTAATGACATGGATTAGAAGATGTAGACACAACCACAAGCATAGCCACCTTATCTTTGACAAAGGGGCCAAACATGTTCACTGGAAGAAAGATGGTGTCTTTAATAAGTGGTGCTGGAAAAACTGGCTTTTCACATAGCAAAGACTAAAATTTGCCAAATATGAAAAATTTTTTTATGCTTTACCTTTTTAGCTTTATTTGGGAGTACTTAAAAACATAATTTTGAATGATCAAGTCATTGATTTTGTTTCTAGCATTCATCTGCTATTTTAAAAAGTTTTGTTTTTCCTCTTTACAAAATACATGTTTGTACCAAAAATTAAACAGAAATAAATTAGTTTAGGTACAGCAGACACCTTTATAATATGGGTTTTCCTATATAAGAACATTCTTTTCCTGTTTATTAAAGCTTCCTCCAGTGGCCCTTGGTGGAGAACTACAATTTTCATCACATAGGTTCCATAAAACAATTATTTGTTCCTAGAATATCTACTGCTCTTGATGCTGCTGAGGAGAGATTTTCCCCCCAATACTTTCTAGTTGGTTGGTGGTACAAAATGTTATTTTTTAACTGGTGATATTCATTAAAAATTGAATAAAATGGGAAAAGATGTGTTTCCATGTGAAGACTTTGCCACATTCACTTCCCTCCCAGAGAATTCCTCCAAGGTGAATCTGATGATTCATGATCCATTTCAGCATTAATTTTCAGAGCTCCTACATCCCTCTCATTACTAAGATTTTCCTTCATTATGGATACTCTGATGCTGACCAAGTTGGAAGGTAAACCTGAAAGCTTTCCCACAGATATTACACACATGAGGTTTTTTCCAAGTGTGGACAGTCTGGTGTATAATACAGTCAGAACTAAAGCTGAAGCCTTTGCCACACTCTACACATCGGAAAGGTTTCTCCCCAGTGTGGCTTCTCTGATGCCGAATTAAATGGGCATTAACATGGAAGGCTTTTCCACACTCCTTACACTGAAAGGGTTTTTCTCCAGTATGAATTCTCTGGTGTACAATATAGTCAGAGCTACAGCTGAATGCCTTTTCACATTCCATACATTTGAAAGGTTTCTCTCCAGTATGTATTCGCTGATGTCTAGTTAGCTTGGCATTGATACTGAAAGCTTTGCCACATTCTTTGCACTGATAAGGCTTTTCTCCAGTATGGATTCGGTGATGATCAAGTAGGTTTCTTTTAGAAGTAAAGCATTTCCCACATTCATTACATTCAAATGGTTTCTTTCCAGTGTGAACTCTCTGATGTTGCATTAGTTTTGCATTGACATTGAAAGCCTTTCCACACTCATCACACTTGTAGGGCTTCTCCCCAGTATGGATCCTCAGATGCTGCCGAAGCTGAGAGTTACACCTGAAAGCCTTCCCACACTCATTACACCCATATGGTTTCTCACCAGTGTGGATTCTCTGGTGCTGGATTAATTTCCCTTTGACACTGAAGGCTTTTCCACATTCATTGCATCCATAGGGCTTCTCACCTGTGTGAATTCTTTGATGCTGAATGAGTTTTGCATTATTATTGAAGGCTTTTCTACACTCTTTACACTGATAGGGCTTCTCTCCAGTATGGATAATCTGATGCTGCCTAAGCTGAGAGCTGCACCTAAAGCCTTTCCCACACTCACTGCATACATAAGGTTTTTCTCCAGTGTGGATTCTCTGATGCTGTATTAATTTTGCATTAACATTGAAAGCTTTCCCACAGTCACTGCACTCATAAGGTTTCTCTCCAGTGTGAACTCTCTGGTGCGTATATGCAGAACTACAGCTAAACCCCATTCCACACTCCTGGCACTGATAGAGCTTCTCTCCTGTGTGGATCCTCTGGTGCCTACTAAGACTTCCATTAACACTAAAGGCCTTCCCACAAACTTTACACTGATAGGGCTTCTCCCCACTGTGGATTGTCTGATGTGTGAGATAATGGGAACTGTAACTGAAGCACTTCCCACATTCCACACATTTGAAGGGTTTTTCCCCACTATGAAACCTCTGATGCCAAATTAATTCTGTGATAACGTTGAAGGCTTTGCCACACTCCACACACTGATAAGGCTTCTCCCCAGTGTAGTTTTCTAGATACTGATTAGGTTGAGGGTCAAATCTAAAGATTTCTACTAAATCCTCACATTTCACAGGTCTTTCCACAGTATTAATTATTTCATGCTTAATCAGTTCTGTGTCAAAGCTAAAGGCTTTCATCAGTCCTATACAATCAGGGTACTGCTGTTCAGTGGAGATACTATGATGCTGAAACAAGTTTGGACTGTGACTAATGGAATACTCCTCCATGGAGTTTATTTCATCTTTTACTGCTCCCTTCATGTTGCTGCTGTTTTCCTTCTTCATCCTTCCTGCTGAGTGGACTTTCTGTAGTTGCTCTGGTATATAGGTTTCTGAAAAGTTTATTTCCAGGGGAAAAGCCCTTGGAAGTTCAAATGATGTGCTATCCTTTTCTTCACACACTTCCTTTGTCAAATTACTGTTTGTCTGCATATTAGTACCTACCTGAGGGCCTATTCCACTTCCAGTGGCCAGTGGCAATGGGTGCTCCAGCTCACCTCCTTGCTCCAGTTGTGAGATCACAGCAGGTTTGAGAAATGGAAATCCCAGTGAGGCCACATTCCCATAATTCTCCAGCATCACATCCTTGTACAAGGCTCTCTGTGCAGGCGACAGTGCATCCCATTCCGTCTGGCTGAAGTACACAGCCACATCTTCAAAGGTCACCAACTTCTGAAACAACAGGTTCCTGCTGCCCTAGGGCCAATTCTATGGGTCAGGCCCTGTGGCCAGGATGGGAGAAGCATGGCTGCCATCACCTCGTGTCCCTCTCAGAGACGGGCCAGAGCTCTACAGCCGGCTGCTCCCCAAATATGAAAATTTTTGAAACTAAATTTTCTTTAGTTTCACCAGACATGAAACTAAAGTAAAAATAGATAAAAATTTAAATATTAAAACATAAAACATTAAATCTACTGGAGGAAAATGTAGGTAGAAATCTTGAAGATGTATGTGTGCATACAGTTCATTAGCAAAAATCAAACTGGGTGGGAAATACTTCCAAGAATCACCACCTAGGATCTCACCTCTTAAAAGTTCTGCATGTCAAAAGAAATCACCAACAGAGTACAAAGAAAACCCACCAATTAGGAAAAATTGTAACCAATTATCCCTCAGACAAAGGACTTCTATCTAGAACATATAAAGAATTTTTAAAAATCAGACCCCCAAATTCAAAGTCCCAATCCATAAATGGACATCCGAGATGTATAGACCCTCTCAGATGAAGAAGAACAAATGGCAAACAACATCTCTTCTCATTCAAGAAATGCAAATGAAAATAACAATACAAAGAATGACTATCTCCAAGAAATCAACCAAGAACAAATGTTGGCAGGTTTGTGAGGAAATAAAGGAATGTTTCTCCACTGTTGGTGGGAGTGTAGACTGATACAACATAAATAACATATTTGTATGATTTGAAGTAATTATATAGTATACAAGTATGTATTGAGTACTTTTCAATCTTTTACCTGTCACAAATTTACTAATTCTAATGTAAACATGATGCTACAAAAATTTCTCATTTTTATCAAGCAGTTAAAGGCATTTCTGTTGCAAAAAGCCAACACTATAACAATTATTTCATAATAATGTCTATGGAAATCAATGTGGTGATTCCTAAAAATACTAGACTTAGAGGTCCCATTCAGCTCAGCTATTTGCCACTTGGTATTTTTATAAATGAACTGAAAACAATGAATCACAGAAAGGTAGGTGCACCTATGTATAAAGCAGCACAATTTGTCATAGGTAAATCTTGGAAATAACACAATGCTCGTCAAATAGGGAATGGATAAAAAAAAGATATAGCCGTTTTTACAGACTGGAGTATTACTCAGCTATAAAAAAGATAAGCTCAAAACTTTTAAAGGTAAATGGATGCATCTAGAGACCAAACTCATAGGTGAAATAAGTCAGTCACATGTGTAAACATCATGTTGTCTTGCTAGTGTAAGAACATGAAAGAGTAAAAGAATCTGAAAGGTCTGAAAGATAATGTGGAAGAGAAAGAATCTGTTCAAATGGAAAGAACAACTTGGATGAGGAAGGGGATAATAGAAAGAAGAGAAAAATATATTTATGTATATATATTGGATAGTTTGGATAATTGTACTGCTGATTTCTGCTGGTCTATGGAAAGAAATACTTAATGCTTAAATATTTTTTCTTTCATTTCTAATTCTTATAACTTTTCTGACCACTTTTTCATGTGTCTATCTGTTAATCTGAACAACTAATTTGAAGACAACAATATGCAGTATAACAACCATTGTTGAATTCCTATTATTTTGTTTATTTTGAAATTCTGTATTGTTATAATGTTTTTTTTACTATTTTTTACTCTTTAAAAAATTTGAAAAGGAGGGGAACATAGTTATATAGTTATATCCAATGATTAAGTAGTATGTTCTCAAACATTTTATTACATGGGTACTGAGTTTTATTGAAATAAATATAGAGAAAGAAGGCAGAAAGTTTCTGAATAGCAGAATAAAATGTAAATAACACATTAATATGATTTGAAGTGATTATACAGTATATATGTGTGTATCTAGTTCTTTTCAATATTTCCTCTATCATAAATTCACTCATTCCAATGTTAACATGATGATGCACACAGTGTCTCTTTTTTTAATCAAGCAATTGAAGGAATTTCTGTTGCAAAAGAGCCAAAAGTATAGCAAGTATTTTATGATAAAGTCTTAAAACTATTCCACTTCTATCATGCATGAAACTGTGCAAGAAGTTCCATACTGTCTTGTTATTTCTTTCAGAAGTTTATTTTAATGTTTTTATTTTTGCTATGGTGATTTGTATTAGTTTTAGAATGATTTACCTAGGGCAGTGACAATGAATCTTTTAGAGACCAAGTGCTCATACTGCAGCCCAAAACACCCAACATGGCCAATAACGTAAATGTGGATGTTTTAGTTAGGAAAAACTACTTGTATGGTAAGATCTTTTGCCTTAAAAGAAAAGCAAAATTCCATGTATGCCATAGGACAACCCCCACGAACCTAGGGGCAAATATGTGCTCCTGTTTCACACACTGAGTGAGTAGTGTATCAGTTATCAACCAAAGACACTTAAGAGGTGTATCTTCCACTTTCCTATTAGAGAAGTATAAATTCCAAAGCAAATGTTAACAACTTTTCATTAAGCAATCTTAAACATTTTTTTAAAAATGAACTTTTCTGATTGCTCAGATTTATACAAATTTCAATGACTTAAAAGATGCTTTTAGAAATCCTAATTAATTTTGATAGCATTTCCTTTCACTCAAAGCATTTTTTCTCTCTTTATTGTGTATTTTTAGGGAAGGGTCTACAGAGTGTTCAGGTCTCACTACTAGATTGGACTTGTAGTGATCTGACTGTTTACAGCTTCCCAAGAGATGGGATTATAGGTACAAACCACCATGCCCAATCTCAATTGCCATCTAAGCATGCCCCAGGGGCGGGTCCAGCATGGCAGGCCCAGGAATCAAACTCTTGGACCTTTAGCCTGCTTGTAAGTGCTTTAATACACTGGACTATTTGACTGGCCCTTTGTTCTTTAATTCTAAAGTATATATTTTCTGTTCTTAACAGTTTTGCTTGCTTATCCTTTAACCTATTTTTAAAATGTTTGCCATTGTCTCCTGATTTCCATATTTTCTAATGAGAAGTTCACAGCAGTTCATAGTAATTAAAATTTTTTTCTAATGTATAATCTAACATTTTCTCCTCTAGTGATTTTCTAGAGCTTCCTATTTCTTCATCAATTTGACTATCAGCAAAGATAATATAATTTCCATTGTTTTAGGAATTTCAGTATAATGGTGGTCAAATAAAAAAGCTACCTGATAAATTAAGTGACATAATAAAAATACTCTATACCTTGTTACTGTTTCAATATATTTTCCCTCATGCATTTAGTATTACTTAGTATAATTTTAAAATTTTGAGTGTGTACATTCCATGAAAAAATTTTAAATTTGTAAAGGATATTTAATATTTATCTACATGTTCACCATTTTAAATTCCCTGCACCCTTAAGTGTATACTATATTTCTGTGATATAAATTCTTTAATGTTTAGCGGCTTTTCCAATGTTTTAGTAGAGCTATTTTAATAATGGCAGACATTTATTGAAAAGAAGAAGTAAAATTATCCATATTATCATATGACACTATTGGCCACATAGAGAAAATCCAAAGGAATCTGTGAATTTTCTAGTTCCAGTAAATAGTTTAACAAGAAAGCAGAAAACAACATTGACAAATAAAAATCAATCATTTCTTTCTTCTAACAATTGGCTATTAGAAACCACAACTATATATTTTATAATAATGACATATACTTTCAAAAGAAAACTGAAAATCTTCAACTCTCCAAATACTATAAATTCAGCAAAACTAGTTGGTAGAGAAAAGCATTAAGTAGTCATTGATTTTTTTAGAAAGTATTATAGGGTAAAATCGTAATGTTCATGGGGTAGCTGCAACAAGTATGTTGTGTTGGGAGAAGCTAAAGCTGGAAATTGATCATGTGGGGGAGGCAGGATAAGCCCTCACTGCCTAGAGCTACCTCAGTCTTGAGAAAAACAACCTGCCTAGACATTATGGGCTATTAGTCAATAGACAGCATTGTGTCTTTTCACTTGCAAAAGTATAAATAAACACCCCTGCTGTTGCTCTGGGGGCCTTTGCCTATCAGGCTTGGTCAACCACCTGATCTCAGCAATTATCTCTTGTCTTTTTTTGGTATATTCTTACCACTTCCTCCCAGGGACTACTGAGAGACCAACTGGTTCCTATAGTGTTATAAAACATGTATTGCTTCATGTATGTGCATGTACTTGCATTATATCAGGATACAGTGACACATTTAATCAATTCTTGAAAGATTCCATATTTATAGGGTATATGTAAATCCTTTCAGATGTTGAAAAACAGAGACAGAATAAGGTAGGATGGAGGAGAGCAGAGCAGGAATATCTTTCTTTTGACACACTCAATGAAGTTGAGATTATCTTCTACACTTATGTATTGTTGTTAGAAAAATTTTTGAAACAAAGATTCCCTCAATATTTTTTTTCTCACAAAACAAAAAGCACGTTTTATAGTATTCTGAATATGGTTCTGTGTTTCAGAAATGGATATCATTTATTCATTTCTCACCAATATTTCTAGAAATCAATTTATATCACTTTACTACTTTCTGAACTTTAACTACCAGCATTCTTTTTCATTTGCTTTTTGAGTGTATGCCCTGGAGGCTTACCTAAAACCACTGAACATTATTTTGACTGGTATACTCACTGACAATATAGTAGAAGGGAACATGAACACTGACTGAAAGATAGTCTGGAGAGGAAGTCTTATAATTGGACAGGAATGAGACATATGAAGGAGTGAAAAACAAGGCCTGTATAAACATCAGCTTCCAAAATCTAGTCTTAATGAGAGCTGGTTTTGAAATGTGAGAACGTTAAGAATTTTCAAATGTTTTCACATTTTCTGTAAATTTGAATGCTGATAGGCAGTACTGCATAGCCCAAGATGTAGGTATTTCTTTCTCCTTTACTAAGGGTAGCTAGATCCTTAATTATGACCTTATCTAGTGAGAAAAAAAATCAAAATTTAAAAGCATAGTGGTGCATATACTAAAAGGACTAAAACCCCAAAGCATGACAATTCAAGTAGTGGTGGTCATGGGTGCCAGATAGTAACACTTATGCATCATCATTATTATTGTTGTTGTTGTTGTTGTTGTTATTATTGTTATTATTATTATTATTATTATTATTATTATTATTAGGCAGAACCAGGGATTGAACTCAGGCCCTTGCACTTGCCAAGGAAACACTTATTCTACTGAGAAATTTCCCTCCCCCCCCGTTATTCATTGTTGGTGGGATAGAAATTGGGACAGCAGTTTGGTAGCCTCTTATGAAGTTAAATGGAAATTAATTGTAGAACTCAGTATTTGTAATAGAAAAGGAATAAAGAATTGAAAGGAGCAGGAAGGGATGGGAGGTGCACATACCAACAAGCAAAATCAGTGTGCCATATTCATGTGCCAAATGCCCACACTAAATGTGATCATCATGCACTGTAAACATGTGCTGATCAAAATACTGGAAAAAGAAAACAAAATTTGTTTATTAGGAATTTATCGAACTGATTTCAAAACTTATGTTCACACCAAACACCTTTATTTCTAGTAAAAAAAACCCATAAGCAATGAAGGTATTCTTTTATACATGAATAAGTACATAAATATTGGTATATTCACACTGGGATACTATTTGGCAATGAAGGAGGCAAACTTTTAATCCAAGCAACAATATGGATAAATCTTGAATGTATTTTTCTAAGTGAATTGTGATGTTTATATGATTGTGTGTGTGTGTGTGTGTGTGTGTGTGTGTATTTTAGGGAAGAGTCTACAGGGTGTTCAGCGTCTCACTACTAGATCAGACTTGTAGTGATCAGCCTATGTACAGCCTCCCAAGAGCTGGGATTACAGGCATGTACCACCCACCTCAATTGCTGTCACAGCACACCCCAGGGACAGGTCCAGCATGGCAGGTCCAACCCCTGGCTCCTGAGCAGGCTTGAAGGCACTTTAATCCACGGAGCTATTTGGATGTTTCTTATATGATATTTTGAAAATGACAAAAATATTAAGAAAAGAAAAGCTCAGTCATTTGGAAGAATGTATTATATCTTAGAAGACAAGCCTATGTCCTTTTAGGTTGTGGAATTCATCTCAACAGTATGGCAGAAGTAGATATATGACACTGCATTCATCAAATTTCACAGCACTTCACAACACAGAGTAGAACTTATACATACAACTTTGAAAAAAAAATCAGGAGGTCAGGGCATCCCAGGATAAAATATAGACACTGAATCCTTTTTTGCACAGAATTAAAAATATAGGAAATATCTCACTGAAGTAATTGGAGGAAAGGTGCTGGTCTAAGTAACATTCAAAAACACCTTTTCAGAAAGAAACAAGAGGATGAAATATGGGTTCCCGGCAGGCTCCATGGAGTGCCTGAAAAGTTGGAGACCTTCTAGAGTGAATGAGGTCTGGTGTGGCCTAGGTGGTTGATCCTGCCAAAATTTCTCAAAGCTTAATTAAAAATGTCTGGGTCTGTTGAAGCCATACTACACCTGATTTTCCAAGAGATTTGGGTAAGAATGGGGTTGATGAACTTCAGGTTTATGAAATCAGAAGTGCTGATAAAAGAAGTCAAGCCTTTAAAGGTTCATGGTCTTCACCTGCTTATGGTCATCATTAACAAGCTCTCTTAAGTACACACAAGATGAAACATCAGTCTGTAAATTTAAGCAAGCTGCATTAGATGGGAACACAGAATATCACCAACAGCTATGTTAGTAGTTTTTACTTTGTGGCATGAATTGATGTACCTGTGAGAAGCATCATTCTCCCCCCATTCTGGAACTGTTTTGTGTCACCTAACAGATCCTTTGTATGTGGCAGCTGTCCTTGGAACCTTGTCCACTCACCCTTCAGAAGAACCCTTAGGAATGAAGAGCTCACAGTGCAATTGCTCACCATTCAGGTTGAGGGTCTGGGTCTAGGCATTCACTAAGATTCTGATATTCAACAAATATCTGTTTAACAGCAACAACAAATAGACTAAACATAAAGGGGAGAATATATAAAGAAAATATTCAGGTTGTTAATGTTGCTTACAAAGATACAGGTTTATAATGATGAAACTGTTGTGTCTATATACTGGTTTTGACAAGTAAATCTCTGGGGAATGGTAGACCACTTGGTTTCTCACTGATAAAATCAAAGGTTATAGATCAGCAAAGGAGAAAAGTAAACTATGTAGCATAGAATTACAGCTAAAGATACTAGGATGAGTTAAGAATAAGAGACACTGATGGGTAAAAACATAAATAATGATAGACATGTACGTTAACACATATCAATATTTTCTAGCTGTATCATAGGACCCTAGAAACAATAATGTCCTAGTAGTCAATAATGTACTGCCTACCCTGACATCTTATCTTAAGTTCTAATTATATATTCTAATAAAAGAAACTTGTGATAATTGGAGAAATGGCTGACATCAAGGACAGGCCAGAGCATTCTAGAATAGCCTAACCATCATTCATTGCCAAAAGGGATCTTTTAAAAAAACAACAAAAAGAATTGTATTTTAATGGGACATGGGTTATTTGAAAGAGTATACAATGGATAAAACCAGAAAAATTGGAATAGTGAATAAAATAATAGTACTGTGTTATAACTCAAAGTATACAGTACGGGTATCTGGATCTATAATGGATAATTATTGATGAAAGAAGATAAATTGGTGAGAAGAGACATATATATATATATATATATATATATATATGTCTCACTATTAGATCGGACTTGTAGTGATTCACCTGTTTACATCCTCCCAACAGCTAGGATTACAGGCACACGCCTCCATGCCTAATCTTAATTTTTTGTTTGTCTTTGATTTTTTTTTTTGTTTATTGTTTTGTTTTGTTTTGCTTGTATTTTATGGAAAGCTCTACAGGGTGTTCAGGGTCTCACTACTAGATTGAACTCATAGTGATCCTCCTGTTTACAGCCTTCCAAGAGCTGGGATAACAGATGCGCACCACCACCCCCAGTCTCAATTGGATCTCAGTGCACCCTGGGGCCTGGGCCGGCACGGCAGGCCCAGGGATTGAACCCAATGTCCTTGATCCTCCCTGAAGATGCTTTAATCTGCTGAGCTATTTGGCTAGCTGAGACATATTTTTATACACAGAAGAATTCCCAATAAATTCTGAAGATATTTTCTTGTGGAAATAGTGCAACGTCTGTCTCCTTGAGTGTAGCACGTTGTAGAGAACTGCTTGAGGATAACAGAGTATAGTAGGTATGGTGAAGAACCAAATGAAGGAAAATATGAAAACCAATCTTGACAAGGATGTAAAAGGAAATGTCATCCATAAGTCATTTTTTATGGTTTTATTTTTATTTTTATTTATTTTCCATTTTATATACATGGTTTCACTACACACCTTTGATTGATAGTGATCCTCCTCTTTTCAGCCTCCCCAGTGCTGGGATTACAGGCACATGCAACCATGTCCAGACTCAGTTGCTGGCTCAGTGCACGCTGGGGGTGGGGCCAGTGCAGCTTGTGGGACTGGGATCGAACACTGGTCCTTGAAATTGCCAAAGCAGGCACTTAGTCTGCTGTTAATTTTTTTATTTTTAAAGAATACAAAATATTAATAGAAAAAAAAACATTATAAATGATACCAGTCCCATTCAAATATTGTAGGTGCATGAATTTAGCAAAATAATCCAATATAGTCCAGTAGTTAATAAGAGTAGTGGGTTCTCCGCACCACTGGCAATGTCAGAAGTTGTTGACTTGAGCCTTTTACAGCTCAGCATATTAATATGGCTTTACTTTTTATACTTCATGTTTATGCCTTTCTGCTGGATGTTTAAGACCAAGATAAAGCAAGACCTATATAATAACAAATGTAACTTTTGTATCTGACAAGTTCAGTCAAATCCCCTAGGATTTACCCAGAAACCCTATATAGCAGTTTGTAGATATTTTCTCAGTGTCAGCCATCTGGATGAGTCATGACCATTGCTTGGCCAATTTACTTTCTGTGAAAGCCTAAGAGAATGTTTTATCTTTAGGCGACTCTCCTTAAGCACACTCTACATCTTTGATTACTTCCCTCTATGACCACATAATCTCCTTGAACAGAAAATTTGGGACACCACTGAGTTACAGGATGTTACGGTACAGGTTCTCTTATGTTCTCAATGACCTTGAAGGGCTCGGGCCAAAATGTTGGCTATCCTTGGAACACCCATCTCTGATAAAACTAAACAACAAAGGGGAATATAAAAGAAGGACCATTTTGTAGTGAAAAAAACATATGTGTATATCTATATATGAAATACTTAGGTGAGATATACAACTACTTCCTCTTAGTTGAATGAGAAGAAAGATTTGTACTAATAGTATTTAGACAAAATATCATGTCTGCATCCTGTACTATGAATAACTACTACAAAGACCACAATATGCAATGTAGTAATTATTTTAACTGTCCTACTAACCAGTTTTGAAACTGTCTCATTGTTATTTCTGTCGAAAGAGAATTAATTTAAAGAAGAAATACCAGGTTTCACTACATAAATAATAGGAATTCAAAAATGCTTGCTGTATTACATGATGCTATCTTAAAATTCATTGTTCAAATTACAAGATATAAACGTGTAAGATGTGTTTAAAGAAAAAAAGAAGACAAAACAATAACAAGGAAGTTATAAGAATTCAAAGAAGGAAAAAAATCAGTGAAAATATTTTAAGTATTAACTGCTCCTTTCAAAAGTCCAGCATAAACCAGCAGCACAATTTTCCAACGTATTCTGCATATGGACCTATAATGTTTTCCCTTTTTATTTATCTTTTCTTCATCCCAAGATTTCCTTCCCACTGAGAAATTTATTTCCTTTTCACAATATCTGCTGTATCTCTTAAAATTTCATTACTCTTTCTGGTTCTCACACTAATGAGATAATACAATGTTTGCATATGTGGATCTGATTTATTTCACTTACCAATATAATTTCCAGCTGCATCCATTTATCTACAAACATGTCAAATTTATGTTTTTTATAGTTAAATTATCCTCCATTGTGTAAAAATACCATATTTTTTAATCCATTCCTCAGTTAATGGGTATTTGGGTTGAAGATGTAGCTATGACAAACTACACTGCTATAAACATGGGTTCACATATATCACTGTAGCATGATGATTTCAGTTCTTTAGGAAAAATACCTAGGAGGGGAATAGCTGGTTTGAATGGGACCTCGAATCTTAGCTTTCTGAGGAATCTCCATGATGATTTCAATAGTGATGGTACCAGCCTGCCCTCCCACCAACAGTGGAGAAGGGTTTCTTTTTCCCCACAGCCTCTCCAGCATTTGTTATTTCTTGACTTCTTGATGATAGTCATTCTTTCTACAATAAGATGGTATCTCAGCATTGCTTTAATTTGCATCTCTTGAATGACCAATAATGTTGAACATTTTTCATATATTTATTTGCCATTTGTGTGTCCTCATTTTTGAGAGGTGTATTCATCTCAGATGCTCATTTTTTGATTGGATGAAAGATGCTCATTCTTTGAATAATTGGAGGCCCAATTTTTAAAGAAAATTCTTTACATGTCTAGATAGTCCTTCATCTGGTGGGCAGTCCACTATAATTGTCTCCCACCTTGTGGGTTTCCTTTTTACTCTGTTACTGATTTCTTTTGATGTGAAGAAACTTTAAAAAGATGATATCCTAAATGTTGATTCTTTGAAAAATTTCCGATGGCATTTGATTTTGTTCAAGAACTCTTTACCTACCCCTGTGTCTTTAAGGTTTCTGCATACTTTGTCTTCCAAGAAGATGTAGTGTGTAAGTTTTAATATTTAAATTTTTGGTCCATGTAGACTGTTGTTTTGTGTATCAAGATAGGCATGAGTATATTTTCAGCATGTGGAAAAGCCAGCATTTCCAACATTTCCACCACCTTCGACATGTGGAAAGCTAGCATTTCCAGCACCACTTATTGAAGAGGCCATCTTTATTTCAATGAACATGTTGGTCCCTTTGTCAAAGATAAAGTGGCTGAGTATGCTTGTAGTTGTGTCTACATCTTCTAATATGTTCAATTGATCCTTAGGTCTGTGTTTTTGCCAGTACCATGATGATTTTATCACTGTAGTTTAATAATAAAATTTTGTCATGGTTTATGATGCCTCCTGCCTTTCCTATATTGTTCAGGATTGACTTTTCTACTCTAGGTCTCTTTTCGTTCCAGAAGAATTTGACGAATGCTTTTTCTTGATCTGCGAGGTATGATAATGGTATTTTTAATTGGAGTTGCTTTGAATCCATATAACAATTTTGGGAGTTTAGCCATTTTCACAATGTTGGTTCTTCCTATCCAGGAACAAGGAACATCTTTACATTTTCTGTAATTATCTTGATCTCTTTTCCAGAGTACTATAATTTTTACTGAATACTTCTTTTGCTTCCATTGTGAGATAGATTCCTAAGTATTTCATTTTTGGAGCTCTTATTGTGAAAGTAGTGGTTTCCATAAGTTTTCTCTCACTGTGTTTGTTGTTTGTTTACAGTAATGCTATTGATTTTTTATTATTAACTTTGTATTCTGCTATGCTACTGAATTTGGTTATTCAATGTACAAGTCTCTTAATGTAATTTTTGGGGTCTTCTATGTACAGTATCATAGTGAGAATTTCACTTCTTCATTTCCAATCACTACTCCTATTTCTTTCTCTTGTCTATTGGTTCTTACTAATGTTTCCAGAACTATGCTTAATAGGAGTGGTGAGAGTGGACATCCTTGTTTTTCCCCGATTTTAAAGTGAAGGCTTTCAATTTTTATTCATTAAGTATAATGTATAAGGCCTGGGGAGATGGCTCAGTGGAATAAGCACTTCCCTGGCAAGTGCAAGGGCCTGAGCTCAATTCCTGGTTCTGCCAAAAAAATAATAATAATAATAAGTATAATGTATAAGTTGGTGATTGGTTTGTCATAGATGGATTTTATCATATTGAGATAAAGACCATGTATTCTGATTTTCTGTAGTTTTTGCTTTTATCATGAATGAGTGTTAGACTTTGTCAAAAGCCTTTTCTGCATCTATTGAGATGATCATGTGTTTTTTGTCTTTGGCTCTGTTGATGTGTTGTATTACATTTATGGTTTTGTGTAGATTAAGCCATCCTAGCATTCCTGGGATGAATCCCACTTGGTCGAGATGTGTAATCTTGATGATTTGCTGCATTCTTTTCCTAGTATTTTATTGAGGCTATTTGCATCTATATTCATAAGGTAGATTGGCCAATAGTTCTCTTTTGTGTCTTTTGGTCCTTTTCTGGTTTTTTGTATCGGAGTAATACTTACCTCCCTGAATGAATTTGTGAGAATTGCTTCCCTTTCAATTTCATTGAAGAGTTTGAGAAGAATTGGCATTAGGTCATCCCTAAATTTCTTGTATAATTTAGTTGTGAATCCATCAGGACCTGGGCTTTTCTTTGTTGGCAGGTTTTTGATATCATTTTCAATTTCATTGGCTGATACTGGGTTATTTGAAATTTTTATATCTTCTTGATTTAGCTTTGGTAGTTCACATGTATCTAAGAATCTGTCCATTTGTTCTGTATTTTCCATTCTCTGAGAATAAATATTTTCAAAATAGGTATTGATGATCTTCTGAATTTCTATAGGGTCTGTAGTCATTTCATGGTTTCATTCCTTACAGCATAAATTTGAATTTTTTATGTATTTAGTACAGTGTCAACAGGGTTTCACTAAATAGATTGGATACATGATCCTCCTGTTTTCAGCCTCCATATCCCTGAGATTACAGGCACATGCCACCACGCCAGTCTCAATTGCAGTCTCAGCATGCCCAGGTGGCAGTGCCAGTACACTACGCTGGGGCTTGAACCCTGACTGCTGCGCTCTGGTGAAGCAGGCATTTTCATCCACTGAGCTATGTGGCTGGCCCTTATTATTTTGAAGAACCAATTCTTCCACTCATTAATTCTTTGTATTGTTTTCTTAGTTTGCATTGTATTTATGTGCACTCTGATCTTTATAATTTTCTACTTTCTTTGGTTTTGTACTTGATTTCCTCTTTTTTTTTCTAGGAGTTGGAGGTGTATCATAATATTGTTTATTTGGGCTTGTTCTGCTTTCCTGTTGTGAGAATTTATTGCTATAAATTTCTCTCTTAACACAGGTTTGATTGCATTCTACAGGTTCTGGCAGCTTGTATCTCCATTTTTGACCAATTGTAAATAGTGATTACTTTCTTGCTTGATTTCCTCCATGACCAATTAATTGTTCAGGAGAGTATTATTTATTTTTCATGTATTTGTAGAGTTTTTGGTGTTTATTTTGCTAATAATTTGCATAGGCATGGAATAATTTTGATTCCTTTGCATTTACTTAAGCATATTCTATGTGCAAGTACATGATCTGTTTTGGAGAACGTCTTGTGCACACTGAGAAGAATGTGCATTCTGAAGCTGTTGGGTGAAACACTCTGTAAAGGTCTACTAAGTCCATTTCTTCACAAGTACAGTTCAGTTTTGTTATTTCTTTGCTCAGTTTTTGCATGGTTGGTTTATATATTTGTGTATTAAAGTCCCTCAATGCAATTATGTTATGGCTCATTAGATTTTTGATGTCTGATAAAATTTGTCTTATTTAATTGGGTAATCCTACATTGGGTGCATATATATTTATAATTATTATCTCTTTCTCTCATAGTTTTCCCCTAATGAATATGCAATGACCTGCTTGGTTTTTTTTAAATCAAATTGGGTTTGAAGGGGACATTGTGAGTAACCAGATTAGCTATCCCCACTTTTTTCTGGGTTTTTGTCAAATGCAGTATTGCTTTCCATTCTTAGAGTCAGTCTATTAATATTTTTTCCAGTTAAATATGTTTTGTATACAACATATTGTTGGATTTTGTTTCTGTATCCAGTCTGGAAGTCTGTTTCTTTTAATTGGCAATTTAGGCCATTTACATGAATAATGTTAACTGATATGTATTGGCTTATCTTTGCCATATTGTTTTCCTACTGTGGGATCCCTACTTTTCATCTTTGTTTAACTGCTTGCTCTACTTAGTTGTTCTGCTCTGTTGTTGTTGAAGTTGTGGTCATCTTTGTGTCTTTGTAAAATCTCTATCAGTCTTTGTAGTGTTGGTTTGGTTGTCATGAATTTCTTCAGTTGTTCTTTGTTGTGGAAGTATCTAATCTCTCCACTAAATTTGACAGATATTTTTGTAGGATATATCAATCTGTTTTATTTCAGGTCTTTAGCTCACTCCAAGCTCTTCTTGATTGTCTGTTTTGAGAAATCTGCTGATTCTGATGGGCTTTCTATTATAGGTGATCTGTTTTGTCTCTTTATAGTCTTTAATATTCTGTTATTTTGCTAATTTTCTGGGATCTTGATTATTGTGTGTCTAGGTGGTGATTTATTTTGATTATGTCTGACTGGACTTCTATATCCTTCAGTTATCTTATATCAGATTCTTTCCCCATGCTTGGGAAAATTTTTTGCTTTTACTTCTGAAAACAGTCTTTTGAAATGTTTTTATATTATCTCCTGCTGTTTCATTGATACCTATCAGTCTTATATTATTTTTCTTTGTATCATTTTGGAGTTGTTTTTATTATTATTTTATGGATTTTCATTATTTTTAAGAGATGTTGGGGCTGGGGATTTGGCTCAGTGGTAGAGTGCTTCCCTCGGAAGCTGGAAGCCCTGAGTTCAGCCCTCAGCACCAAAACCAAGAAATAAACCTCCCCTAAAAAGCAATTCAACCAAAAAACCCAGTAAAATTATTTTAAGAGACATTTCCTTTTGTGTTCACTAGCTGTAGTGTTATTTCAAGGTGTAAAATTCTTTCTTCTATTTCATTCAAGCAGTTTTGCCAGCGTTCAATGGAATTCTTAATGTCCTGAGTATCAGTTTGAATCTCTTTCACCCATTCTAGTTCTGTCATGTATTGTTCATTCAATATTTTCATCATTTTCTTATCCTCTCCTATTTTTTAATCTGTGTCTTTCTTAGCTGTATTGAGCAATTCTTTTATGATTGTTTTCGTTTCCTTTTTTACCTGAATGATTATTTCTGATTTGATTTCCTTCATAGCCTGATGGAGTTATTTTGTTCCTTCAGTTGCCATCATTTTAGATATTTCAGGTGTACGACTTACAAGTTCTTCTATGACCTTGTCTCTTGGACTTGTTTTGAGTGGGCTAGAGGTCTGAGATTACCCTTTGTTCCTTCCTTTTGTAATTTTTTTCAGTGATAGTATATGGGCGGGGTGTAGATCAACAAGGCTCTCCAGAGTTAGGAGGGCAGGTTAGGCTTGTCAAACCTCCTGCTCTGTTTAGGGTTTAATGTGGTTTCTACCTCATTAAGAAATAAGGTGCAAGCCACAGTTCAAGAAGGATCCAATGATGATGAGTGCAGGCTGAAGATATGCAAGGCATTCTCAATGGTGGATTGTTACAGGGTCCTGACTCAAAAGGCTCCTGTAGGTCACTGGGGTAGTCAGGACTCCACAGTGGTCTTTAGGGTGAGGGGGGATAGCTGACTCAACAAATTCCAAGTGGAATGTTAGGGGAAGTCTAAGGCTGCTGAGTCTCCCCTACAGTCTTCAGGGTGAGGAATGGTGGCTGGAATCAGCAAACTTCAGCAGGAAAGCTGGAAGGATTGGGTCTAACCTACCAGGTCTGTGTGGTTTTTCAGGCCAGAGAGAGGCTGCAGGACTCAGTAAACTCCAGCAGGAAGCTTTCAGGATTGGGGTTAGGGCTGCAGAGTCTCTTCAAAAGTTAGTTTTCAGGACCCATGATAAGTCATGTTGATATGTTGATATATACTGATATGATGTAAATAT
>NW_004524669.1:7628722-7633043 GCF_000260255.1 Octodon degus | reverse complement strand
TGAAATCGAGGTGGAAGCCTTCTTAACCTCAGAACTCCTGCATTCTGCATGTGCCTAAAACCAATGCCATGTGGATGATGCCAAGGTCTCCTGCCAGTTGGAGCAGTACCCAGGCTTTCTTCTCTCTTGGCTGTAGGGGAAGTTACTGAATCACTGAGCATTCTGACCTTCTATGGAACAAAATCTCTATGCTGGCACCATTCTAGAATATGGTGTGAAGCTGCTTCCACTCTGGAACGTGAGGCTCTGCGGATTTCTCCTCAAAGCAAAGTCTCTCACCTTTGCCATTCTGAGGCTGCAAAGGGCAAGAACCTGCCACCTTCTGTGATTCCCTCAGGACATCTTTCTCATTCTCATTTTTCCTGGGCAATGGAGATCTCAGCTCTATCTTTACAGTCCACAGTCTTCCTGTCACTTCCTTTCCGGCCAAACTCACATTTTAAATCATTCTGCTGGACTTTTTGCTCTTCATTCTCAACATATGTTTGGCTAAAGGACCCCAATAATAACCATGCTACTGCCCCAATATTCAGCTACTTTGAAATTTCTTTTAAAAGATTAGTCAGTCCACCATGCTTAATCTCAGTCTCAGGCAAAGTTGCTGGACATGGTCAAATTCAGACAAACTTTCTTCCAAGTCAAAACACAAAAGATCTGGAGCCTGGATTTTACAAGCAGGATTTCTATCAGTCTTCTGGTCTAAGTTCTGACCATAATCTCCCCTACAGAGTAGCCAAAGTTCTTCCAGTGCTTCTCTTGTGGGTGACTTTTCCAAACCTCTCTTATCTCTTCCCATAAGCCATGCCCAAAAGCTTATAATCCACATGGTCAGGTTTAACCACAGCAATGACCCCCACTCCTCTGGTACCAAATTCTGTGTTAGTTACTCTTCTCTCATTGCTGGTACAAATATCTGACACTCAAAATGAATGAAGGAAAGGTTTGTTTAGCTCAGAGTTACTGGTGTTTTCATAGTTTAAAGCATCCTGAATTCCTTAGCAAGACCTCAGAGCCTTATTTTCTCAGGAGAGAGAGTTAGTACCTCTGTCTTCTCTAAATGTCTCCTTTCTGCCTGAGGTGGCCTCAACTGCAGACACTGCCACCCTGATCTATAGAGTCTGGAGGAGAGGCTGGGGTGCTACCATATCCAGGATGACCTTCGCCGCCCCTCAGAGAGACCACAGCCTGGTGGAGGGAGACTCTGCTGCTGGTTTAATGGTTTGCACCTCTCTGGCCCCACCCCTTGAGCTCTGCCCTTGTCCTCTGGCCCCTCCCCCAAACTGTTCACTGCTCCTTGAGCTGTGTCTGCCCCATGACTTACATGAGGCTTTGGGGGGACAACTAGACACAAACTATAATTCGGGCTCTTTCTTTGACACCTATAAGTCTTACATTGTTTTTCTTTGTATCATCTTGCAGCTGTTGAATTGTAATTTCCTGGTTCCTTATTTTTAGTAGATTTTTCATGATCACTAGCTTTAATGCTGTCTTCAATATCTAAAATTTATTTTCAGTTTTATTGAAGCATTTCTGTCAGCTTTCAATGCAATTCTTAATTTTTTGTATTTCTGAATATTTTTCATGCATTCTAATTCTTTCTGTTCATTTAATGCTTCTATCATTTTTCTACTCTCCTTTTTAAAAAAATCTGTCTTGTTTATATGTGCTAGATATTCTTTCACAATTGTTATCATTTCCTTTTTTAATTCTAAGATTGTTTCTGATCTGATTTCTTCTATTGCCTGATAGACTTGTTTTGTTATTTCAGTTTCTATCATTTCTAAAATTTCAGGTGTGTGACTTCCAAGTTCTCTTTTCTTGCCTCCTGGACTTTTCTGAATGAACTTAAAATCTGAGATTGCTTTTTCCTCCTTCATTTTGATATTTTTGAAGCTACCCAAGCTCACCTGGCCTCTGTGGCATTGGTTGAGGGGAGAACTGTGGGTCAGCAAAGGCTCTGCTATAGTGGGAGGAGCGGGCTAAATTCACCAAAGCTCCTAAAACTGTACAGAGCTCAGTATGGCTTCAACAATGTTGGGGCTCAATGGGCCGCAGCTCAGCAAGGCACCTACTGCAGCAGATGATGATAGTGACCAACTATTTGTTCCTGTTTTATGACCCTGGGTTTTCTCTAAGTGAGCTTATTGTAAGCTACATGGAAGGGGGTAAGGGAGTGAGTTTAAGTGATCCTCCCTTAAAGTAGAGTCTCTTTTGCTCCATCATCGCAGTGGACAGAAAATGGGGTGCGTGTCACTGAGATTTCCCATTCTATTCTAAGGCTCAGCCTTGCTCCTGTGATGTTGGGGGCTCAGAGCAGGTCTTACCAAAGCCCTCAAAGCTATCCAGGGTTCAGACTGGATTTTGCGATGGTGGAAGATGGAGGTTGAAACTCTGCAAGGCTTCTGCAATTGTGGGGGTTGTGGGGTAGGGCTCACTGAGATTCACAAGATAGTGGGGTAACAGGGCATATGTCAGCAAGTATCCTGTGACAGTCAATATATGATGTATTATGACTAGAAAATACTGGACCTGCCTTTTTCTAATGCCTCTTCCTCTGTAAAACAGTTTGTGAAGATTTTAGTCCATAATCAGCTGAGCCCAAGGCAGAGTGTCTGGCACAAGGACAATAGTCCACGGCAGAAGAAGACAGCAGAAACAGCAAGAGTAAAAAGGTCAAGAATATCTTCAAATGAGGAGGCAGTAGTAAGATTTTTTAAAGAATTATTATTATAGAAGTGCTTTATTCATTGTGAAACTGATTGCTCTTTTTTTGAAACTGAATGTCACTACACAGTTCAGGTTGATTTTGAACTCACAGTAATCATCCTGCCTCAATCTCCCAACTGCTGGAGTTACTGGCATATGCCACCACCTCCTATGTAATTGCCTTTTTTAAAAAAATTGGTAACAGTATCTGTCAAAATGTTCATTGCTGTTCAATTTTTATAGTCTAATTCTTTTTTATAAAGTTAACTTTACAAATTTTAAAACTAAACACATGCTAATCTTTATATGTATACAGAAAATTAGGAAAAGGTTTAAAGATATCACTTGCTCAGCCATTATTATAATCTTGAAACATCGCATCCATTGTATCCTTAGATGTTATTTTAATAAAACCTTATGTAATGTAAATTTGTTATGCCCTCTTATGAGATTATATACTGCTGAAGAATGGCTCAGAGTCACTTTTTTTATTCTATGGTTATCAAGGAAAACAATGGTTGATTTATTACAAATCAATCTGTGGCAATGTTGCTTAGGAATGCAAACACTGCTGAGGGTCTAAGGAATGATTATGCGGAAGGCCCAGAAAGCCACAATTAATTAGGAGAACAGGAAAAAATGTGCTTATAAGTGACAATTTAGACTCTCCCCTCTTCTCATCTATATTTTTTTTCATTTATCTATTTGGTACAGGGTCTTACTATGCAGCTCAGACTCAGTGATCCTCCTGCTTTCAGCCTCCCCAGCTCTGAGATTACAGGCATGTGTCACCATACCCAAACTCAGTCACTGGACCAGCATGTCTTGGGGAGAGGGCCAGCAGGGCACACAGGGTCAAACCATGGTCCCTGCACATGCCAAAGCAGTCATCTATAAATTTTTGAATTTTTAAGACACCAGTGAAAACAAAACAAGTATGCGTTGGATACTGTGTTTATGAAAGCCTTTTAAAAAAATGAAAACAGGGCCAGGGAGATGGCTCAGTAGGATAAGTGCTTGACTGGCAAACTCAAGGTTCTGAATTCAATCCCCGGTTCTGCCAAAAATAAAAAAATGAAAACACAGTTTTCTGGTAATATTCACTTTCCAAGGCTATCATTTCTGAGAAATACTCAAATGTTCAAAAATCTCCAAAACTGCAGAATCTAATGGTTGCTGGGATCTGACCTAGATTCACATAACTAGCCAATGATATATAGACTGATAATTCATACTTTCATAAGCACACACACAAAATTTCAAAGCAGCTCCCGTTAGCACTGTTTTCCCCCCTCATAGACTTCAAGATCCAAGCAAAGTTATCCAGGATGGGTGGGACTCACTGTGGTGAAATTCTGACTGCCAAAGGATGCTGACATCAGTCTAAAGTAAAGAGAATAGGGGCAGGCTTTGTTGGCATTTTCTTGTTAAAAACAGCATTATCAGAAAATGTGTAAACAAGACAGGGCTTTGGAGGCCTCCTCTTGATTTTGCAGCCAAAATCTCCTGCCCTTCTATGGTTTTTCCATAGCTTCTGCCATTTTTATTCTATGTCTAGCACCAAACTGTACACATTACTCCCAGTGGAGCATTTCTTTTTCTGAATGGCCCTCCC
>NW_004524669.1:7626709-7628427 GCF_000260255.1 Octodon degus | reverse complement strand
AAAAAAAAAATTACTTCAACATGAACTCCTTTCTTCAGGCTATTTTCAGTTCTGAAAACTCTAGTTTTTCTTTTCTGATGCCTCCTTTTGTCTCCCTGTTCCCCCACCCTCAACAGTAGTTTTTCTTTCAATGAGATCACTATGGTGACAGCTTAGAAAAAATAACATTGATAATCTGTAATAGTGTTGTGAAATTGGACAAAGTGATATTCCATACTCAGTTCACAAACATAAGAATAACAAGAGCCCCTTATCAATTCATATATATGATGTTCTTGTAATACCTTATTTTTTCACCTACTCCAATCGCCATAACATTATTTCAGCTACTCCAATCACCATAAAAATTTAACTCCCATAATGATTTGAAACTATACTACAGTAAAAAAAAATAAATAAATTGGAGAAAGGTCCATTTTGGTCCCAGTCTGCAGTGTTGACCTTAATAAATTTGATTCACATTTGTGTATTTTTACTACTCAATTACTTATTACTTGAAACAGAGAATCTTAAAATCAAGGCAACAGAAAATATACTAAATACCGTATCAATACAAAAACAAATATTAGGTAAGCACCATATCAGTAAAAAAACAAAAGACTTAAACACTCGCACTACATAAAATTTAAGGATAAATGCATCACATGTATTTTAGGACAATAATTACTTGTGTATGTCCGAAAAGTTGTTATCAGGGGAAATGAATAATTCAGTACAAATAAGATCATAGCAACATATCCAAAACTTTCTCCATGTGGTTTTTATGAATAGTTTTAAATTCACCTGTAAATAATGACCTACTGGTTGCAGAATGTAAACTTCTAACTCTCTTAACTATGGCAGCATTCCAAACACAATCCATGCATGTTTTAAAAACAAAAATACTGTGTCAGTAAGAGCCAACAACATGTTGGAATGACAGTGTGTTGCTCTGATGGAAGCTTGATGGCACAAGTAACAGCAAAGTGATAAATTAGGCCTTGATTTTCACATTTCTTGTGAACCAGGAAAAAAAAGCACAAAAATTGAAAGAAAATAAAAGCTATCTGAATGTAATACTTTACAAAGCATTTTGCCTTCAAATTTCAGCTTTCCCAGATCGCCCTGAATGTCTGGAGCAGTTTAAGTAATGTGACTTGTAAGGTTATACTCTGAAATAGGTTGGTCTGCTATTTCTATAAAACAGAAAATATGGGGCCCCTGAGATGACTCAGTAGAGTAAGCACTTCCCTGGCAAGCGCAAGGGTCTGAGTTCAATCCCTGGTTCCAAAAAGAAAAACAGAAAATACAACCCACTCTATATAAAATGATGAAAATGAGTCTGGGCTTATTCCTATCCAGTATTTTTTGTGCTTTCCTAATAATCCCTAAAAACTCATGCTTAATATACGTGGCAAAGAGCAACAATCTAAGCCTAATGGTGATGTGACAGAAGTGATTAAAACTTACAAAAAGGGACTCTTCCAGATTAGTAATAATGCAAGCCACAGATTCATTTCCCAATGATTTTGATACTATTTGCTCTTATGTGGCATTTTAAATTTTTTTATTTTCTTTTTTCTCTTTTTAAGAGAATAAAAAAATATAAATAATACAGAGTTTCACTAAGCAAGATGATAGGAATTCAAAAATGTTGTTATATTGCATATTATTGTCTTCAAATTAATTATTCAGATTACCAGATATGAGCATGCAAAATTGGTAAAACAAAATAAGTA
>NW_004524669.1:7615134-7622094 GCF_000260255.1 Octodon degus | reverse complement strand
TTGAGGATTTGAGGTTTCTCTTTTCTAAAAGTCTAAGTCTGGGGCTGGCCAGATAGCTCAGCAGACTAAAGTACCTACTTAAGCAGAGTGTAGTGGCTGGGGTTCGATCCCCTGCTTGCAGTTCTGGCCTGTCTCTGGGGTGCACTGAGACAGTGATTGAGACGGGGCGTGATGGTGCATGCCTGTAATCCCAGCACTTGGAGACTGAAAACAGGAGAATCACTACAAGTCCAGTGTACATAGTGAGACCCTGTACACCCTGTCCTAAATTAATTTTTAAAAAGTCTAAGTCTCGAATACCAGGGGACAGAAATCAAGTAATATAAGAAACAACAAAGCAAGTACAAATGGATTTAGAGTAAAACCTTTTTCTTCCATAAGACTTTTCTCATGGCATCTTTGACATCCTTATTTCTTAGGGAATAAATTAAAGGATTTAACATAGGTGTGAACAAAATGTAACATACTGAAGCCACCTTGCGAAGTTCAGGGTTATTTGGAGGAGTGAGATACACAAAGGAGACAGTTCCATAAAGCAAACTTACAACCCCCAGGTGGGAGCTGCAAGTGGAAAAGGCTTTCTTTTTCCCTTCTGTGGAGGGGATTTTCAAAACTGTGGATACAATGTATATGTAAGATACCACAATAACAATTATTGTGGGCAAAATAATGACAATAGCTAAACTAAGTGACACCATCTTATTGATAAAAACATTAGAACAGGAGATCTTTTCAATTGGGTTTGAATCACAGTAAAAGTGATCAATGACGCGGGAAGCACAAAAGGACATGGAGAATGTTACACTGATTTGGAGGATAGAACTGACCCAGCCGCAGAGATAAGAACCAGCCACTAACCGGATGCAGACACTTCTTGACATGCGGACACTATAAAGAAGAGGATTGCAGATGGCAATGAAGCGGTCATAGGCCATGGCTGCCAGGACAAAGGCTTCTGTTACCATGAAAAGCGCGTAGAGAAACAGCTGGGTTACACAGCCTGCAAAGGATATGGTCTTTTTCTGAAGTAGGATGTTGACCATGGCTTTGGGTACAATAACAGTGCAATAGGAGAGGTCAATGATGGACAGGTTGCCTAGGAAAAAATACATTGGTGTGTTCAGCCGGGAGTCAGTCACAATGATGCCAATCATGCTAAGATTCCCCACAAGCACCATCCCATAAATAACCAGGAATAGCAGAAAGAGGAGACTGTGCAGCTCTGGACGGACCCTGATGCCTACAAGAATGAAGTCAGTCACTTCTGAATGGTTGTCTCGTCCCTTGTCACCCATGGCAAATCTCTGCTTCAAGGTATAAGTTAAAAGAGAAAGTCAGAAAGTAAACTTCCCACTCTTATTCAACAATCACAAATAACACTTCACATTGAAGAAGACATTACGGTTGACATACACTGTTGTATTCATAATCCTACCAAGTTTATGTACCAGAAAACTAAAGATAATAGCTGCTTAACGTAACACAACTGGCTAAAAATATTAACAAAATCAAGGTTAAGTACTCTATTTTGTATTTAAAACTAATGTTAATGCCAAAACAATATAGTTTGAGAATTTATATCTTTCTACTTTGATGTATGATGTGCCATTTGTGATTAAGATAATAATTTAAAAATATTGAAGTCTAAACTGTCCTAGATCTATGAAAAAGGTACTTCCTTAACTTAAATTAACATTTAATATTTATTTTTGCTCTTTAATAACACTGCTTTACTGTAGTAATAAAACAGACATAACACATACATAAATGAAAAGGGCAACTAAAAGTACATTTTAAATTAATATGACATTTCTACTAAATGCAGCACAAATAAACTACAAAGAAGTTGATTACTTTACTAAGAGTTATTGCAAAAGGACACAAGTCTCTAGCTCCTGGAACTAGATTAATTTTATTTAAATGCAAAAATAAAGTCTCAGTGATATAGTTATATGTTTTTATTCTGTGAAATTTATTGCTTCTTCCTCTATATAAATTTGTCAAGAATCTATTTCATGTGAAATTTTCTCAATTTGAGGAATATTAGGAGCTTCAGAAGGGAATCAACTCAAATGTTGACTATATAAAAGATTATATTAAATTAAATAACAAATTTTAATGAACTCAACCATAAATCCTCAGTAGATTTAAGAATAAATAAGTATTAATTTCCAATAAGCATCCAAATTAACTGTTTGGATTTTGGGGCCCTCTTGGACAGCCAAAACACTCTGGTTACTTTGAAATATTTTTGCTTTTAATTTTAAAGTAAAACATACTCGTTAATTAAATTATCAGGCAACTAAGAATTTTCTTACCTTTATCTTCTTTGATGTCACTTAAACTAAACATCATTTATTTTTCTGATGAATGATATGAATAATAAATGCCAGCAAATGATCAAGAAAATTGCCTTGCCCAAAGTTGAAATAGGTGTATAATAGCAATTAAAATTAGAGACGATGCAAAGTTTCTCTTTGACTCATCATTTGCAACTGTAACAAGTTTAATTTTTCCTTTTTTTTTCTCTCTCTGTTATAAAAGTTCTTTGGAGGTCCGTCCAGATAGCTCAACAGACTAAAGCTCCTGCTTAGGCAGAGCGCAACACTGAAATGAACCCGCCTCCACCCCCAAGGCACGCTAAGACTGCGTTTGAGACTGGGTATGGTAGAAAGGCTGAAAACAGGAGAATCACTACAAGTCAGATCTACGTAGTAAGACCCTGTAAACCTCGTACTAAAAACAAAAATAAATAAATAAAGTTCTTTCGATTTCATTGTTTTGTTTTGCTTTTTGGTACCAGGGATCAAACTCAGGACTTTGCACTTGCCAAGCAGGCACTTAAACCACTGAGCTATCTTCCCGGCCCTAAATTCTTTGGATTTCAAAGTTCCCATGACTTCTTTTGTATCTTTATACGTTGCCTCTCTCAGCAACTTTCTGAAAATAGGGCATAAAATAAATTCGTACAAATTGAACTCAATGAAAAAAAAAAAATGACTAGACTTATGCATTAGTAATACTATTCCCAATCTTCAGTCTCACACCTCTGCTGCACCAAATATCTAAAATCTTTTGAAATTAGTTGATAATAATTTGGTTTTAATGGGAAAAATTAATAATCTGACAGGTTAAGATATAGGATGTGGACTGAGGAGATAGCTCAGTAGCCTAAGTGCCTGCCTGGCAAGTACAATGTCCTGAGTTCAATCCCTGGTACTGCATGTGTGTCAGCCCTGGAACCTCCTGCATGCCAAGAAGGCCACTGAAACTCTGGTGTGTTGGCACATGCCTGTAATCCCAGTGCTGGGGAGGCTGAATCAGGAGGATCACTACAAGTCTGAGTTCCATAGTGAGACCCTGTACCAAATAAATAAAATATTTTTAAAATTTAAAAAGAAAGATATATGATGATGAATGCATTTTATTCCTGAAATAAAATAGGAGACTAGAATAAAGGTTTTCAGATATAAAGTTAATGAGATAGTTTGTAAGCATCAACAGTTTATTGATGTGAAATGGGAAAAGGAAACTCAATGTAGAGAATAAAAAAAAGTTATCTCAAAATCAATTTCACACATTTATCCTTCATCTATAAGACTGTAATTTAATTAGCTTGACTGCGATGTTGATTTCATAATGTGTACTATATTAAAATTGCATTTTATACCTTAAATACATGTAATTTTACATACATGATGTTGCAGTAAAGTTTTTTTGAAAGTCATTGCCTTAGTAAATTCTATTATTTGAGCTTAATTTTGAAATCAAAAGAGGATCAAATGAAAGTAAATTTATTTCAAGTTCTTATACCAAATGTTTCATCCTGTACCAATGAAAACAATGCATTCATTTGTCTAGGTTAATCCATTTTTAATCTGTCTAATCACTTATTAATAAGTATAGTCAATATTTTAAGCATTTGTTCTATAATATGCATTTATGTATTTGTTCAAGTATTACATTAAGTATAAATATATAAACAAAACAACTGAATATAATACTAAAAACACATGATAGATGATGTGAAATGTTTCTTCACTTGTGCCTACATTATGAGCAACAAATAAATACACATATGGTTGGATTTTTAAGGATTACATTCTTAATTACTAAACTGAAGATGACAAAAGCATTTCCTAGAAGGTTCTGTGAGCCCAGAGGCCTTAGCATAAGCAGGCTTCTGGGAGCAACTCTGACATTAAATGCTGTATCATGGTCATAATTTTTGTTTTTTTTTTTTTTTTTAAGACAGGATCAACAGGGTCTCACTGCATAGATCAGAATGTTTACAGCCTCCCAAGTGCTGAGATTACAGGCACATGCCACCATACCTAGTCTCAATTGCAGTCTCAGTGTGCCCTGGGGGCAGGGCCGGCACAGCAGGTCCGGGGATCGAACTCCTGGTCCCTGGTCTGCCTAAGAAGGCACTTTAATCTGCTGAACTATTTGACTAGCCAGCCCTGGTCATGATTTTTGATTTAGAAAATTTGTCAGTATACCTGTAGGAGAAAAAAGCTGATGCAAACAGAGTGAAGTAGTATTGGTTAATGTTTGTATGTAAACTATAAAATATAGACTAGGAAACTGTTTATCTTCATGAATAATGAAACAAACAGTGTTAGTTGTGAAATAATTGAAATAGAAATGAGTATTTTATGCTTTTAAACAGTAAAATGATTTTTTAAAAGATAATAGAGTACATACTCATAGGACTGTATTATAACCATCAGTTTTCACATTCTCATCTGATTTAGTCTTGATCTTCTTTCAGGTAATGAGCTATCAATATTTAATCTCACCTTGATCACTTTTAGCTTATAACACTGTATATTTCAAAACTCAAGAAGAAATATATTTTAGACATCTAGATAATCTATTACCTGACTGAAATATATGGCTGTTTTATAATAATTCTTACCTGAATTTATATTTCTCTTCTGTCTTGTGAACTTTTTCACATAAAATTGTAGTTGCAAATATTGTTATTTCATTCTAAAAAAGGAAGACATATTTGAAAAGTAACAATGCCAAAGTTAAACAATTTAGATAATGTTAAAATTACAGGAAAAATCACAAGCTTCATATGCACAGCATGAAACTGTTTTAAGAGATTTGTCTAAATTCACAATTTCTCATTACCTGCTTTTAAAGTTGCTCATTTTTTTAGTATAATTTTGTTTGAAAATCTGTTGTAGTATTCTGTTTGCTTCTCAGAGAAAAACTGTACAAAAATTGTTTACTTTTTTGGAGAACTATGACTACTCTTCTATGAAAACTGAGTGCCAGTGAATACATGAAATCAAACTACAAGAAAAGCTCTTGCCTCCATGCGGACATTTCACAGACCTTAGAATACAGGTGAGAACAAAATGGAAATTTAAGCTAATCAGATAGACTCCTTTATCCCTCAAAACATATAAAAATAGCAGCTAGAATTCATGGCAGTCAAGTTTCTTCAATCCTTTGAAACTATTTCAGAGAATTGCAGCATAAAGGTTTCAGGATTTTGGAAGATGAAGTTCCTCTGAGAGAGGGCTGAAAAATAAGTCAATTATGATTTCACAACAAAAGAAAAGTTTGAGGCTATCCTATGGGACTGCAGGAGGTGCAAACATTACGTGTGATTTCTTCACTTGTTACATACTCTGGAGACAATTGCAAATTTATTTTGGGACAACATTCTGTTACAAGTTTTTTCTTTGTACTAATCAAAAGTTTCTCTATCACTTCCACCTACTTGGGGTCAGAGCTTCTGTGCAATATTCTGTCTGAAGCTAACTAAAATGCTTCTATCTTATCCTCTGATATCCTTTCAAATTTTAAAATGACCCAATGGCTCATCTAATGAATGGTGTATATGCATTCATTTCTGGATTTTACATAATTAATTTCTATTGAGATCTTCTCTGAGGAGGAATTGGATAATTTCTGTCTTGCTAATGCCCTTGTTTAAGAAGAGTCACAAACCTATTGCTACAATTTCACATCAGTCTGGATACAATCAGTTCAGTTAAACTATCACTGCCTAATGACTTGTAGTTAATATTTCTAATCTGTAAAGCTAAGAATCTAGACAACTCTATGAGCATTTCATCATCTAATTTCATACATACGTATGTTTTTATATATGCTATATGTATATGCTTTTCACAATATTATTTCATAACATCCACTTCCAGTTTCTAGTCTTCTCTCCTCTCCTGCCTAAAATCAGCCTTAGACTATTATTCCTATTGCCTAAGAAGACAACTCCTACTAACTTGAAACCTTCATGAGATCAGATGCAGTGTCTCACTGGACATCCATTAGTCTTGCTCAAGGAAGGCTTAGTATACAAATTTGAATTTCCCTTCATGTTTTTTCCTGAGTCCAGTTCTAAATCTTACCAGTATCCCAGATTCGTTTCATATCTCCTTACACTGCCTAATACTATAGCCATGGTAGCTACCACTTCTTCATTATATTTCAATATAGTTATAGTCATGCCCTCATACAGTATCATTATTTATTCTGTGATCATATGGTGCAAGCCATTTTATATTTCCATATGAATTTCTATCTGCTTTAAGATAGAATGAATTGCTTGCAAGATCCTATAATACTACAATTTGAATACATAAGTGTTCATCTTCTTTTAACTTATTGAATATATTTATTGCTTTTTATTCTAAAAATAATTTGAGGACTGGTAAGATAGCTCAGCAGACTAAGTGGTTGCTTAGCAAACTCAGGGATCAGGGTTTGATCCCTGGCACCACATGCTGCCTCCCACCCCACCCCCAGGCATGCTGAGCTGCAATGAAGTACAGGCATGGTGGCACACACCTGTTATCCCAGCAATAGGGAGGCTGAAAACGGGAGGATCACTATGAGTTCGAGCTGCATAGTGAGACCCTGCACAAAAATAAAAGAAGAAGAAGAAGAAGAAGAAGAAGAAGAAGAAGAAGAAGAAGAAGA
>NW_004524669.1:7613164-7614959 GCF_000260255.1 Octodon degus | reverse complement strand
GAGTGCAAAATAATTACATTTATTGAAAATTCATTTCTTGTCAAGTATTTTCCAAATATCTTACATGGACTGAATCTTTTAACCCTAAAAAAAGATTGCATTGTATGGATGAGAAAAGAGTAATACAGAAATATAATACCAAGGGTTGGGCTGGGCAAACAGCTCAGCAGACTAAAGTACCTGCAAGCAGGTGCAGGGGCCAGGGATTTGATCCCCAAGTCTACCATGCCAGCTCCACCCCCGGGGCACACTGAGGCAGCAGTTGAGACTGGATGTGGTGGTGCATGCTTGTAATGTAATCCCAACACTTGGGAGGCTGTAAACAGGAGAATCACTATGAGTCTGATCTAGTAGTGAGACCCTGAACACTCTGTAGACCCTTCCCTAAAAAATACAAAAAAAAGAGCTAGAGTTAGAAACAAATTTGAATCCAAAATTCTAGATTTATAAAAATTATTCAGCCACTCAGTAACTACATAATATTTATAGTTGGTAGAATAAAAATGACAATATCAAAAAAGTGAATGAAAGGACTAACTTCATAAAACTAACTAGAAACTCAGCTTTCAGTAGACCTATTTTATCTACAGCAAGCAGATATATAGAAAAATGCCTCTTGCATTATTTTTCTAATTCTTTGTTTTTGAGTAGTATTAGTTACTAAATGCCTACCTGAATATGTTTGTTGCAAGAAATGAACAAACAATATCTCTACATAATAGAATGGCTGTCATTAACTTAAATTGAGAAGAAAAAAAATATAATTTGGTTCAATTACATTTAAGACAGATATCTGTTGTGTCAGGGACACTGTTAATTAGAATTTATCTAATTAACAATTCATAAAAATTATGTTAAGATTATGTGGTGTGACCTATACTTGGACTAAAAACTCAGTGAAAGACACACACAAGTTTTAAAAATCTAGTAAACTGATAAATGGTTTTAAAGTAAATTTAAATTCTATGTATGCTATGAAAGTTACTTTATTTTTTTTAATATTTTGTTTACTTATTTGGTACAAGGTGTCACTACACATCTCAGACTCATGGTGATCCTGCTGTCTCAGCCTCCCCAGCTCTGGGATTACAGGCGTGTGCCACCATGCCCAGTTTCAGTGGCCGGCACAACGCGCCTGGGGTTCAGGGTCTGGCACAACATGCAATACTGAGGATTGAACCTGGGTCTTTGGGCTTGCCAGGCAGGGGCTTAGACCACTGAACTATCTCCCAAGCCCAGAAGTTCTTATTACAAGGATGCTGTTAGTAGCTTCTATCATTGCTGCTTTTCTTGCTTGTCAACATTTTTAGTGACTATTTCACTCCTGAATTTTTTGTGGAAAAAATTCCTTTAAGAACGCTCCCTAATTTCTGAACCTCTCTCTGCAGTACTGCCCATAGTGGGAACAATGGCTTAAATTCTTACTAGTTGCTTAGTTTTGCCTGTTAACAATGTTAATGTGATCTGAACATCTTATCCCCACTGATGATTGTCATCTGCTGGAACTGGCTTTGAACCATGACATTCCAAAGGCATTTCACCTCAAAATCAACGTCCCAGGGCAGGTGAGATAGCTCAGCAGACTAAGCGCCTCCTTAGGCAAGTGCAGGGACCAAGCTGGTCCCCTGCAAGCACAAGTCCCTCCCGCAGGCACGCTAAACCGACCACCCAGACTGTGGGTGATAGCACATGCCTGCAATGGCAGAGCTGGAGAGGTTGGAAACAGGAGGATCACTACAAGGCTGTTTGTAGCAAATACATTTTTTTAAAAAATCGAAGTCCACATTCTGAAACA
>NW_004524669.1:7609413-7612373 GCF_000260255.1 Octodon degus | reverse complement strand
ATTTTTTAAAAAGGAGATATCATTTTATTATTTGAATCTGAAGTTATAATTTATATTGAATATACCTTTTAAAAAAATACCAGAAAATGGGAATAAAATTAACGGTTTTGTTATTAGGTAGTTTTGGCACCAGTGGAGATTTCCCAGAATGTTTTCAGTTTTTAGAAGTTAGAGGAGCTGAGTTAGGACAAAAAGTCACTGGATGTCTGCCAGGTGCTATCGTCTATAAATCGTTTGGGGCTTTTGTGTATGAACTATACACAGAAAGAAAAACAAGCACATCTCCTAATTGTTAGTGCCCTTAAATTTTTCTCCTTGAAGTTTTATCATTTATGACTAAACTTGAAAACTTCATTATCAGTTCTATTCAACAAGCCTACAATCTCCCCACTGGGATTTATTATACTCCTACTATCTTCAGGCAGAAAATACTCTGCTGTAACATTTTCATTTAATGAACATCTGAGTAACTCTTTTACTGTTCCATTTGGCATGGTGCCTTGTAGACATAGTCAAGTTTTAGTATTTTTGCTGTTGTCATAGTTATAATTGTTTCTTAATTGTCATGATGCAAATAGAAACAGTCAAAGACCATGATTAAACATTGTCTGAGAAAAACCAGCCTGCTTATAACTCTAGTTTCTTTTCCACAAAGCTACTGGACACAAAATAGAACTACATAGCACTTAAAGTAATAGAATGTTTTCAAAACTAGAGTTCATGGCAAGTTCGTGTCTTTAATCCCAGACCTGACCAGACATGGATGGGAACTTTTTTATTTTAATTTTCTTTTATTAGTACATGTTCACAATTCATCCAGTTTACAATCATCTTGGGGAGTGGTTATATGCACATAGCTTGTTTCTTTTTTAAAAATCCCCTTCCTCTCTCCTCCCTTGCCTCCCTTCCTCTGCTAATTTCCCTATCCAACTTTTCATTCTTGTGAATATTACTGATTTTAGCTTATGTTACGGCATATGATATTCACATTAATGAAGGTTATTTGGTTCTTGTACGTGATTAAATTTATTCTACTTATTTTCCCTCCCTTCCTCCTCCTCACAACTCATACTTTTCCATTTGTACCACTTTCTTGTTGCAAGAGATCCATCTCTTAGTCCCCTTTCATCCAACATTTATTACTTTTTGTCTGTACTTTGCCTTACGCAGTGAGAAATATCATATGGTATTAAAACGTGTCTACCTTATTTCACTCAACGTCATATTTTTAACATGTGTCCATTTTCCTATGAATGTCTCCAATCTTTAATTGTTTACAACAGAATAATATACCATTATATGGAAATACCACATTTTCATAACCAGTCATCAGTTTATGGGTACACAGACTGCTTCTGGGATTTAGCTATTAAGAACTGTGTAGCTATAACATTGCTACACATGTACCACTGTGGTATGGTGTCTTAAGCCATTTGGCGAAGATAGCTAACAGGGGATAGCTGGGTCATATGGAATTTCTCACTTCAATTTTTTGAGAAATTACCATACTGATTACCATAATGGTTGTACTAGTTTGCATTTCCACCAATGTAAGGGCTCCCTTTTTACCACAGCTTCTCATGCATTTGTTATTGTTTGACTTCCTAATGATCGCTCTTCTTCCTGGAGTACAGTGGAATTTTTTTAATGGAATCTTAGTGTTAAGTTGTATTTCTCTAACATCCAGAGACATTGAGCATTTTTCATATGCCCATTTGTATTTCTTCCTCTGTGAAGTGTCTGTTCACTTCTTTTGCCCATTTCTCAACTGGATCTTTTGACTTTAGGTGGTTTAATTTTTTTTTTTTGAGTTCTTTTTATATTCTGGATAATAGACCTCTGTTTGTGGAGTAGTGAACAAAAATTTCTTCCCATTTTGTAGGTTGTCTCTATTTCACTAACTGATTCTTTTGCTATACAGAAGTTTTAGACTTGAGACCCCTATGTGCAAACATCATTCTGTCTCACTAGTGTCAGAACCTGAAAGAGTAAATAAAATCTAAAAAGTACGTAGATAATGTAAAAGGGAAAGAATCTGTTCAAAGGGAAGGAACAACTGAGATGAAGGAAAGGAGAAAAGAAGAATAAATAAAGGGAAAAAGATGTATTTATGCATAGGGGCTGGGGAGATGGCTCAGTAGAATAAGTGCTTCCTGAGCAAGTGCAAGGGCCTGAGTTCAATTCCTGGTTCCAAAAAAAAAAATTCTGATATATTTATGCATATACACAGCATAACTTGGATAATTTTACTGCTGATTTCTGCTAATCTATTTAAAATAGTTAATGCTTAAATTTTTTTCTCCTTTTATAATTTCTATAACATTTTGGACCAAATTTATATGCTTATATCTGGTAAACTGAGCAACTAATTGGAAGACAACAATATGCAATATAACAACCATTGTTGAATTATTATTCTTTTGTTTAGCCAAATTCTATATCATTTCTAATGGGATTTTTACTATTTTTTGTTCTCTTTAAACAGTAAAAATTGAAAAATAAGTCAGCCTTATTATAACATCATTTGTTCATTATTGCTGTCACTTCTTGTGCAACTGTGGTTCTGTTTAGAAAATGTTTTCCTACAACTAAGTCATGAGATGGTTTAATGTTCCAGGAAGCTTAAAGTTTCTGTGTTCATGTTGAGATCTTTGATCCAAATTTAAATTTAACTTAATTAGGGTGAGAGATAAGGGTCCAGTCTCAATGTTCTGCAAAGAGATAGCAAGTTTTTCCTAGCACCCCTTGCTGAATAAGCTATTTTTCTATAAAATATGCATTCAGCCACTTTGTTAAAGCTGAATGTGTCAAGAGAAGATTCTGTCTCCTTGGTTCTGTTCCACTGATCCACACCTCTGCTTTCTGTCCCAGTATATACATAAAGAATATAGGGGTTGGGGAGATGGCTCAGTAGAATAAGGACTTCCCTGGCAAACATAAGGGCCTGAGTTCAATCCCCG
>NW_004524669.1:7602928-7609187 GCF_000260255.1 Octodon degus | reverse complement strand
ATTCTTTTTAAAAAATGTATATATGCTTATAAAGTTCAATACATTTCAACTATTATACAAAAAACTATTTAATGCAAGATAAGATAATTTTTAAATAATTTATGAATGGTCAACTCAATAAATACATAGAATAAATTTATGCATGACCTTTGCTTCATGCCATAAACAAAAGTAACTCAAAGTAGTTGATTAAATTAAAAATAAATATTGTCAACACTCTCAAGGAAAACAATAGATGATATCTTCATAGCATTATATTTGATAAAAATGTTTTAGAATTGGTTCAAGCACTAATTATAGGATAAAAACTTGAAAATTGTAATTAACCAAAGTTAAAATATCCTGCTCTGTAGAAAACAAGTCAAAGATAAAAGCAATACAAAAGCAGAAAACATATATTTCTGACAAAGAACTAATATCCAGAATACATTTTTTAAAACTTATTTTTTTATGTATGAGCAAAAAATAGTCCAGGCACACATCTCTTTTAATGCAGAGAAATAGTCTCACTGAATAATAAGCCCAGTATAAGCAGCACATATATGAGCTATCACATCTTCCTCCATTCAGCCTTCCTATAGTAGATGAAGCTACTGTCTAAATGTAGAAAAAAGGAACCACCTGATCTTGGACCTCATCAGATACTTGCCTCTGATTACTAAAAATTATTCAAGTCATAAATTGTGCCCTTGATCCACTCAGTGATCAGACTAAGGACATAAATAAATGATGTTGTGATTTATGTTAATATTCAATCCAATGCATATCTACTGGTATGCAATTAGTTTTCACAGTTTCTGAGGTAATTAATTAAAGGGACAATTCAGCAGCTAAGGGAAAAGCAGCACTATCTCTCAGCTTCTGGGCAGAGAGCTATTATTTTGGAGACAGGGTTCAAGTAGTGGCCTGTTTGAAAGGAAAAAGCAAAAACCTCTGGGTCATCGATTTTCTACATGCAGTTATCAGGCCAAGAAAGTTACTCAAATATACAGATTTCTAAAGATTGGCTCAAAGATTTACTTTTATAATATATCCAATACTAAATGCTAATGAATAGTACATTGGACATTAGACATTGATGGACACAAAAAAACATTACCATGAGTACCTGTGATCACTTCCAATGCTGTCATACCAAGAAAATCCAGACAATGTCAAACCAGAGTTCAGAACAATTTTAAAAATATAGAAAAAAGTAGTTGTTAATTTCCATACCATGTTATGATACATATTATTTCTTCTTACCACTTTATTTTTTCAGTTTCTACTATATATTACTATATGTTCTCAATGTAGGATGATAACATTTCTTATGGGGTGTTATATACATATAAAATACATTTCAATATTTTTTTCCTTCTTTCCTCTCTTCTTCCCCCACTTCACCACTTGATATCCTTCCCATTTGAAAAAGATCTCTCTTTCTTTGCTCTATTATTTAACTTTCATTTTACACTGTATCTTTTTCATTTCTTATATATTAGAAACAGCACAATATTTAAGATTGTTTGCCTAATTTATTTCACTTAACATTATGGCTTTAAGATGAACCCATTTTCCTACAAATGACACAAATTTTTTTCTTCTTCATAGCAAAGTAATAGTCCATTTCATAGAAATATCATATTTTCATTATTTATTTATCTGTTACGGGCATGTAGGCTGCTTCCAACATTCGGGTTGGAAGCTATCATCAGTCATATAGTTATAAACATGGACATTTATTTATCATTGTAATATAATATCTTAACATTTTCAGAAAGATACCTACAGAGTGAATAGCTAGGTTGCATGGAATTTCTATTTAGCTTTCTAAGGAACATCCATAGCAGTTTCCATAGTGGTTGTGCATAGTCTACATTTCTTTTTCTCTGCAGCTTTTCTAGTACTTTTCTTATTTAATTTCTTGATGATGGTCATTCTTTCTGAACCTCAATGGAATCTCAGTATTGTTTTAATTTACATTTATCCAGGAGCCAGAGATACTGAAAATTGTTCATCTATTTTATTTTTAAAGAGAATCCAAAATACTAATTTAAAAATTAAAATTTTACAGAATTTCACTAAACGAAATAGTATAAATTTGGCAGTATTTGTCTTATTTGCTAGCCATTTGCATTTCTGAGAAGTGTCTATTCATTTCAGTTGCCCATTCTTTGACTGGCTCTTTTGTTTGATAGGAATATAATTTTTCTTTGAATATTGTAGATATTAATGCTTTCTCTGACAAATAGATAGCAATTATTTTTAACCATTCTGAGGGTTCTACTTCTTTTCTCAGTGAGTCAATTAGTGTTATACAGGAGTGCTACAAATTTTGTGATTTAATTTTCTATCTTGCCACACTGCTGACTTTCATTATGAATTCTAGTAGTCTTCTTCCGTTCTACTATACATAGAATCAATATGAACAAATAATGAGGGTTCAAACTTACTCCTTTTCTATCTGCATCTTTTAAATCTCTTTCTTTTGCCTAATTGCTCTAATTTTTGAGTACTATTTGAACAGGAGTGATGAGAGTGGACATATTTGCATTCTTCTGGATTTTAGAAGAAAAGATGTCAGTTTTGCTCCATTGGCATGATGCTGGTAGCAGGTCTGTCATAAAAAGCTTTTATCTAATTAAGATTAAAGTTCTCCTATACCTGTTTTCTCTAGATTTTTAAATCATGAATGGATGATGGATTTTATCAAAGACTTCTTAGGCATCTATTGAGTTGATGTTTGGTGCTGGTTTCTATGCAAGATATTATATTTGTTTGTTTATATTAAACAATCTGTACAGGTCTGTAATAAAGCATAACTGATACTGATATATGATATTTTTGATGTGTTGTTTCATTCTGTTTGTCGGTATTTTCTTCAGGATCTTTATATCTATGTTCATTGAAGAGATTGGGCCATAGATTCTTCTCTCTCTCTCTCTCTCTCTCTCTCTCTCTCTCTCTCTCTCTCTGATGTGTATCTTATTTGGACTCAGGAAAATTGTATAATTATAGCTTCCCAGAAAAACTTTGATAGTACTCTTTCTCTTTCAATTATTAAAGAGTTTGAGGGTTATTGGTATTATTTCTTTCCTGAAGTACTTAGAGATGCAACATGGAATTTTTCAGGATGAAGACTTTCTTGATTGGTTTTATATTACTGCATCTATATCATTGTCTATTATAGGACTATTCAGGGTTTTTATATTCCTAGTTCATTTTAGATATTTCTTTTTTTTCTGTTTTTTAAAGAGAATACAAAATTAGAATTAAAACTGAAAAAATGCAAATGATATAGAATTTCACATAACCTGCCATGACCACACACCGTCACCAACTGACACCATACCTTTATCGTCTCATGTAAAATCTAAAATGCACAGGTCAGAAAGACCATGCTCTCACTGAAATCTGTAGGGGAGAATCTTTCCTTGCCTCCTCTTCTGGGGTTCACTCGAAATCCTTGGTGTTTCTTGTCTTATAGATGCATCATCCCAACCTCTAATCACAGAGTTGTCTATTGTGGTGCATCCTCACATCAGTTTCTGTCTGTGTCCAAGTTTCCCTCTTCTAAGGATATCAGCCTAGTGGATGAAGGTCCACCTTACTCCAGTATGACCTCAACTAATTACATTAGCAATGACCTTATTTCCAAAGAAGGTCATATTTTGAGATGTGGGGATGACTGGGATCTCAACTTGTCCTTTTGGGGAACAAAATGCAGCACACAGCAGGACAACTATCTCCTGAAGTGCAAAATGCTGTGCTCAGCATTGATTACAGTGCACACTTTGAGGGTTCTGCTCCTGAGGATGACCCTTGTGTCCGTGAATCGGAGATCAGGCACAGTGGTGAGGACAGACATGCATTTCTTCATTCCTTTCAAACAGAGCCTATGCCAAAGACTCCTCACACCCAGAAAGAAGGGGAGACAAGCAGGTGAGAGAGGGGGAGGCTCAGTTTAGAGCAAGCATTCTGGGGATGTTAAAGAACAGATAGGCCACCCATCCTGGGGACGGAGCAGGCAGGAGTTCAGATTGTGCTTCTCTGCTTTACCTGTGTACAAGCTGCAGATGTGGGCTGTGGTGGAAGGAAATAAGAGGTGCAGGTGGAGGCAACCAAGATCCTTTGAGAGATGAGAAAGATAATTTACACATCTAAAACATAGTCATAAACAGCTCCCATGCATTATCTCCCAAGGATTTTAAGGGTCTCAGTTGTTTTTTTAGTCAGGAGCTGGTTGCCATTATTTTGTGCTCTCATGTAATTAACCATGCTGTTCACTTTGGCTCCGTGTGGACTACTAGGAGGCAGGAAGGATGAGTTTCTACTACAAGTAGTAGAAAGTAGCTCTCATAGCAAGGCATAGGTTTTGATTATATCTGTGAGGATGAGTCCTGGTTCTTTAGAGGTTGATTTCAGTTTTGAAAGTGCTCAGATGTTACCAGGAGACATGTGGGAATAGGAAGCTGATGGCAACTAGAGCGGCATTTGGACTAAGCAGGCTTGGCACATGTGGGTGTGGCCGGATGTGAATAAAAGGACTTGCCAGAGGTTCTGCCTTGTGGGCAGGCTGAGGCTGGGCAGTGACCTGGGCTAGGACACTGTGGCACTTGGCAGGGCTCTGCTGCCCCTTGCTGCGCATTGTGCCCACCCCATAGAGCACAGGACACAGTGAGTTGGATGCTGTCGGTTTAATGGGTCTGGGATGACAAAGTGGAAGGCTTTGTGTCCAGCTGATTCTTTTCAGTTTTAAGAAAGAAAATCCTTGAGAAATTATCTTTTACAGGTTAGCATTTTGGCAAATGTCAGATCTGGAAGGAAAGAAGAGATTAAGATGAGGTTTGCAGGGCCTGAAGTACCAGTCCATCCCTTCTTCTCCTCCCCAATGCCATGTTCTACCCTCTAACCCCACTAATCCCCTTAGAAGCGAGGCACAGAAATTGAGGCATAGAGGTTTGAGTCACGTGAGGCTGAAGGACTTTGACACAGGACAGGAGGGATAGAAACAGGTGAACTCTCTAGTGGGATGCTGGGAGTTAATGCCAGGGAGTATCAGTATCAGATGACAGTAGGTGAGAGGTGGCAGATATTTAAAAACTGCAGTGAGGGAGGTCTAGGCGCAGAGAGTGTGGCCATTGTGAGTGTAACATTTGGTGATAGAGTTGGGGTTCTTTCCCACCTCCCATGCCTGGCTGGTGGGTGGAGTATCCTCCTTCCCACTACTCTTTGCCTTGGGAAATACTTACAGTCTTCTAATGTCATTCCAACTTGTCTGGCTTGTTCTTTCAGTTTTCCAAGCATGAGCTTTATAAATGCTGTAACTCTGCTTCTTGAGGTCAAATCTTTTGAAGCAAAAGAACCACATCAGTAGAAAAGCTGCATCATTTTCAGAAACCCCCTACAGACATTAGCCTTGCACCCATTCCTAAAGTGGAGGCTGAGTTGTAGTTTGCAGACAGTTGAATCCATACCCACAGAAGCCCTGGGTGTGGATGCAGGACATGTAGCCCTGGGCTGCCTTTGTGAGGAGTATGAGTCTGCCTGCTCTTCCTGACCTGTCTCTTGGGTAGAGGAGTCATGGGGCTCTGGCATCACATAGAAAAAGAGACTTTTAAAAAAGGGAATAAAAGAAAGAGAGACTTACATGACAACCTCATCATCTCCATTATTGCTGGTAACAAGGATTCTTCCTTACGTGGGAGTGGAGTTGCTGCAGCTACAAACATACATTTGTTGATTTTAACAAAGTCAAACTGTTTTTTACTTCTTGGAGTGGGTGGCAGAGTCCCTAGGTCCCTCATATGTGCTGGGTTCCCAGATACAGAAGTGATGTAGCAGGAAGGGTACCCTCTCACAGGGCTAGGATTTCTGTATCCTCGATGCAGGATACAGAAGGATACATACTCCTGGTACATTCCAGAAAGGGTCGAATGCTTTTAGGGGACAGAGTTGGAGAAGGACTTCGACTAGGGTCTGGTGAGATGTGGTGAGTTCTTGAGAGAGGAACTGGGTCTTGAAGGGGGGACCTCCCTGGTGGAGGATGCTTGAGAGCTGCTTCCCCAGGGGCAAGGAGGGTGGTGGCAAGAGTTGGGGGATGGAAAGGACAGTGGGAGGAGGTGGGTGTGGGGAATAGAAACAAGTTCAGTCGAGCTGCTGTGGGTGGTGTATAATGGAGATTCATGGACAGTGGATGTGGGAAGTGAAGTGTGGGGCCAGGACATGGGTACCTTGGTAACAAGTTGGAGTTTATGGGAGGTATTTGTGGGTGAAG
>NW_004524669.1:7594173-7602138 GCF_000260255.1 Octodon degus | reverse complement strand
AGACCCCAGCCCTTGCTCCCTCTATTCCTCTACACAATGATTGTGCAAAACTCTCTGCCAGCCCGTGGATGTCAGTGCTGAGGAAAACAGACAATGCCAGTGTATCAGCAAACTCACATTCTGTTACAGGGTATGATAGTGCCAGAGCGGAGAAATGCAGCATGATGTGACAAGGCAAGAGGGATTTACTTTGTTCTGCATATTTATGGGGGCCTTTTCTCAGAGATTATGTCTAAGCAGACTGGCTAGATGAAAAAGAATCATTGGCTAGGTGATGTTAAGAACTGGAATGTTAGTTGGACAGGGAGAGGAAAGGCATTCTAGGCAGAGGACAGAGCAAGAAGGGCTGAGATGTTCAGTGGACTGCAGAGTAGTGCTTGGCCAAAGGGTACTTTTGTGGGATTGGAAACAGCCTCGCTTCCTCCTCAGAGACAGCCCTGGCAGAGTGCACTGATTGGCAGGTAGAGCATGGACTGGACTCAGTCCCACCCGTGCTGGTCAGGGAACCTTTGTGCAGGAGGCACCTGCCTAACCATCTGGAGGGCCCAGAGACCCTGGAAGGAGGTCAGCCAGGCTGGAGCACAGCAAGTAAGGGATGGTGTTGGGGTGGTGGGTCAGGAGAACAGGTAAAGCCAGAGGGACCCTGGTTCCCCTGCCCAGGAAGGCCAGGAGGCCATGTGTGGAGGACTGGGAACAGAGGTCATCTGTAGAGGCATGGAAGCCAGGATAAGGCAGGAGAGATTGAAGAAAGGAGCTCAGGCTAACTGGCCTGTGAAGACTGTGATGCGAAAGGATCATACTCACGGGCGCAGACCAAAGCCACCAGCAGAGCAGCCAGGAAGAGGAGAGTCAGGAATCTCATGGTGTAGGATGAGCAGCGACTGCAACCGCAGAATCCTTAGAGGGTCTGGGCATGGAGGCTAAACTGCTGCACTCTTTAAAGGATGGGAGTCCAGCTTGGAGGGGTGTGGCCTCCACATCCTCCCCCTCCTCCTCTCCCTCCAGACTGCCCCCTGCTAAATCAACAATGTAAAGCTGGTGTCCTTGTAGGACTGTCCAGGATTGGAGCCTTTCCCTGCTAACTTCCAGGCACTGCTTCCTTCCCCATCCCATCTGCTGCATGGGTTCACATTCCTGGGGTCTTGGGGACTGTAGTAGACAGAAGACGTTTCATTTTGGAGAGACTCTGGAGTGGGTCTGCTGAGGGCACTGGTGTAAGAGTCAGTCTCTCCAGAAGGAGGCTGGGGACTCAGGAGAGCACGTTGTCTACCTCCTGCATCAGCCTCCATGGGGCTCAGTGCAGGCACTAAGGTTTCCTCAGACCCTAAACGAGCTTCTTTTGCCAGGAGCCACAAGCATGACATTTGGAGACTGGCTGATCTTTTCTCGAGAGGGGAAGGGCTTGTGGACATTGTGTCTTCTCTGGAGTTGTCCCTGGATCTTGAAGTCATCCATCCTCTAGGAAGGACTTTCCAGCCCCACACAGGCCCCTGTCACTCTAGTTCTAGTCCCAATTAATAGGAGCCTATATTTATGAGAAGAGCTGGCCAAAGGAAGGTAGGAGCTCACTGGAAGTGGCATTGCTTCTTTCTTGGAGGGGACTGACTTATGATGTGGCCATACAGAAAGGCAGAGCACTCTCAGGAATTTTTCCTTGATCTGGGATTCCCAAAGTCTGAACTTGGAGCTCTGGCTTCATCACACACACATGACAGTATTCTGTAATAGCTTGAAACATGCTAGAATTTCCTTTGTCATCTATGCGTCATGGCTCCCATGGATAGGATGATGATAGAGATGAAGTCAGATATGAATGTACGAGAAACACTTAGGAGGACAGAGACTGGAGCTGACCCCTGGCATGGAGGTCTTGGCTGACAGGTAGATTGCTGCACCTTCTAGCCCAGAGTCCTAAATTAACAGGTGGCTGGAACACAGAGAAATATCTGCTCTCCCGTCTTTAACTAGCTGGAGATTTTGCTGGATTATGGAACCAGAATGTGGTCTTGACTTAATTTACACTTAATCTCTATCTCTGACAAGTTGCTTTTCTCTTTTCAGCCTTAAATTCTCTCTAGAGAATAGGATTTGTCTCCCCCTGACCTCAACTTCCCAGGGAAGTTGTGAAATAGACTAAGGTAATGCTCTTAATATAGATATTTTCTGAGTGCTTATGTTTTGCCCACTGGGCTTGGCTCTGGAAGCCCAAGGTGAGAAAGCGGTTATCCTGGTCCTTACAGAGCTTCTAGTGTGGCAGAAACTTGGAAAAACAAAGGAAAATATTAAGATACAGGTTTATAATCCCTTATTTGGAACTCTTGGGGCCAGATTTATTTAGGAATAGTATTTTTTAATTTTAGAAAATATTAGATTATATATTATGTCGTGCCACTGTCAAACATTATATTTCATTGATAGGACTTATGGCTATTCCTAGAAAATGAACTAGAGAAGGAATAGAAATAGCATATGTTAATTTGATTCTTTTTTTTTTTTAACCAAATGAACTAAGCACTCACTGAATTTTTCCACCCCACCAAATCATTTGTGAAAGAACTTTTGGTTTTCAGATCTTCTTGGATTTCAGAATCATGGAGAAGCATGTACCATCAGTAGAAGGGAAGGAGTATGTACTCTGAAGTCCAAAGACCTCACAATAACCTCCTGTATTACTGTTTGGGTTGGGTTGAATAACTTTAGGAATAATCACGCGCCTCAATTTTTCACTTGAAATGTGTGAAAGATAGCTGAGAGTTACAGTGAAAACTGAGGGTCTGGACCTGGAGCCCTATAGGTTGCCTTACATGCAATGGGAGAGGTGAAGGGACAGGAGAAAGTTTGAGACATCAGTGCCCTGGGGGTGTGGGCGCGTGTGCGCACTGTATGGGGAGAAGCCCTCAGATATCACCATACACCTTTGCTATTTACACAAGGTTATATAAGAGGGAATTAGAACTTTGACATCAACACTAGAACTGTCACAAAGTCTGCTCTGGGCAAGTTACTTTTCAAATGTCACTGCTTATCTCTCCCAATCCTCCTCCTGGCCTTGGGAATTAAAGAGGCTGCTATTCTCACAAATAGGGATGAAGTAGAAAGCAAGGACATTTGTTTTATGTAGAGATTTCATTACTTTATAGCAAGGTCTAAGTGCAATGCTACTATAGATTATAGGGCCCAGGAAAGAACTGCATATGAATATTGAAGAAAAGAGATACCCAGTATGTATATGGCTGGCTGAGGGACCATCCTATGTGATGTCTTGTCTATTAGGGTATCTGAACTCTAAGATGATCTTCTATTTCTGGATATATGTTTTTCTCATGTGCTACTCGTTCTCTGTCCCTTGTACCCCACTACCTCCACCCCAAATCTGGCCATCTCTTTCCTGGTTGGGAAGGATGATTGCCTTGGTGAGCTGCTTCACCTGAGTCCCCTTGGGTCCTGGCTTCTTAGACAAGTTTGGTTAATAAGAGAACTGGTTGGGGATGAAAAGGTAGAGAGGGAGGTCCAGGCATGTTATTTCTGTTCCCTCCCTGTTCTGTATGCCTGGTCAGTTGGCTCCCAGCAGTTCCCGGTGATGCCCACTTTGTGAATCCATGCCCTTATGTAGTTCTCTCTCAGCATGGGGTAGACCGACTGATTCTTCTGTCCTCCTCCTCTTCTTCCTCCTTCTAACCCTCCTCCTCATCCTCTTCTCTTTCTCCTCTACCTCTTCCTCCTCCTCATCCTTCTCCTCTTCCTCTTCCTCCTCCTCCTTCATTGTGGTATTATGGATTGAGCCTAGGGCTTTCACGTTGTGCTACGCCCCAGTTCTTCTCATTTTTTATGTAGAGATGGGGATTCATTAAGTTCTTAATTTGCTTAGGCTGGACTTAAGCTTACAGTCTTTCTGCCACAGCCTCTCATAGTGCTGGGATTCCAGGCATACACATTCACACCTGGCTCTGACTCATTTCTAACAGATATCTCGATTGCAGATGACAGCCTTGTCAGAGACCCTCAGTGAGAGGTCCTTGTCCCCCTGAGCCACAGCAACTGTGGGATAAGAAATGATGTTGTTTGGGTTGATCAGTTTTTTGGAATAACAAGTCTTTTTTGTTGTTTTTTTTTTTGTTTGTTTGTTTTTTGTTTTGTTTTGTTTTGGGGTTTTTTTTTTCAGAACTGGGAATTGAACTCAGGCCTTGCATTTGCCAAGCAAGCGCTTATTCCACTGAGCCAGCTCCCAGGCCCCTGGAATAACTAGTTTTTCAGACAATTATTGCAACATGGTGTGGCAATGGGTGTGCTCCTCTAGAACTATAATTTGTGTCTGGTGGCCCTTCTTCTAGAACTTCACCTCTCCACTGCTCTCAGATAACACTTTCCTCTGCCTGCAGGTTCAGTTTTAGACAGAGACACTAATGGCTCCCTATTGTTAATCCTTACTTGCCTCTGTCTGTCTATCTATCTATCTATCTATCTGCAGAAAGGTCTTCAGAGTGTGCCATCTGTTTTCTGCCAAAACCCTGATGGATTCACTTTGCACCTGTCCTGTGCACAATGTGTTCCTTGCTCCCCCGTCTTAGTGCTGTCCTCTATTCTGGGTGCTAGAGTGGTAGCAGACTCCAAAGAGTAGATGTGGCTCTGAGTCTCTTAGGGTGAATAGTGCGTATTTCCAGGACCCAGCTGTCTGTGTGTCTCTGACAGTCACTGTACCCTGCTGTGTGGTGGTCTCCTCTGCACAGAATGTGCCCGCAATGCCACTCTTCCCTGACGCCCTTGATCTTTCACTTCCATCAGTAGTGGAGCTGGGCAGTCACAGAAGTGGGGTGGAAGTTTTAAAAGCTCCTATTCTGTTTCTTTAATAGACATAGAGAGCATTGTGCATACCAAGCACCATCGTCAATACAAATTTATATCTCACTTAATCCTCTTAATACCACAGGGAGATAGGTGCTGTTACTACCCTTAGTAGTAGATGAAGAAAACAAGGCAAGGGCATTTAAGAGATGGACCCATAATGACACAGCTAGTAAGTCACAGAGCTGGGTCTCAAACACAGCTCCATTGTCTTCTGTCAAACACAGCTCCCTGGCAGAAGGGTGGACTCTGCTTTATTATGAGTATCAGGCCTGTGTAACATTAAGTCTCTCCCATCATAACTAATCAGTATCTGTGTCAGTCTGGGTTCTCCTGGGACACAGAACAAGTTGGTGTGTGTGTGTGTGCATGTGAGTGTGTGTGTGTGTGTGCATGTGTGTTGAAGAAATTGGTTTTTGTGATTATGGAGGCTAACAAGACAAAAACCTGCAGTTCCAGTCCAGAGGCAATCTGCAGGCAGAGTTCCTTTTTGGTTAGTGGCTTCAATCTTTTGTTCTATTCAAGGTTTTCAGCTGACTGGAGGCCCACTCTCATTGTGAAGCAGTCTGCTTTCCATACAGTCCACCAATTTAATGTTGATTGCATGCAAAATATTTCACAGAGGCCAGATAGATAGCTCAGTAGGATAAATGCTTACCTGAGTTCAATCCCTGGTACCGCAACAAAAAAAGGAAAAAAGTAAGCAAAACATTTCACAGAAACATCCAGAATAATGTTGGACTACCTTTGCGTACTGTGGTCCAGATAAGCTAGTGTGTACAATTAATCATGACAGCACCTTGGAGTGGATATCTCAGGGAATCCAGAGAGAAAAGAATGTATTATGCATAGCTTCAAGGAGCTTTCTCTAGAGCTCCACGTAGAGGACTCCTCACAGTCCTGGATTCCAGGTGCAATGCTGAGTTCCAGGGAGCTTCGGGATAAGTCTACGAGAAGAACAGAGCCAAACTCCTCCTTTGTGTGCTCTAGAGAGAAGGAATTCTTTGGGATCCCACACATTCCAACTCTCTTACTAGGCAATGTCCACACAGGATCTTTGAGCAAAAGGCTGCAGGTTTCGTTGCTCACAGGGGCCAGTTTAACTAAGTAGCACAATGAGCCAGGTGGTGCTGGAGTGAGGCAAGCAGCAGTGTACGCTCCATGGTGAGTAACAGCGTCCTACCACCTCAGCGACAGGGAGTCAGGAGGAAGCAGAAGAGCTGGGTGACTGCAGTATACATGCCCCGGCTGAAGTGTTCAGCATCCCATCCCCAGCTGATTGACTCCTGACATTCTCATTCTGCAAGAGGAGTTGAAAATATTTTCATATGGAGTTGCCTGATTTCACTATTATTTCTACCCATTTCATGTGGTGTTTTATTTTTTTTTATTATTTTATACTGATTTGAACCGACAAAATTAATTTTATTGTGCACATGATGTTTTGATTTTTTATTTTATTTATTTTTTGTAGGGGGTACCAGGGATCAAACTCAAGAAGGTGCCCCAGCTGCTGAGCTATCTCCCAGGCAACATGATGTTTTGAAACAGGTGCACATTGTGGAATGGCAAAAAGAAGCTAATTATAATATGCCTTACCTACTCTTTTTTTTTTTAAATAACTTCAGACTTACAGGGAATTTGTTAAAAAAAAAAAAAAAAAAAAAGTATGGTTTCCATATGCTGTTTCTTGGTTTACTGAGGACTTAAGTAGTATTAATCATGCTTACTTTATTATTCTTTTTTATTTTGTCTATTTAGTACGGGGTCTACAGGGTCTCTCTACACAAATCGGACTCGTAGTGATCCTGCTGTTTTCAGCCTCCCAACTGCTGGGATTATAGGCACATGCCACCACCACCAGTCCAAATTGCCATCTCAAGTCCTAGCCCAGGCCCAGAGAATGTGTGGGAGAACTTCCTGCTACCTTGCACCAGCGGGACCTACTGCTGGTCGCAGCCCAGGCTCACTGTGGGAGAGACCCTCTTCCAACCCCTTGGGATGCCCCCTACCACTCTGCAGCACCTCCCACACCCCACCCACTGAGGAGGAATTTCTGCTGCATTCCGGGAACCCCCAGACCCAGTCCTAGCCCAGGCCCAGTGAGTATGTGGGAGAACTTTCAGCAACCCTGGCCAGCGGGACCTACTACTGGTTCCAGCCCAGGCACAGCGTGGGTGAGACCCTCTTCCACCCTCTTGGGACACCCTACCACTGCACAGCACCTTCCCCACCCCTCCCTCCCAGTAGGAATTTCTGCCGCATTCCAGGAACCCCCAGAACCAGTCCTAGCCCAGGCCTGGTGAGTGTGTGGAAGAGCTTCCAGCTACCCTGCACCTGCAGGACCTACTACTGGTTCCAGCCCAGGCGCAGCATGGGTGAAACCCTCTTCCACCACTTGGGATGCCCCCATCAATCCATAGTATCCTCACACCCCGCACACAGAGTAGGGATTTCTGCCGCATTCCAGGAACCCCCAGTTCCAGTCCTAGCCCAGGCCCAGGGAGTGTGTGGGAGAGCTAACTCTACCCCCTACTCGACCTTGTCCCCGCCGGGCTCAGCTCAGACCTGGCATACAGACTTGGGGTGAAACCCTGCAACTGCAATCCCTGCAGACTAGGGAGAGGATAGAACTACCGAGCTAGTCCAGGAGCAGAAAATCTTGCCACAGGGGCACAACAGGTTCAACCCCAAAGGCAGCAGCAGGAAGAAGCTGAGCATAGCAGCCAGATCCAAGCCAGGCAGAGCTGGATAAATCCAAACTTTGAGGATCTACACCTGAACTTCAGTACATGCTAAAGTCATAACTGCAACAAAGGTCTACAACAAAGGTCAGAAGACAGTCCTACACTAAATGACGAGAAGGAACAAAAGGCAAATTCAGACCCGAGCCCACCCATAACAAGTACAGAGGACACTAACACAGAAGAAATTGGGAATCACACAACTGAAAGCAATGAATCAATGGCTTCTGAAATGAAAAAAAAAACACCTGGAGAAAGGTATAGAGGAACTCAGATTGGAAATAAAAAAGAAATCCCTGAATTAATAACATCTGCAGTAAAGAATCAAATGCAGAAACATATGGAGGAAACCCAATGCCCAGCCAGAACAAGTGCAGAG
>NW_004524669.1:7568081-7576576 GCF_000260255.1 Octodon degus | reverse complement strand
CTGGATGGTTAAGACCAAAGTAAAGCAGGACCTGTGCAATAAGAGTTGCAGCTTTTTGGTCTGAGAATGTCAGTGAAATCCCCTCAGGATTTATCCTGAGATCCTATACCTCAGATTGTAGAACTTTTGTCAGTGCAGCCATGTGGATGAGTCACAGCCATTGCTTGGCCAATGTGCTCTCAGTGAAAGCCTGAGAGAGTATTTTCTCCCCATGTGACTCTCCTTAGGCACACTCTACGTCATCGATCACTTTCCGTGCCGGGTTGTGGAGCGCGAGGTCGCCGGTTCACGCCCCCGTCCCTACTTTATGTCTTTGGGGGCCGGGGAGATGGCTCAGTGGAATAAGTGCTTCCCTGGCAAGAAATTCTTTATCTGTTCTTCGTCATGAAAGTATTTCACATCTCCATCAAAGTTGATTGAGAGTTTTTCAGGTTATAGTAGTCTGGACTGGAATTTGTTTTCATAGAGGACCTGAAATACTCTGCTCCATGCTTTTCTTGCCTTCATGGTTTGTGAAGAGAAGTTGGCCGTAATTCTAATGGGCTTTCCTTTGAATGTGATCTTCTTCTTTTCTCTAGCGACTTTCAGTATATTATTCTTGTGCTCAATTTTGGGATCTTTACTATTATATGTCTCGGTGTGTTTCTCATTGGGTTGAGGTTCTTTGGCGTTTTGTATGCTTCGGTTACCTGAATGTCAGATTGTTTCCTCATATTTGGGAAGTTTTCTGCTATTACTTCTGCCCATATTTTTTTTAATGTCATTTGTATTGACCTCTTCTTTCTCATTGATGCCTATTAGTCTCACATTGTTCATCTTTGCATCATCTTGCAGGTGATGAATTATTCTTTCCTGCATCCTTGTTCTTTTTAAGAGATCCTTTCTTACCTTTTCACTAGCTGCACCAGCATCTTCAAGATCTGAAATTTTGTCTTCACTTTGACTTAAATGGTTTTGCAAGCTTGTGCTTGAGATTTTAATTTCGTCTATATCTCTTTGACTCTGCTTCATGAGATCTCTTTCTTTCCTGTATTGCTCATTCAAGGAATCCATCATTTTTCTAATGTCCTCTATTTTTTTATGAGTGTCTTCTTCTTAGCAGTTATAAATTCTTTTACTGCCGTGTTTTTTTTCAGATTGTGTTTCCTCTCTTTGTTTCTGTAGTTGCTTCTTTACTTCAGATGCTATGTGTTCTGAGAGTTCTTTTTTTATTTCAGAAAAGAATTGCACTCTGATTTCCTCTATATCTTTCTGCTATTGCTTATTTACTATCGACGCTATTAATTCATGCATTTGAGCCGAGCTTGTGTTCTCCACACTTGTTCTGGGTTGGCACTGGGTTTCCTCCATATGTTTCTGCATTTGAATCTTTAGTGCAGATGTTATTAATTTAGGGATTTCTTTTTTTATTTCCAATCTGAGGTCTTGTACATCTTTCTGCAGCTGTTTCTTTATTTCAGAAGCCTTTGATTCGTTGCTTTCAGCTGTGTGATTTCCAATTTGTTTGGTGTTAATGTCCTCTGCACTTGTTATGGGTGGGCTTGGGTTCTGACGTTGCATTTTGTTCCTTCTCGTCATTTTGTGTAGCACTGTCTTCTGACCTTTCTTGTAGATCTTTGCTGTATTTATAACCTTCGCACGTACTGAAGTTCAGGTGCAGCTCTACAAAGCTTGGACCTATCCAGCTGTGCCTGGCTGCTGTGCTCAGCTCCTTCCCAATGCTGCCCTTGAGGGTGAAGCTGTTGTGCCCCTGTGGCAAGATGTTTTCCTCCTGGACTAGCTGGTTGGATCTATCCTCTACACTCTCTGCAGGGATTGCAGCTGCAGGGTTACACCCCAGGCTTGTATGCCAGGCCTGAGCTGTGCCTGGAGTGGGCAAGGTGGAGTAGGGGAGAGAGGAAGCTCTTCCTCACACTCACTGGTTCTGGTCTTTGACTGGGTCTGGTGGTTCCCAGAATGCTGCAGAAATTCCTACTGGGCGATCGGGGTAGGGGAGGTGCTGCAGAGTGGTTGGGGGCCTTCCAAAGGGGTGGGATAGGGTCTGGTCCACGCTGCACCTGGGCTGGGACTGGTCCCACCGGCGCAGGGTAGCAGGAATCTGTCCCACACACTCACCGGACCTGGGCTAGGATTGGGTCCTTAATAGTTAATTTTTTTTTGTTTTCGTTTTGATTGTGTGTTGTAGACTTTGATCCTGCTCCTGCTGAGCATCATTTCTTAGCTTCTTCTTACATCTTTAGTCCTCATTCAAGCTTATCCTTAATGTCATGGATGATATCTAGGACAGAGGTAGAAAAAATGAGAGAAAGAGATGAGAGGAGACAAGGAAAGAGAAAGAAAGAAGAGAGGAGTTGGGGAAGAGAAGGAGGAAAGAAGAAGCTATAAATAAGGCTTTCAGGGCCCTAGGCACCAACCACACTCTTTTGCTCCTCTCCAATGCCATCATCTGCCCTCCATTCCAACCAAGTCCCCGCTATATAGGGGGCAAAATGAGAAACTGGAGATGCTTGAACATGCAGGAGCTGTGGTTGGTTCAGATCCCAGGGGTAGGGGTTGGCCAAGGAGGCTGGTCCCAAGGGTGGAGTGGCGATGCTTCTACGGGGGCTCACAGACCTCACCTGGTGGCTCACTCACCTTTACCTTTCTGTTTTAGAGCTTCAGTGTTTTGCAGCACTTAGTCTTCAATTTCTGTAATCACTTTTGTTCCCTTTTTGCCTCTTTTTAGGATGTATTCTACTTCAGAACAGAAGTCACCTACACATAACAGTTCCTTCACTATATGAAAACTACCTCCAGCTGTGTGCACCACAAGAACTCCTTTGCTAAGGGAACCAACTTCTTTCTCATGGGAAGACTGGTGGGCTAGTACACATAGCTATGACCCCAGAAATTCTGTATGTAGCAGCACACACAACTTCCCCCACTCCCCTTAGGAGTTTGACTTTGTCTTATTCCATCCACCTGACCCCACAGATCCTGGTCTTCATTCATTGGAGTTCAAGAACCTGCTGGGGTTTTTAGTGTTATTATTTGGTTTTTGGTCACAGGGTCTTGCTATGTAGCCTAGGATGGTCTTGACCTCACAGGTATCCTTCTTCCAAGTGCTGGGATTATAGGCAGCAACACCATGCCCAGCTAAATCTGCTATTGACAGAGACTTACCTATAAATCTGGATCTCTTATTGCTTGATGGCTTCAGTAGTGTCTTACTGGCTAAGCCTGGTTGTGTTGCATTTTCCTTTTTGGCAGCTAATGCCTTGTGGGGTTCTAAAAAGGGTGAGAAAGTGAAGGAAGCCCGCTTTTCCTCAGGGAACAGGGAGCAGGGAGCCTGTGGTCTGCCTTCAGGCCAAACTCTCAACCACTTCTTGTAGAGCTTTATTTTTATCTAGTGCTAGGTATTTAGCATGCTGCAAGCCTCTTATTCCTTCAAAGACTTTCCCTGTCTTGTCAGGGTATTGCAATTTAAGGAAAAAGAGAATAATTTCTTTTCTTTTTCTTTTTTGGTAGAACCAGGGATTGAACTCGGGCCCTTGTGCTTGCCAGGTAAGTGCTTATTCTACTAAGCTATCTCCTGGGCCACAAGAATAATTTTCTAAGAATGATTACTTCACTGTAAATGGAGTCCCTGAGTCTTTCTCTGCTTCCTCCAGGTATTTCCTATTGTATCCCGATACATCTTTGGCTTCTTTCATGCACAACCTCAGTCACCAACCTTTTACCAAGGCTAGGGAAGGAGGGAGAAGGACTCACCATTCACTGATCCTGGGGCCAAGGCAGACTCTGGGTCACCTTCAAAGGACAGAACACTGGATATGTCAGAGAGGGTGCAGGGGTTAAGCTGGATCCATTTGGAGTTGTATTGAGTTCCAAGAGTTCTGATCTCAGGACACAGCCATAGGCAGATGGAAGAATAATCTCTGCTACCAAGGGGTCCAGAAGAACTGCTTTTGCTATCTAAACTAAATCCCTGTCTCCCTTTTGTCTTTTACAGAACTTGACTACCCATAAGATCCCTATGAAAACATATTAATTTCATGCTGTCTTCTACAAGTTGCTAGAGGTCTAAGTTGTATAATGAAAATTGAAGGTGGTGATGGTGGGACAGAACTGGTTCTGATTAGCACCTGGGTGAAGACTCTGACCTTGAATACTTTCATTATTTCAAAAGTATAAGGTCCAGAGAGTGGTAGGAGCTAGGAATGTAACTATAGGAGAAACAGCTAATCTTTGCCTGGGGCAAGTGACAGTCAATGGGGGATTTGGAGGAATTAACATAATTACTTAGTAATTACTGAATTACATTTGTGATAGTGCTAGGAAGGAAACTACAGGATGCAGTACAATAAAACATAAGAACCTTCACTATTCTAGGATATTAATAAGGCTGCAGTGAAGACATAGACTAAAGGGACAAATATGACCATTGGGCAGGAGGGTAGTTGGCATGGGGCAGGTGAAAGAGTGGGGTAGGGAATGGAAATGAGGACAGGAAAAGTCGAAGCAGTGGGAAATTTCTTGTCTCACTGATGGGAGGAAAGTGCCAGAAGGCCTGAAGGAGAGTGGGCAAAGCAGGGACAAGAAGGAAATGGGACTCTGGGCTCCTTACCAGTGGGCTGAGAATCCTCCTCTGGGGAATCCAGGAGGAGACACTGTTAGCCTCAGACAATGCTTGGAAGAATTGTTGTTACTGAGGAGGGGAGATAGGGATGAAGGCAGGGCCAAAATTTTGGGACTAGGTCAGGAGGGAGAAGGACTATGAAAACCAGTTCAGGGAAGGATCATTCTTACCAGCACAGACCTGAGCCCACAGAAGAGCTGCCAGGAAGAGCAGAGCCATGAATCTCATGCCTGCGAGTTTCAGACTGGGGATGCTACCAAGTCCTCCAAGATCCTCAGGTCACAGGTGTTGCTCTGGTCTATTTGAGCCTCTTCTTCATGTCAGGGACCAATGAGGGCCAGTGTTGCAGTGGTGTGCTCTCCTCCCCTCCTCTTCTCCCACCTCAGAGCCACCTAGTAAGTCAACAGGGCCCGGTTGGGGCTGGCTGGGATCTGTCTTCCCTGCATGCAGGTCCTGGACAGAAGTTCTGGAACACACACTGTCCTGATCTGCATCCTCTGGCTGCCTTTCCCATCCCATCCCAGACATAACCTGGGCTTCCATTTCTGATAACATCCATGTCCATGGGGTTTCTGTGGGTAGTGCTCTGGCAAAGGGCTGTACTCAGGTACTTCTCCAGATGACAGCAGGATGCTGGATTGGGAGGCCACTATGAGCCTGCTCAGGTCCAATTGAGAGTGGCTGTGACCTTACTTCAGTGAAGTTCATCTCAGGAGGCTGCTGATAGAGCATCTGGGGACTCCTCTTTAAGGTCCAGAGATTACTGGGTCTCCACATTCTAACCAGTGATGCCCAGGCAAGTGACAGTCAATGGGGGATTTGGAGGAATTAACATAATTACTTAGTAATTATGTAGGCTCTAAGATAATACCGCTCAGCTAATCATCATCAGCTCCAGAAAATTCTTGTATAGAAGGCAGAACATGAGGTCACTTCCCAGTTTGTCCTTCAAATGGCAGAAAGTGGCCTGTGTTTAGTCTACATTAGTAGAAAATTCAATCACTTCTCTTTGTCTGAAAATCCCTTTGGTTATATTTTCATGTCCTCAGAATGCCAGAAACAGTTCTAGAGATCCAAGTTCATGACCTGATTTTGAGTTTATTAGATGTATACTCTCGGAGAAGCAATCCACCTGTGCCACTTCTTCTGTTTTCCTTTGATAATGAGAAATTATAATTCCTTTTCATGAGTTTAATAAAAAGAACATATCTGTCAAGATTCTTTCTCTCTCTCCTCTCTGTTCTTGGCATCTGAGGACAACATGCAGTCTTTGTTTCTGGTCTTTACATGCAGTGGTCCTGGGAGTGGGCTCTTCCTTTTTTCTTGGGCTGTGGCTAAAATGTGCTGGGAATCATTTTTCAAGCAGCTTTCCAAATGTGAGGCACTGTGTAGGATCCACAAAGAGGAATACCAGTAGGCTGGGGTCTTGCCTGGAGGGCACACAGTGTTCCCTGGATGCTCCAGAGTGGGCCACAGCCCTACAGATGAGGAGATAGCTGAGATGCACTGGTGGTGGCAGGAGACTGACATCAAAGATGAAGCACATGTTCTTTGTTGAAGACATTGAGTGTCTGCTGCCTTTCATGGCTGAGTACCTTGGGCCAGGCCATGGGATGCTCTGAGTCCATCCCCACAGTGTGCACACAACCCAAGGTACTTGGACAAGTCAAATGGGAGAAGCTTTCTGATGTTTCTCCCTGTGCTCTTGCTGTGCTCTCACCCCCATGGGAGCTTGCTCCACACAGCAGCCACCTCTCTCTTCTGCACAGTTAACTGTGAGTCTCTTATCGTGTCTTTCCTTCAACAGGCAGATATTTTAGGTCAAAACAAGCAAATACTTCTTTACACAACTCTGTTCTTTCTAATTCTTTTAAGACCAAGTTCTTTGGAAGCTACATTTTTTGCCCCATCCTTTTTCTATTTTATGTACCTTTCACCCTGTAGTATTCCACCACCACTGCTGGAACAGAGACAAATTCTTGCTGCAGCACTAACTGAATTGCCACCTTCCAGCTGAATCTTATTTGACCTCTGCAGATTGTGACACTGTTGGCCATTCAGAGTTGGACATTTGGATTATTAAGGATTCTGTCTAATAATAATGATTCTGTCCAATAATAATAGTTGCTGGGATTTTGACTTTCACCCTCCTCACCCTGTCAACATCCCCTATGCCTTCTATAGTCTGGAGTTCTATTCTTGCATCTTCCCCTTTCTCTGTTTACATGCTATGCTGTGTGATTCATCATGGAGTCACTCTTCAGACTCTCATGCCTTCATTCTCACCCAGACTGCTCAGCAGAGCATTAATATCTGCCAAGGTATGGGCAGCAACAGGATACAATACAAACACACAGCCATGCAAGCCAAAGGTCAGTCTCATCTTCCTGTGCAGCCTCCCCACCACCTGCTCCTTCTTCTTTGTGGCTTACACTTCTGTTTAGCAGCACCAACTTCTCCTAGAAATTTAGATGGAGAGCAGAGATTACATTCTCCCTTCTTTCTGACCTCTTGTACTGCAAGGATATGGGATTCAACCAGTCTCCCCCTTTACAAGCTGCCCCTTCATCATTCAGGAGTCTGCTGTTTCTAACCCTTTTAAAGATAAAGGCCAACAGTTCTTGGTTCCCACTTCCATCTGCCTAGTTCAGTGATCCTGGTCCACAAACTGTGCAGAGCATGCATAACCCTTCCTGCTGGCTCCTCTAACCCTCAAGTTCAATCCTGTTATGCTTTTCATCTAGATTCTGCCTCAGTCATGTGGCATTTTCTTTAGATTCTCATATAGATTTGAGTTTTCCTCACCTTTGCCCCTTCCATTGTTTCTTCCATGTATTTTCTTTCATGTCCTTCTATACTTAGACAGCAGAGCTCTTCCTTTTCATCCTTCAGAGTTAAGATTAGGACACTTTCTCTCTGGAATAGTTTCCTCTTGGCCCTCTTCTTCTCCCCAAGAGGGGTCAGGAGACCCCTGTTATGGGCTCCCTGTTCTTTTCTCTCCCTGTGCATCTCTCAGCCTGTATTGGGGCAACCAAGACTGGTCTCCCACATTAGACAAGCTGTGTTCACACATGTCTGGCCTGTGTGTACGTGCCTAACCTGGCTAACATACCTGTTATCCAGTTAGGATGCTTCCCGGGAGACTAAAGCAGGAGGACCACAGGTTTGAGGCTGGCCTAGGAACTAAATGACTTTCCAAGTATCTGCTTCAAAAAATTAAAAGAAAAATAAAGACCCAGGGATGCACCTCAGTGAGAAGGTCCTAATTCAATCAAACATGAATGCATTCATTTGGGTGTGCAGGTGGACATGTGAAGTGAGAATAAATGGGGCCTAGAAACCACTTCAGAATAGGGGCTATTTAAAATTTAGCTAAAACTAATTAGAGGTGTCTGCTTTAAAAAAAAAAAAACAAGATTCAATATTTTTATGTAGTTTTTCTTAACAAGGTACAACATATACAATGCAATGTACACATTAACTATGCTTCGGAGTTTTGACAAATACATCTACTGATTCCAACTAAGACATAAAACATTACCAGCAATCTGCATGTTGCCCTAATGCCCCTTCCCATGCAATCCCTGCTCCTTCCACTAGAGGCAAACATGTCTGTTTTAAAAACTAACTCTATTATAGTATAATTACAAATATTATAGGGATTGTGATACCTACTGTCTTTCCTTTGTTTCCCAGGATTTCTTTTGATATTCTGGATCTCCTTTGGTTACAAATGAGTTTGAGGAAAGTTTTATATAGCCCTGTGAGGTATTCTACTGGTATTTCAATTGGGATTGCATTGAATCTCAATAACAGTTTTGATAGTATGACCATTTTCACAATGTTCGTTCTTCCTGTCCAGGAGCATGGAATATTT
>NW_004524669.1:7556752-7558946 GCF_000260255.1 Octodon degus | reverse complement strand
TTTGAACCTTACTCAAAGATCATGTCTTGTGACATTATCCAAAACTCACCAGGTGCTCATTTCAGCAGCACATGTACAAAGAGTGGAACCACGCAGAGAAGATTAACATGGCCCCTGCGAAGGATGACGTGCAAATTTGTAAAGTGTTCCATATTTTTCCCTAACTACTAGGGAATCTGGAAACCCAGGAAAATACCAAATTGAGGTTTCTTTGAAGATCTGTACCCTTTTGGGATGACTCCAGTTTGTGCTATTGGTTTGGAGCTGGGGTCCATGACTTCTGACATTTTTTTGACCACTTCATCATTAGTAGAGAGTGAACAGTCATTGATGATTGGACCGATGATGGTTGGGGCCTAAAGAAAGCTGCTGATGGAGCTGCTGAGCTCGGCATCCTGGGGCAGATGCTTGAGGCAGCTGAAGAGCACACATGGCTCTGGGTGGTCTACCTGTTGACTGTGGCTTTGCCTGTGTTCCTTGTAATCCTCTTCTGCTGGCCTATAAAGAAGCAGTCCAGTGCTATGGAGCACAAGATGATGGATGCTCCCCAGCCAGATGTGAAGAAGGAGGAGAAGGGAGAGGAGGAAGAGGAGGGGATGAGTGAAAGCCTGAGGAAAAACAGAAAAGTGATGCTGGAGAAGACAGTGTCACTGTTAGTCAGGAGGAGGAAGGCAGGAGCGCTAAAGCAGAGGAGGATGAAATTTTGAACAGATCACCAAGAAACAGAAAGCCACAAAGAAAGTGAAACAATCTTAAGAACTTGATCTGTGATTTTCTTCTCCCTCCCCTCCCAGGTCCTAGGAGAGGACCTGGCCTCCCTTAGGTTGACACTCAGAAATTTCTGACGTCACCACCAACAGGTTCCAGCTGAATACTAGTCTGTGTAACTTAAACATCTAGCAGTAAACAATCACAATTGTGACAAAGGAAGGACCCTGTTTCTGAAGAAGACAAAACACTTAAAATAATGGTTGTGAAATGTAACATGAAGCTAACATGTATTTTTTGTTTTGTTATGTTTTGAGACACCTTTTTAAAATAAAATCATAAAACCTTGACAGTTTAAAATTCTGGTTTAATTTAATATATTAATCTGTGCAGAAATAGCACCAACATTTAGAAATACTAGGAGAATGAATTTGTTTTTATAACAATTTTTTTAAGTTTGTTATAAAACACTCAAGTGTCTCTGTCCCTTCAAATTGGTAATCATGTTTAAAGTGCAGTCATTCGTGGTTATAATGTTATTTTTCTTGCTTCCATTATTCAACTCCTAAGGAAATTGAGGAGGGATTCAGAAGCCCAAATTTATATAAAAGTTCTGTTTAAGTTGTATTCAAATTAGACATAGAAAAATACACCTTTTCACTTGATGTTGATTAGACCATAAAGTGTGCGTGTTCTGTAGCCCTTGGAACTGCTCAGTATCCAGACAGCTTCGCATTTAGTGCAGGACGTGGCCTAATGCAGCACTTGGGCATTCATACTTCCTCGCACAGGGAGGCTCTGGGCTCGGCCTTGGGAGCAGGCGGCTTTTTGAAGATTGCTGACAGGGTACATGAGCTCCAGAGTAGATGGCTCATCGCTTGTCCATTATGTTGACACTGTTTTCCTTACCTGTTTCCCTGGTTCCCAGCTTTCTCCTCTGCTATGCGTTGTCTTCACAGTGCAGCTTGCAGACTTGCTGCTGAAAAATGAGTGTACAGCCTGCATAGTGTTAAGCTTTATTGTGATTCCATATTATTTCTTTTCTTTGTTTTCTAAACAGACCCATACTTTTCCAGGGTCAAAGTACAGGTTAGAATATAAACTTTGATATTTCTTTCTCTCCATTTCTTTAATTCTGTAAAGACTTTAGAAGTCTAATCCAGAGGTGTGCCTATTCTGAATTGACACAGGCTATAAATATTTATGGCAGGAGGTACATACAGGGTGAGTTATCTGATTTTTGTAGAATATTTTAAGTCTTTATTTGCTGTTCATGTAATAGTTGTGTCTTAAATTTACACAATAAAGCTGTCTTGCTAAATTAAAAAAACAAAACTCACTGAAATGCTTTCTTAAGCATAAAACCATGTACAGCTGCATAAATTATGCCATTTTTTGGAGGGGAGCCAGGGATCTACAGCCAGTGGATTTTGTTATGAATTATGGTATAGTAGGAATTATGGCATTTGATCAATAGGCATGAACT
>NW_004524669.1:7552513-7556652 GCF_000260255.1 Octodon degus | reverse complement strand
CTATTTTATGTACCTTTCACCCTGTAGTATTCCACCACCACTGCTGGAACAGAGACAAATTCTTGCTGCAGCACTAACTGAATTGCCACCTTCCAGCTGAATCTTATTTGACCTCTGCAGATTGTGACACTGTTGGCCATTCAGAGTTGGACATTTGGATTATTAAGGATTCTGTCTAATAATAATGATTCTGTCCAATAATAATAGTTGCTGGGATTTTGACTTTCACCCTCCTCACCCTGTCAACATCCCCTATGCCTTCTATAGTCTGGAGTTCTATTCTTGCATCTTCCCCTTTCTCTGTTTACATGCTATGCTGTGTGATTCTTCATGGAGTCACTCTTCAGACTCTCATGCCTTCATTCTCACCCAGACTGCTCAGCAGAGCATTAATATCTGCCAAGGTATGGGCAGCAACAGGATACAATACAAACACACAGCCATGCAAGCCAAAGGTCAGTCTCATCTTCCTGTGCAGCCTCCCCACCACCTGCTCCTTCTTCTTTGTGGCTTACACTTCTGTTTAGCAGCACCAACTTCTCCTAGAAATTTAGATGGAGAGCAGAGATTACATTCTCCCTTCTTTCTGACCTCTTGTACTGCAAGGATATGGGATTCAACCAGTCTCCCCCTTTACAAGCTGCCCCTTCATCATTCAGGAGTCTGCTGTTTCTAACCCTTTTAAAGATAAAGGCCAACAGTTCTTGGTTCCCACTTCCATCTGCCTAGTTCAGTGATCCTGGTCCACAAACTGTGCAGAGCATGCATAACCCTTCCTGCTGGCTCCTCTAACCCTCAAGTTCAATCCTGTTATGCTTTTCATCTAGATTCTGCCTCAGTCATGTGGCATTTTCTTTAGATTCTCATATAGATTTGAGTTTTCCTCACCTTTGCCCCTTCCATTGTTTCTTCCATGTATTTTCTTTCATGTCCTTCTATACTTAGACAGCAGAGCTCTTCCTTTTCATCCTTCAGAGTTAAGATTAGGACACTTTCTCTCTGGAATAGTTTCCTCTTGGCCCTCTTCTTCTCCCCAAGAGGGGTCAGGAGACCCCTGTTATGGGCTCCCTGTTCTTTTCTCTCCCTGTGCATCTCTCAGCCTGTATTGGGGCAACCAAGACTGGTCTCCCACATTAGACAAGCTGTGTTCACACATGTCTGGCCTGTGTGTACGTGCCTAACCTGGCTAACATACCTGTTATCCAGTTAGGATGCTTCCCGGGAGACTAAAGCAGGAGGACCACAGGTTTGAGGCTGGCCTAGGAACTAAATGACTTTCCAAGTATCTGCTTCAAAAAATTAAAAGAAAAATAAAGACCCAGGGATGCACCTCAGTGAGAAGGTCCTAATTCAATCAAACATGAATGCATTCATTTGGGTGTGCAGGTGGACATGTGAAGTGAGAATAAATGGGGCCTAGAAACCACTTCAGAATAGGGGCTATTTAAAATTTAGCTAAAACTAATTAGAGGTGTCTGCTTTAAAAAAAAAAAAACAAGATTCAATATTTTTATGTAGTTTTTCTTAACAAGGTACAACATATACAATGCAATGTACACATTAACTATGCTTCGGAGTTTTGACAAATACATCTACTGATTCCAACTAAGACATAAAACATTACCAGCAATCTGCATGTTGCCCTAATGCCCCTTCCCATGCAATCCCTGCTCCTTCCACTAGAGGCAAACATGTCTGTTTTAAAAACTAACTCTATTATAGTATAATTACAAATATTATAGGGATTGTGATACCTACTGTCTTTCCTTTGTTTCCCAGGATTTCTTTTGATATTCTGGATCTCCTTTGGTTACAAATGAGTTTGAGGAAAGTTTTATATAGCCCTGTAAGGTATTCTACTGGTATTTCAATTGGGATTGCATTGAATCTCAATAACAGTTTTGATAGTATGACCATTTTCACAATGTTCGTTCTTCCTGTCCAGGAGCATGGAATATTTTTCCATTTTTTTCAAATCATCATCAGTCTTTTCTATCAGAGTACCATAATTTTCACTGAATAATTTTTTTTTGGTGGAACTGGGGATTGAACTCAAGACCTTGTGCTTGCCAGGCAAGCACTTATTCTACTGGACTATCTCCCCAGCCCTGTATAAATCTTTTACATCCTTTGTAAGATTGATTTCTAACTATTTCATTTTTGATGCTATTATGAAAAATGTGGTTTCCCTAATTTCTCTCTCAGTGTGCCTGTTCTTAGTGTATAAAAATGTTACTGATTTTCATGGAACTGCCATAGAAACAAACCTGAGAATCAGTGGAACAGATTAGAAGACACAGGAACAACTGCAAACACACTCAGCCACCTTATCCTTGATAAAGAGGCCAAACAGGTTCAATGGAAGAAAGATAGCCTCTTTAATAAATTCTTCTGGTAAAACTGGCTTTCCACATGTCAAAGTCTAAAACTAGATCCATGCCTATCACCACACACAAAGCTACAGTCAAAATGGGTCAAAGATTTAAATATTAAAACAGAAACACAGGTCAAAGAGATGGCTCAGTGGAATAAGTGCTTCCCTGGCAAGCACAAGGGCCTGAGTTCAATCCCTGGTTCCACCAAAAATAAATAAAGAAATAAAGAAAGAAAGAAAGAAAGAAAGAAAGAAAGAAAGAAAGAAAGACAAAATCTTCTGTAGAAAAATCTAGGTAAAAGCCTTAAAGACATAGGGGTAGGTAGAGAGTGGATGAATAAAAACAAACTTCATGAGAAATGCTTCAAGGAATCAACAACTGGGATGTCATATTTTTGAAAAGTTTCTGCACTTTGAAGCAAATCTCCAACAGACTAAAAAGAAAACTCACAAACTGGAAAAATTATAGCCAATTGTCCCTCAGACAAAGGCCTTCTATCTAGAACATACAAAGAATTTTAAAAAATCAGCCCTCCCAAATTCAAAGACTTAATCCAAAAAATGGGCATCTGAGATGAATAGGCACTTCTCAGAGGAAGAAATACAAATGGTAAATAAATATATGAAAAAGCATTCAACATCATTGGTCATTTGAGAAATGCAAATTAAAACAACACTGAGATTCCACTTCACCTCAGAAAGAATGACTAACATAAAGAAGTCAGCCAATAACAAATACTGGAGAGACTGTGGAGAAAAAGGAACCTTCAGCACTGTTGGAGGGAGTACAGACTGGTACAACCACTATGGAAATCAGTGTGGAGATTCCTTCAAAAGCTAGGATTATAGATCCCATACAAGCCAGCTATTCCCCTCCTGGGTGTTTCTCCAGAAGAACTGAAAACCTTATACCACAGTAATATATGTGCACCCATATATATAACAGCACAATTTGTTATAGCTAAATTCTGGAAATAACCCAGTTGCCCATCACCTGAAGAATGGATAAGGAAGATGAGGTATTTTTACACAATGGAATATTATTTAGCTATAGAATGGGATAAATTTTCAGTAAATGGATGCAACTAGAGAGCATATTCTTAAGTGAAATAAGTCAGACCCGTATGTGCAAACATCATATTGTCTCCTTAGCGAGAGAATGTGAAAGAGGAAAAAATGGAGTCTAAAGGGTACAATAGACACTGGGAAAAGGGAATGAACTTATTGAAAAGGAAAGAGTTACTGAGTTGAGGAGAAGGATAAGAGAGGGAGAGGGGAAAGAGATATATCTGTGTATGTAAGCCAGATGCTTTGGACAACTGTATTACACATTTCTGTTGGTTTATGGAAAGAAGTAGTTAATCTTTTAATTTGATTTTTTAAGGTACTTGGTACAGGGTCTCATTATGAAGCTTGGACTCATAGTGATCCTCCTGTTTTTAGCCTCCCATGTGCTGGGATTACAGGTGTGCGCCACCATGCCCAGAAGGCTCAGGATGCCCAGGGGCAGGGCTAGTGTGGCAGGAGGGACCAGCAAGATAGTCCACTGAGCTATCTCGCCGGCCCTTAATTATTTAATTTATTTGATCTCCTTTTTTCCATTGTTTTTACTTTTTCTCTTCTTAATTTCTTAAACATTTCTTTCTTCTTCCAATTTTACATACATATATCTGGTAATATGAATAACTGGTTGAAGACACCATTACAATAAATACTAGGAAATTAATTTGTTAAGTGAAAATCTGTAAACTATAATTTGTTCTGT
>NW_004524669.1:7545720-7547303 GCF_000260255.1 Octodon degus | reverse complement strand
CTGCCTTCCTGCCTTCCTGCCTTCCTGCCTTCCTGCCTTCCTGCCTTCCTGCCTTCCTGCCTTCCTGCCTTCCTGCCTTCCTGCCTTCCTGCCTTCCTTTAAATGTATTGAGCCTGGAGCCAGGGAGATGGCTCAGTGGAATAAGTGCTTCCCTGGCAAACGCAAGGGCCTGAGCTCAATCCCTGGGTCTGCAAAAAAAAAAAAAAAAAAAAACAGGTTTTTATGGACTACTGGACTCTTTTAGAATATTTTGCTGAGTTTACACACCTATAATATTCAAATGAGAGAACTAAACAAAAAAGGGGATACAGATGAATGTCTATTTTGTATCTGTGTTTTCAAAATGGTTAGGACAGATATATAGTTACATTCTCTTCATGAATAGAGGGGTTTGTTCTAATAGTGTTTGTAAACAGGATATCATGTCCGCATCTTGTACAGCAATTAACCACTAGGAAGAATGTATGCAATGTATTAATTATTGAAACTGTCCTACCAATTTGATTTGAAACTGTCTCATTGCTATTTGTTTATCAATAAAATTATAAAAAAATAAAAATAAACAGTCAAAAAATTAACAAAAAAATGTATTGAGTGCAGGGTCTACAGGGTCTACAGGGTCTCACTACACAGATTGGGCTCATCTGTATCTTCAGCCTCCCAAGTGCTAGTATTATAGGTACATGCTGTCACACCCAGTTTCTATTGCTGTCTCAGTGGGCCCTGGGGTTGGGGCCGGCAAAGCATCTGGGAATTGAACCCCCTGCCTCTGAGTTGCCTAAGCAGGTGCTTTAGTCCGCTGAGCTAAATGGCCTGCTCTTCTGGCTCACTTTATGCCTCTGCTCTGTACACTTAGTCTTCTACCCTGACTTAATATGCTCTCCCCAGGATTCTGCCTAATGCCATAAAGAAATAACTGGATAACTGATTCTGAGCAAGCTCATAGGTTTGCTCCTAGGGAGGCCATATCATTGCTAAGTTTTAGGTGTTTGGGTGGAAGAGAGATCTGTGGACTGAGATCAGGCTAGGAAATAGGACAGGTTGCCACCCGGGATGGGAAGCTGTTGGCAGGAGTCCAAGCAAAAGGCAGCATGTGAGGCACAGGCAGCCTGAGAGTCTGGACAGGGCCTGCTCCCTTGTGGGGTCAGAATTCTGCTAGATAGGCTTCGTGAATCCTTGACCTTGTTTTGTAATTCTATATATTCTCCATAAGTACAGTTGTGCCAAATCTGGTAGACCTCCTCTGCTGGGATAAATGAGCTAAGTAAAGGGTATTTTTCTATACATAAGCTGGGAGGACATCAGGGACATTTATGGGGTGACAAGGCGGAACATCCTCCAGAACAACTCACAGGGACAGATTCTGGTGGCTGGCCTGGCTTCCATCTTTTTCAGTGTAAAACACTAAGCATTTGTGTGTTTAGAGTTAAGAGGACAGTCCATACATTCAAGGTTGACTTCTCATCTTTCAGAGAGGGCCAGGGGCATGGGGAACAATAACAAATTTAGTCTTGTCTGAGTACACATCTGAGTGAGACATAGGAGCCATGTGTTAGGACGGCATCTGTCAGAACTGCAGACAA
>NW_004524669.1:7541390-7544731 GCF_000260255.1 Octodon degus | reverse complement strand
GGCCCCTAGAAATTCTCTTTAATAGAGAGATTAATCACAGGAAGAGCTGAGCTTAGAGGAAGCCAGGAGGAAGGAAATCAGGATATCTGCCTCCCCAAAAAAGAAGACAAGGGGCAGCTACTTACTTTAAAAGAAAATTCCTATTTAGTATGTAAAAATACACACACCTATACATTTATGTATATAGATAGATAGATAGATACTTATTTTTATATATGCATATATATGCATATCTATTAATATAAATAAATAGAGATAAATATAGATACAGGTATAGATAAATCACTAACTTAAAGCTGCCTTTTCTATAATGTTCCTCCTAACCAACCTATGTATCTCAGAAATAACCCCCCACCCCAAAAAAAAGAAAGAAAACACTGACAAGGACAAAAGGGCAGGAGGAAGTCAAACAAAGCCCCACAAAAGAAGATGCACATAGGCAAATGTGCCTGGGTTAGGGTCTTGTGACCTAGAGCCCACCCAAAGACAGCTCAGGAGCCAATTGGATTATGACAAGTGTCAGGTATCTACCTAGAAGGAAGAGTCCCTAACCTAATGAAAGAAACCAGGGACAAGCGCTTGGGAGTACCCGTCTTTTTCATGACCCCATGCCTTCTCTCCAGGGTAGCTTGTTTCTGTCTTTTGCTTTTTTCTCTGTACAAAATAGCCATCTTTCTTAAGCTTTGTCCCTCTATTTCATCTTTGGTGCTGGGTTTTTGATCCTAGCTGGCCTACTCACCCCACAGTGACAATGACTTCCAGCACATTCTTCACAAGGAAGGGCTAGATAGGTCCCATAGTAAGAGTGGGAATGAAGTTGGTGGAGACCTAGGACTCTGGAGACAAATCCACTCTAGTAGCAAAGGTGGGTGAGAGAGCTTAGTGGTGAGCAGCAGGGTGAATTCAGAGGCAGGAGAGCTGGGACTTCCTTCTGCAGTGCTGGACATTCATCAGAGAAGGGCATGGCTGGGACTCTACTCTCAGGGCCCAAAAGGTGGGCTTGAAACTAAAATTAAACTAAATTAGGTTCAAATGTGGGGTATAGTGAGGCAGCTAGAAGAGGAAAAAGTTGGCTCTGCACTGGGTCAGGGTGTTGGGAAGAGAGGGGAATGCTAAGGAAGCACTCAGCACATTATGGGGAGGGAGCAGGTGAAGGCAAGAGCCCATGGCAAGGGCAGGGAGAGGTAGGGCCTGGGAGGTGTCCTGCTGCTGCAGAGCTGAACCCAGGTGAGTGAGGGGACCCAAGGAGGGGAAGGCTTGAGCACAGTGCATGTGTGCCCTTGGGTGGTGAATTTGTTTAGGCACGGAAGGTGATCGCTTCTAGATTCCAGAGTCATCCTGAACAAATCGTTCTGTAGTCAACCAGAGCTCTTCTTGCTGTTTACACAAGTCTCTTTCAGGACAAAATTAGCCCCCAGGCTTCTGGAATCAGCTTCTCTGCACACAGACCAGCTTTCTTCTCCTTTTTGGGCCTCAGGAATTAAAGGGGCAAGTATTACCTGGATGAGAGGGGTGGAGCAGGGATTTGTGTGGTAGACACCTTTCCTCACTTATTAGAATACAGTGTTTTCTAGGAATTTGAAAATGTGTTTGTAATGATCTATTACCAACCATAGAATATTTAAAGGAAGGCACAGAGTGCTCATAAGGGCTAGTGATCCCTGAAAGGCTGATATTTTTTCCTCATTTAAGATAGATACACAGAGTTCTCTGGGTCCCTTTAGGGAGCACTTGTACTGAGGTGTCTGGCTGAAGATCCCTGGTCATTGCTGGGATGCTGGTCTGACTCTTCTCCTCTGTGAGTTTTCTGCATGGTCTTCTCTACCAGTGTACAGAGTCTGATTTGTTTACTGCAAGTCAATCCAAAAGGAAATGTGATTGTGGAGCAAGGGAAGTGCATTTGGGATTTGCATGGCTTCTCCAGATGACTAGTTTAAAGGATGTGGTGTTTGTGTATTTGTAGAAGTTCTGGTTATTTGTGAGAAATCTGTTCTGCTGTCTTTATCTTTATTAAATTTGTACTTGGCCTAGTGTGTTAGTTTGACACACTGAGTACATTCTAAATTCCTTCATCCCAAGGAAGAGAGAGCTGATGAGGGGTAGAGAGTCACCAGATCTGGGAGGTTACTGGACGAAATGAATGTGGGGAGGCATTGTGGACAGAGGGGATGGGAGTGAGAGCTTTCCGTTCTGAGGAATTGTTAGTGTGACTTTTGAATGGAGGATCCTGGCATAGGAACTGCATGAAATTGCCCTCAGGGACTCTGAAACAAGGGCAGGAAGAGCTGAGGGGAGCACTTGTTAGATAAATTGTTGGAAGCAAGATTTAAATAGGAGGAAGGATGGTTACTCTCCTTGAAGGAGGAGCAACTGCCTCCATTTTGGCTGAACCTGACCCTATTTCCATTTAACGATAAGTATGGAGCTGACCAGGACTTTTCCTTAGCCCTTCAATTGACTTAAGCAATGCATATGGGTCTTGCCTAGGGACTGATATGTGGTGTTTGGAGCTAAGAGGAGAGAGCAGTGTTTCCCTAGGCACCCCTTATTTCTCATGTGTGAGCCATTGGGAGGCAGGATGGAAAGCCCTGCTCTACGCTGTCCACTGAGATTGTACCTTAGTTAGGAGTCCATGACTTCCCAGGGCATAACAGATTACACTTCAGAGCTGAATCACTGATCCCGAAAATTAGATCCTACCTCAGTTGTGTTATGCAGATTACTCTCTCTGTACATCCTTCTCTCTGCATATTGCACAGATGAACTCAGGCCTCCTATATAGCTCAGCTCACAACCCTCACCTACTTCCTGCTATTCTCACAGTGACTCACCCTCAAGCCACTCTTTCCTTCCTAAATTAATAAAACTCAGGTTTGTCCTTGAGTTGAGGCCTTTGTTCCAGCTAGTCATTATTGCAACTGGATTTTGGACCCCTTGGCTCCCCCTAATTACATATGTGTCTCAGTCTTTATTCTAGCCATGATTTGCACTGGAAGTGGTAGATTCAAGTGAACTCGCTGAAATTCTGATAACTTGTCCATGGGATTATGGATATAAACTTCCAGGGCTACAGTAAGCATGGCAGGGGCTCTCTACCTCTGTTTGTATGACTCTCTCCTGGGTCCAATTTCAACATCCTCTCTGCACCCTGTACTTAGTTATTGATGCTGAGAGAAACGCCTGAGTAAGTGGGAACATATAACCACTCCAGAGACCCAAAGACACAGAGAGTGGTTGTAGAGAAGTCATTTCCTCTGTGTACAACAGACTGCAGAAAGAAGGGTAGTGAGAAGACCTGTTGAGACTATAGAGGAGAATGAGAGACTAGTTCTTGGGGCTGG
>NW_004524669.1:7517028-7534060 GCF_000260255.1 Octodon degus | reverse complement strand
TCATGGGAAATGTTCTGCCATATGTCTGGTTGACCTCTGTTCTGCAACTGCCATTTCCAGGGAACATCTGTGCTGAGTGGCTAGGAGATCCTGGCTTCTTTTCACAGCTGTCACTGGATCACTGGGTCTTTCTGGAATGCCACCAGCCCTCCTTTGGCCTCTGTCTCCTGTGTAGTATAAATGGGTTTGAATAGCTACTTCTCAGGAACCTGCGAGTTCTGACAGCCCCTGTGCCTGACCTGGACATTGGTAGGGCTGCCAGTGCCTGCTGTTGCTGCAAGCCTGTGGGACTCAAGAGCAATAGTCCAGCTAGGACAGACAGCCCACCTTTGCAGGGCACACTCTCAGTACAGTCCTGGCCTGGAAGTCTTCAACCTGTCCATATACCTGGGTCCAGCAAACCTCTGCTTTAGGAAAGCAATCTGCTAAGAACAGTTTATCCAACTTTCTCTGTTTCTTGCTTCCTTTAGGTCTCAAAATTTAATCTCAAGATGTAGATCCCTCTGCTATAAATGAACATAAAATTGTGAGTGCCCAGCCTCTTCCCCCAGGTCCTGCAGGATCAACTCTGTCTTCATGGGAAGAGCCTATCTGGGCCAGCAGAGGGCTCCCCTCCTATGCTCCTGTTACCTCCAGAAGTGTTCTAGGCAGCCTCTGCCCTTAAGCCATTTCCCATCCTGTAGTCCACCTGACATCTGCCCTTTTCATTTCTGCAAATCCCACAGTAACATGTACATAGAGGTATCTGGTAGAGACTCACTTAGTGCATGTTTGTCAAGTGAATGAGTTGTTGCAAGAAACAAATCTCCTTTCAGTTTCTACCTTCTGTGGACACTAGAGCGATGCCAAGGACTGCATGGGGGCTTCGTTATGGGAGAAAAATGAGGAACTAAAGTCAGGGAAGTTTGACTTCTCCTCCTCTTCCTTCAGTGGTGGCTCTGGTACTGTGTTGGAGAGACCAAGGTGAAGGAGTGTGTGGTTATGCCCTAGACTCTGCAGTGTGGTCTCTTGGAGAAGCCAGGCTTCTAGGATTTCACATATTGCTTTCTTTGATCAATTGCATGAATCAGGCACTGGCTATGTGATACTAATAGGTGTTATAGGAGTCTGGGGAGCTCATAGCATAGTGGTTGCAAGAAGCAAAGGAGATGGGTAGGAGGGAGAGGATCCATGGAATGGACTGAGTTAATGGGTTAACTCAAGGAGGAGGAGGCAGGGTATTGTCAGCATTGGCAGTTGGGACTGGGGGTTGGGTAGCTGGTGGTGGAGTTGGTAGTGGGGAGACATTGCTTCATTCTACAGAAGGTGTGTGCTGAAGAGGAATGAGAAATGGGTAACTCTGGTTAGATTATATCTAAGGGAGCAATATTTTGGAATTTAAAATTGAAATGGTCATATTTACATACTTCCCTAAGAGATGAATCAAAACTTGAGATTATGTTATAATTTGTACCACCGAGCCCATTACATCAGACACCTGGGTGGGTGATCACAATAACTGGGCCCAAATATTACTGTTTTAGAAGTTGCAAACAGGCCAAGTTTAATGATGTCACCCACATGTTCTTGCTATGTGCCCTGCTGCCTTATTGGATCAGTTTTAGCTAAGCAATGGTACTTGTAATTGCACAGACTGATTATAGTTTGACCCGTGTTGTACCCACATTTGTGACTTTGCTGCAGAAATTACCCTGAGAAAGGGCCTCAGGGGCACCCCATTTCCTGGGCTGCTCTTGTCTCTCAGCAGCTATTTCTAGTCTCCAGTGAACTTTTCTACTTGTAACCTCCTTTGTCCTTTGGAATTTATTCTTTCTTTCAGGCTACACAAACTCAGAATTTCTAACCTCTACCAGCGCAGGAGTTTTGGGTTTTTTGCATCATCAGGACACAAGTGGATTATGACCTACCTGAGCCAAAGAGACTTGGAACCTGAAGATTCTCTCATATCTAGGTTCAGAGATTGAGTTTGGCTGTGAATTTTTCCCTCAATATCTTCTTGTTGCCCTTACAGCCTGTCGAGACAAGGCTGTTCATGTGGATCTCCTCAAGGGAGGCTTCAGTGCTCTGAGGAGAGGAATGATCCTAGATACTTCAACCACAGCAGAAAGTAACTCCCATCCTGTGTTATTGTTCCTTCTGGTCTCAGAAGGGACGCTTCCAGCTGCGTGGTGTGTGGTCACAGTGTTTGTGAGAAAGGGAATAGATCCTGTGGTTGCCTGTTCCTTTTCTTGTCTGGCTGCATTGTCTGGCTCTACAGCATTGGGTGTTGCCATGGTAACCAAGAGTCATAGAGGACAGATTATGACCTACCTGAGCCAAAGAGGCTTGTGACCTGAAGATTCTCTCATATCTGCTGTATAGGTTCAAGGACTGAGTTGGCAGTCAATTTTTTCCTCAATATCTTCTTACCTTTCCCCTTTGGAAGTTTCTTGAGTTGACGGAGACTCTCATTTTGGCTCTTCAATTCTGTGGTTTCCTCATCCCTTAACAGTGACTGCTCTGACAGGATGGACTGCAATTGCAGAACCAAATCAGCAGGGAGGTCTGGGTGCCATTTCCATGTTGAAGACTCATCTTGTGAGGATATCATCTTTTTGAAGACGTGACTCCCAGTATGTATTCTTCAGGTGACCCTCTCCCTCACATACAAGGTGCGTGGGGTCCTAAAGGGAAAAAAGACACAGCTTAACTTACAAAAACTGTAAGGTCATTTCAGAATGACCCACAGAAAATCCACAAACCAGGCAAACTGTGCTGATAATAATGAGCTGGAAGTGTCATCTGCTCATGGAAATCTACTGGGATGAAAGTGGCTGCTGAACAAATTCCCCAAAGATGAAACTAAAGTGACTGTAGGGAGGCTGGATAGCCTCCTGGAAAGTTGTGAAGATATAGGAAAGGGTTGATGTGGATGATGCAGAAGCCAAAAGGATCACTTCTGATGAAAATCAAAACACTGACAAAGAAAATAACAATTCACAGAAAGAATAAAGGTGATGCCTGTGATTTCTTCGAACTTACTGTGGTTGCCGACTTCTACCTCAGCTACTCTTCCCCTCCACACCCAGTTCAGGTCACTCAGCCAGAAGTGCATACTCCTGTGAGCCAGATCACTAACTCTCTCCATGTGGGACAGGCCTACTGCTAGCTGCAGAAGAGAGTCCTTTCCATGATACGTGGAAAACAGGACACTGAGCATGACACCAGGAGCTGCCCTCAGCTGGGAACAAAAGGAAGATGATGTCTTAGAGGCAAAAAAAAAACCTAGCCTGAAGGACCCCCTCAAACAATCTTAACAACCCCCTAACTTCAAATTTTCACACTATATGCTAAATACAAATATGCTAAATTACAATATATGCTAAACCCACTCTGACAAAATATAAATAAATGTATTATTTTGCAATGGCAAATACCAATGTGACACTCAGGATTGGTAGGCAGATTTATTTACATCAACAGCCACTCGTCAGGACCATTCTAAGAGTGATCCCTCTTAAGATATAGAAGCAACAGGAACTGGGGCAAGAAGTATTACCTGGCCAACTAAGAAGGTGAAGTATGCTGGCTGAGAGGGGGAATAATTTTCTGTTACAATTTCTCTCTAAATTTCTCCAGCAAATCTTTCCTGGATGTACTACATATGATCTTCTGAGACAAGGCCCAACTAGAAGCAGTAGTATAAGGGTTTTCAGTGATCCTAAGATGGGTCCTAGTCAAGCTTCCCAAGATTTCTGTATTACACAGTTTTTCCCACAGTTGTTTTTAGGAATATGCATAAATTAAGCTGGTCTGTTCTTCACCATTATTATGGAAATGTTAATCTGACCTAGAAGAGGATCTAGTGTGTCTGGGATGCTCATCAAATCTTGTTCAAGTGTTTAATTGTTCTATTAGCTTGGGGCAGCATCTATGGAGTTAAAGGCAGAATAACACATCTAGCAGCAGGTGCTGACTTCAGGACTAGGGTAAGTAGCATGAGAACCAAAGATGATAGGTATGAAACATTCTTATGAACTATGTCCTCAGGCTTCAGCCAGGCATGACCTGGTCACCCTTCAGAGTGACCAGGGCAGGGCTTTGAGTATGTTATCTATTTAAAGTGGACTGTCTAGTTCAGGTAATTTCTTCCAGTATATCTAAGGCTGTATTTCTTATACTTGTAGAAGTAGTTAATATGTATCCACGTTATATGTGTGTGGGTTACAAGTTTTTTTTAAAAATTGTAGAGCATTGTGACCTGTATGCTCTATGTAGTTTTTACTTTCTAATTTTTGGGTTCTCTCTGCTATAAATGCAGGCAAGGACAGCTGACATTTTGGTCCTAGCCTTTCAAGGTCAGTGAAGACTCAGGACATAGGAGAACCTGTATGTAACATCATGTAACTCAATTGTGTCTCAGATTTATAGATCAAGGAGATTATGGGGCCAAAGAGGAAAGTGATTGATGTTGAGTGTTCCTAGGGAGAGTCACATGGAGAGAAAACATTCTCTCAGGCTTTCAGAGAGCAAATTGGTCAAGCAACGGCCATGACTCATCCACATGGCTGAAACCAGCAAAGGATGTGCACACTGTGATACAGGGTTACAGGATAAATCCTGAGGAAATTTGACTGACCATATCAGATACAAAAGTTACATTTCTTGTTATATAGGTCTTGCTTTATCTTGGTCTTAACCATCCAGCAGAAAAGTATAATAATGAGGTATGAAAAGTAAAGACATATTAATATGCTGAGCTGTAAGAGGCTCAAGTCAACATCTTCTGACATTGCCAGACCTATGGATAACCCACTACTATTATGGACTACTGGAGTATATTGAATTATTGTGCTGAATTCACGCACCTACGATATTTAAATGGCAATGGGATATCCATCTCTGACAAGTCTAAACAAAAAAGGGGAAACAAATGAAGAACCATTTTGTATCTGTATATACAAAATAGGATAGACATACAGCTATTTTCTCTTAATTCAATGAGAAGAAAGGTTTGTACTAATAGGGGTTGGACAGGCTATCATGTCTGCATCTTGTACTATGAATGAATAACCACTAAGAAGACAACAATATGCAATGTATTTATTATTGAAACTGTCCTACTAATTGGTTTTGAAAATGTCTCATTATTATTTGTTTCTCAATAAAATTTAAAGAAAAAATAATGAATCTCTTCATCATGATGCATAATCTCCTTGATGATTTGCTGCATTTTGCTTGCTTTTATTGAGGAGTAGTTCATCTATATTCATTAGAGAAGTTGGCTTGTAGTTCTCTTTTTTAGTTGGCTCTTTCTCTAGTTTTGGAATCAGAGTAATACTTGCCTCCAGGAATGAGTTTGGGAGAATTGAGTCCCTTTAAATTTCACTGAAGAGTTTGAGAAGAGTTGACATTAAATCTTTTGTAAATGTCTTGTAGAATTCTGCTGTGAATCCACTGGTACATGGGTTTTCCTTTTTGGTAGACTTTCCATTACATTTGAAAGTTTGTTTCTTGTTACTGATTATTCAGAGCTTGTATATCTTCTTGCCTTGGCTTTGGCATTTCATATGTATTTAGGAAATTCCATTTCCTCTTTGCTTTTCATCCTGTGAGAGTAAAGATTTTGTAATATGGTATGTATGATCTTTTGAATTTCTCTATGATCTGTGGTGATTTCACCATTTTCATTCTTTATTGCATGAATATGGGTTTTTCCTTTCCTTTTTTATGATTGGTTTGGTGAGGGGTTTATCAATTTTCTTTGTTCTTTCAAAGAACCAATTCTTTGATTCATTTATTTTTTGTCTTGTTTTCTTTGTCTACAATGCATTAATTGCTGCTCTAATCTGTATAATTTCCTGCCTTTTTGGGGCTTTGGGCATGACTTGCTCTTCTTTTTCTAGGAGTTTGAGGTGCACATAAGATCATTTTTTGGGCTTGTTCTGTTTTTCTAATGTGAAAATTTACTGCTACAAATATTCCTCTTAACACAGCTTTCTTTGCATCCTACAGGTTTCAGTAGGTTGTATCTGAATTTTCATTTTATTGTACATATTTTTTTAATTTCTTCTTTAATTTCATCTGTGATCCATTGTTTGTTTAAGAGGTTGTTATTTAATTTCCATGTGTTTATGGTGCTTTCCTAGTTTCTTTTGTCAATAATTTCCAGTTTTATTATGCTGTGCTCAAATAGTATGCATGGGATAATTTTAATTCCCTTGCATTTACTTGAGAATGCTCTGTGTTGCAGTATATGGTCAGTTTTAGAGAATGTCTCATATGCAGCTGAAACGAATGTGCATTCTGTTGTTGCTGGGTGAAACATTCCATAAACATCTACCAAGTCGATTTCTTCACATATTTGGTTTATTTGTGTATTTGTTTGCTAGTTTTTGCATAGTTGCTCTATCTCTTTGTGACAATGGTGTGTTAAAGTTCCCCATTACTATTGTATTATTGTTCATTTGATTTTTCATGTCTGTTAAAATTTGTCTTATGTAGGAGGGTGCTCCTACACTGGTGGCATATATATTTATAATTGTTATCTTTTTCTCTTGCAGTTTTCCCTTTAACCAGTATGACTTTTCATTTGAAGTTGATATTGTCAACAACCAGGATAGGTATCCCTGCATTTTTCTGACTTCCTATGGCATGGAGGATTGTTTTCCATCCTTTGACTTTTAGTCTGTGAATTTCCTTTTGAGTGAAATGTGTTTCTTGTATATAGTACATTGTTGGATTTTGTTTCTTCTTCTGCTCTGCTAGTCTCTTTCTTTTAATTGGTGAATTAAGGCATTTACATTGAGTGTTATAACTGATATGTATTTCTTTATCTTTGTCATGTTATTCTCCTATAATAGGTTCTGTACTTTTTCCCTCTTTTTAATGATTTAGTCTGTTTGGTGATTCATTTCTGTTGTTCTTGAAGCTGTGATCACTTCTGTCTCTTTCTAGAATATCTGTCAATACTCTTTTAGGGTTAGTTTGGTGTTCATGAATTTCTTCAATTGTTCTTTGTCATAGAAGGATCTTAGCTCACCATTGAATTTGAAAGATAGTTTTGCAGTGTACATCAGTCTGGGTTGGAAGTTATTTTCTTTCAGGACCTGAAATACTTCACTCCAAGCTCTTCTTGATTTGATGATTTGTGTTGAGAAATCTGCCTAGTGTCTTTTTTGATGTTTGGTTTTTTGGTTTTTTGGTTGTTTGTTTGTTTGTTTGTTTGTTTGTTTTTTGTATTTTAGTAAGGGTCTACAGGGTCTCACTACATAGATTGGACTCATAATGATTCTCCTGTAGTCAGCCTCCCAAAGAGCTGGGATTACAGGTGCATGCCAGTCTCAATAGCCATTTCAGTGGGCCCCACTGACGGGGCTGGCACTGCATGCCAGAGATCAATTCCCAGCTGCTGCATCTTCCTAAGCAGGCATTTTAATCTGCTGAGCTATTTGGCTGGCCTGAGAAATGTGCCTTGTTCCTGATGGGCTTTCCATTGTAGGTGATTTTTTTCTTCCCTCTAGAAGCTTTTAATATGCCATTCTTTAGATAAATTTCTGAGATCTTGATTAGTATGTGTCTAGATGTAGATTTATTGTGATTAATGCTGTGTGGAGTTTTATATGCCTTGTTTATCTATATGTCAGTTTCATTTCTCATGTTTGGAAAGTTTTCTGCTAGTACTTCTGCAAATAGTCTTTTTATGTCATTTGCACTGTCTCCCACTGTTTCATTGACACCTATTATTCTTATATTATTTTGCTTTACATCATCTTGTAGCTACTAAATTGTTACTTCTTGGTTCTTTGTCAGTTTTGTTGTTGTTTTATTTTGTTTTGTTTTGTTTGTATTTTAGGACAGGGTCTACAGTTTACAGGGTCTCACTGAGTAGATTGGACTCATAGTGATTCTCTTTTTTATAGCCTCCAAAGTGCTGGGATTACAGGTGTGCCACAACACCCAATCTCAATCGCTGACTCAATGCACCCTAAGGGCAGGGCCAGCACGGCAGGCCTGGGGATTGAACTCCCTGCTCCTGCATTTCCTAAGCAGGTGCTTTAATGTGCTAAGCAATTAGACTGACCTTCTCTGTTAGTTTTAAGAGATCTTTTATTTCACATTCGTTAACTGTAACACTGTCATCAAAGTCTGAAAGTCTATCTTCAGTTTCACTCTAGCAATTTTGCCAGCTTTCAATGCAGTTCCTAATTTCTTGGATATCTGTTTGAATCTATTTCATGCATTCTAGTTCTTTACTGTATTGTTCCATCAGTATTTCTATCAATTTTCTATTCTCTTCTATTTTTCTAGCTGTCTTCTTTAGGTGTGCTGAGCAACTCTTTCATAATTATTGTCCTTCCTTTTTGGACCTGAGAGATTATTTCTGATCCTATTTCTCTATGGCCTGATGGACTTATTTCTTTACCTCAGTTGATATTATTTCAGAAAGTTCAGGTGTGTGTTTCCCAAGTTCTTACATGTCATTGTCTCCTGGATTTGTTTGAGGTGGGCTAGAGGATTGAGATTGCCTTTTGCATTTTGGTATTTTTAAAGCTCCCAGTAATTACCCAGACAGAATACTGCAGGCCACCCAGAGTCCACTAAAGTTCTTAAATAACTCTGGAAAAGCTCCACATCTGCACACACTGGGCCACAGATCACAGCTGTCCTATGTCCCGCAGGTCAATCAGAGGTCTCATAGGTTCTTAAAAGTTTGGACCCACTCCAACAGAAGCTCCACACCTGGAGACTAAGGATAGTCAGAGCTAACCAGAGTCCAACAGTTTTCCCAGAGTCCACCAAAGTTCTTAAATGGTGCCAAGAGAGCTGTGCAACTGCACCTAGGCATTTCATATGCATCAAGTAATCTACTGTATTTGTCTGACTTTGCAAATTTATTGACATCAGGCTTGCCAGGTAGTTGCTAATAAGGTTTTTGAGTCCATCCATGTCTACTATAATTTCTTCTTTTCATTTCTAATTTTGATGATTTAGGTCTTTTATTTCCCTTTTTGGTAAGATTGACTAAAGGTTCATCTATTTTGTTTATTCTCTCTATTAAAAAAAGAAAGACAAAAACCCAACTCTTCGGTGCATGGATGCTTTGTATTGTTTCTTTCCATATCAATTTCATTAATTTTTTCTCCAATTTTTATAACCTTGCTGTACTAAATTTAAATATAAATTGTTTTTGTTTTTATCAGACCTCAGGAGGCTTATTCTGTTTTCATGATATGGGCATTCACAGCTAAAAACTTCCTTCTTAGAATTGCTCTCATTTTATCCCTTAGGTTCTAGTGTATTGAATCTGCATTGTCATTTAATTCTAGAAATGTTCTATTTCTTCCTTGATTTCTTCTCTCATCCATTGAGTTATTCAAAGTGTATTATTGAATTTCAATGCCAGACTTTGAATTTCTGTGATTTCTTTTGCTATCAATTTCTAATTTCATTACACTATAATTTGATAATATCAAATTACAAAATTAAAATTTGGGACTATTTTGCATTCAGTTAAGTGTGCTTTATTGGCTAGTATGTGGTCTATCTTGGAGAAAGATCCATCTACCTCTGATGAGAATGTGTATTCTGTTGTTCCAGCCCAGTTGCGATCTGCTAAATTATTATGGGCTTGACTCAACATGGTTGAATCCCAAAAACAACAACTTATCTTCCCAGTGATCACTTCCTCCTTTCCCATCCAAGTACTGAATATAGCTGCCTTTTTACTTTCCTGCACCACACAGGAGACCCCAGTCAGCTCCTTACATGTCACTGAATCTGCCCCTCAAACTCCATCCCCTAGAAAAGTCCATAAAATCTCAACCTTCCTTTATCTCAAGTCAAAGCATTCCCCCATCTCCTTGAGATCGTTTGCTTGTACTCAAAGTTAATAAAGGCCTTGCTCCTTTCTTTTGCTTCTGCTTCTCTGCTGCACCAGAAAAACCTAACTTTTTGGTGCTGTGATTCTGATAAGCAAGGTGCGTGGCTTCTGGGAGGTCAAGGCCCAGTTCTCTTTAAGCCAATCTCCTTTCTTCTGGGATCTATCTATTTGCTATTGTTAGGTTGCTTCCAATAGCAATTGACCTCATTTCTCACAGGTGAGCCATGTCTCAGTTCTTGGAATTTCCACTCTCAGTTTCTCAGTTTCAGTCTTAGAAATCATGGGCCCACATCAGGAAATTGACTATGGTCTTTGGACAGGGGACAACGCCCTCATGCTTCTTGGGCAGGGCTACTGCCCTCACACCCTGAGGCAAGATACTTCTCCTCCCTCACCATCTCCCTGGTTATGACTGGAAAAACAGCTGTGAGGGTCTCATAATTCATGCTCTGGAGAGTAGATACTCTGTGAGGTGTGAAGCTCTTGGCTTATTTCAAATTTAGTCACTATGGGACATATACCTTCCCTCCCTCCAAAGACACACCACTGGAATGCCTCCTTTGTAATCTTGACTCTTTTGGCCTCTGGGAGGCCATAAACCCCAAAAAACTAACCTTTGACTGTAATGGCAACCAATGGCCTGGAGAGGAAATTTTAACCCCTTAGAACTTCTGATACGGCAATGGCAGAGTCCTATAAAAGCCTGAGGACACACCTCTCCCTTCTTTGGACATGTGGAGCAACCCAAATACTTTTGACCCACCCCACACTGCCAGGCGACCCCTTACCCGACCCTCCTTAGGATGGTCCTCCTCCTATTTTCACCTCTCCTCCATACCCACAACCTCCCCAGCCTTTTCACTCTCCTCAATCAGATTCCTTCAAGCTTCTCACTTTTGGGTGAACATGATCTGGGAACAGCTAAGGACACTTTCTTCCCCAAGTCATTCATACCCTCCCTCTGCATTCCCCCAGGCACTAGAACAACTGGTAAAGGACAATAGCTCACTAGATCAGACTCATAGTGATTTTCCTGTCTACATTTCCTGCTGTCATTTCCTTCTCTTCTAGCTGATCCTGTTATTCACCTCCCCATCACCCACCTCAGTACGTCACCAACCCCCTTGCACCACAAGAAAAACATTCTGAGTCAGTGGCTTCCCAGCCCTCCACCAAATTGTACCTAAACCAAGAAAAAAAAATCTTCCTATGGCTCAATCCCAGATATCTGCCACAAGCTGTAAAAGGTAGGAGTCTGCAGGAATAAATTTGTTACTGCCACTATAGGGAAGAAGCCTCTTAGACTTTGGACAGATTCTGTTGCAGCTTTTTCAATAATCACCCAGCTGATGCTCCATTTGCAAACTGGAGAATGCTCAGTGTTATTATATGTATTCATACCTTCCAAATGTAAAGCGTTCTACAATATAAAACTGATAATTTTTCCTTTCAGATTTCAACATATGCTTTTCTCTTGTGTGCTCAATGTTTTTAATAAGAAGTTCATGTCAAGCCAACATGAGGTCATCACTCAAATGATAATTTTCTAACAAAAATTTGTATGATATGTATGCTGTGTATGTAACATTACATTTAGAGATGCTTAGCCAAAATGGAGATTTCACCATAACTGTTATGCTACACTACTATGTATGAATATTGATGCCAAATTTTCTCTGCAAAACTGTTGTCCATTAACTTTCTACAGGGACTTAATTACTAGAACATCCATGGCTGATAAGAAATAATAGTTCTCTGGTTGTACTTTATATTTTGAGGTGCTTAATATTCAGATAAAATTTTATTTTATTTTATTTTTGTATTTTAGGGAAGGGTCTACAGGGTGTTCAGGGTCTCATTACTAGATCAGACTTATAGTGATTCTCCTGTTTACACTCTCCCAAGACCTGAGATTACAGGTATGCACCACCATGACCAGTCTCCGTTGCTATCTCAGCGCACCCCAGGGGTGAGCTGACACAGCAGGTCCAGGGATTAAACCCCTGGCCCTTAAGCCTGCTTGCAGGCAGTTTAATTCTCTGAGCTATTTGGCTAACCCTCAAATAAAATTGTAATAATTAAGTGTATTGTTCCCACTAAAATGTAATGCCATTAGCCTTCTTTTCTAGATGTTCAACAACTGAGGTTTAGAGATCAAAAATTAGAAAAATAAATGGACTAAGAATAATCAAAATTTTGGCCCTAGAAAGGTACTATACTTGGTTCCAAATTATACCCTGAGATTAACTGGCCTTGATAGTAAGAAATTAATTTTAATTAATAGGTCTTACTTCAACTTAATCTTAATCATACCACAAAAAAGTAGCCACAAATTATTAAAAGCTCTGAAAATTTACTCAGTATCCTGGTGAAAAACCTGCTGAGTTTCTTTCTCGCCTTGTAGGTGCCTTAAGTAAGTATGCTAATGTTGATCCTCAGGTGACTGTCATGATCTTTGCTAACTCCTACTTTGTTTCCCAATCTGCTCCGGACATTCATGACAAACTTAAAAAGATTTCAGTCCTCAAACACCAAAGGGAGACTCCCTTAATCTTGCTTTCCATGTCTTCAATAATAGAGACAAAAAGTAAGTATTACAAGGGGCAGATTTTGGCTGTGGCATTCAGGGTTGTCATCAAAACAGGACCTAAGTAAGGTGATGCTAAGCCAAAACAAAATGGTGCCACCTGAGCCCTTCCTGGACCATGTTTCAAGTGTGGCAAAGAAGGACACTGGGCACAAGCCTGCCCCAACCTGCAGCCACCACTGGGACCTAGTCCCATCTGTAAACTTGAGGGTCACTGGAAATGCAACTGTATTTGTCGGTGCTCTGAATCTCACTGGACATCTCATGTAGAACACTTTTGTTGTTGACACGGGTCACAGATAGTGTTCTTCCTGAGTTTTTCGGTCACTGTATTAGACCTACAGTTTCCATAGTGGGAGTTTATGGCCAGCCTACATGACCCCTTCAGACAGGGCCCATTCCCTGTTGACTCCAGACACTGTTCTTTTCTCATTTCCTTCTGAACCCAACCTGCCAAAAAATTTCATGGGGAGAGATCTCTTCCTAAAGCTCCACTTCTGTTTCACCTTATTTCCACAGTGTTCATCCTACATGCCCAACCTGTAAGAGCTCAATGTACCACCAGCTCCTCCCTCCCTTTTCCCTTGTCGACCACATACTCTGGGACACTTCCAGTCCCTATCCCTGCCACCCATGGTACCCTTGTATTAGCTTGCCTCAGGAATCCTCAGTCTACTCTGGGATACTTCCAGTCCCTATTCCTGCCACCATTGCTACTCCTATACTAGTTTGCCTCAGGAATCCTTCAGCTTTCCCTGCATTCCCCAATATCCAATAGCCCCTAAACACCAAGGGGGATTCAAACCTATAATTTGATATCTCCTTACCAATGGTTTTCTCTAAACTGCCCAATTACCATATAATTTCCTATTCTTGCTATACTCAAACCTACTGGATCCTATCATCTAGTTTAAGATCTCAGGGTTATCAAGAATGTGGTTATACATATTCTGACACATACTTCATAGGTAAGAGCTCAACAAACACAAACACCAAAAAAGGGCAAGGTAGGCCATACTCAGTAGATCTAAAGTAAAAAGGCAAATGGGTTTTTAAAATCCTACCTCAGCAAACTTATCCTGGAGCTGCACCTACCTTGGCCTTAGCTCCTTTCCTTAGCTCTAATGAGACTCAGGATATGTCCCAGGTCAAGTACTTCCCTAAGCCCATTTGAGCTCATATTGGCTAGAACACAAATATTAAGAACTGAAAGACTGAGGGTGGCTTGCCAGTTAGCTCAGTTGTCTAAAGCACCACAGGGGACTGCAGTTAGAACCCCAGCACCACATGCTGCACCAGACCCGCCCTTAAGGCAGCCTGAGCCAGACCAAAAACAAAACAAAAAAAAAAAAAGGCCAGCCTGATAGCTCAGCAGACTAAAGCACCTGCTTAGGCAGAGCACAGCAGCAGGGTTTCATCCTCAGGCCTGCCATACTGGCCCTGCCCCCAGGGCACAATGAGACAAGGATTGAGACTGGGCATAGTGGTATGCACCTGTAATCCCAGGACTTGGGAGGCTGAACACAGGAGAATCAACGTGAGTCTGATCTATGTAGTGAGACCCTGTAGACCCTATAGACCCTGTTTTAAATACAGAAAAAAAAAACTGAAAGACTGACTCTTCCCCTTAACCATGCTCATGGTGGAATGACACATTTGGATCATGGGCACCCTTCCTTCTTCCCCTTCTGGGTCCTTTAATCATGATAATGACAAGTCTATTTATTGCAACCTGCCTTTTAAAACTTTTTTCAAGGTTTCTTGAATTTCAAATGTGAGTCATCACTAACGATTAACTTCTCATCCTAGCTGATGCTCCTGGCACTAGCTTTATATGACCATGAACATTATCTTGTCAATCTTCCCCACCCCCAAAGTGGCACCCCTATTCAACAGGAAGTAGTCTGAAAGAGTTATCACCCCTTCAAAACAACTAAAAGAAGAGAATTTTAATGATAGGTTCCAGCCCAAGTACAAACTGTTAAATTATTATGGCCCTGAATCAATGTGACTGACTCCCAAATACAACAGTTTATTTTCCAATGACCTCTTCCTCCTTCTTTCCCACCCCAGTCCTGAATACAACTTCCCTTTACCTTTCCAGCAACACAAGGGAGACCCCAATAAGTTCCTTAGGTGTCACTGAACCTGCCCCTCAACCCCCTCCCCCAAAAAAAGTTCATAAGATCTCAGCCTTCTGTTGTCTCAGATCAGAGGATCTCCCACCATCTCCCTCATATCCTTTCCATGTTCTCCAAGAAAATAATGGTTCCCCCCCCACACCCCGTTGTATTTTCTTTTCCTTCTGCTTCACTGTCACTCTGGAAGAAACCTAATGGGGGAAACACTCTATAGATATCCATTCAGTCCATTTTTCAAATGTTTAGATTAATTATATTTCTTTATTGATCTTCATCTAGTTGACCTATTTGTGACAATGGAATACTGAGGTTTCCTAAAATTGTATTAATGTTTATCTGATATTTTGTGTCCAGTAGTGTTTGTTTTATGAGTTGTGTGAACCTGTATTTGATGCATATATGTTTTTTAAATTTGGTTTCTAGTGTTTCTTGGGTGTTTTGTTTTGCTGTTCCGTTTTCTGTTGTTTGGATTTTGTTTTATTTTTTTCAAAGACAGGGTCTCACAATACACTTCAGGTTGGCCTTGAACTCACTATGTAGTCCCAGCTGACTTCAAACTTATTGTAATCCTACTGCTTCACCCTCTTTACCTCCCAAGTGCTGGAATTACTGGGGTGTGCCACCATGCTCAGCCTGTGTATATGTTTATAGTTGTTTTGTTTCTTATTAAATTGCTCCCTTAGCCAATATGTAGTGACCTTTGTTGTCACTTCTGATCATTTTTAGCTTGATGTTCATTTTGAAAATAGAACAACTTATCCTATTTTTTAAGGTTGTCAATGCATGGAATATTATTTCCCATCGTTTGACTTTTAGTCTATGAATTTATTTTTGAATTAAATGTGTTTTTTGTACATAGTATACCATTGAATTTTATTTCTTGATACATTCTTTCAGTCTTGCTTCATTGAGAAATTCAGGCTGTTTATATTAAGAGATATTACTGAAATATATTGACTTATTCCTGTCATTTACATTATTTTCCTTTTTCTAATTCTCTTTGTTTCACTTCTACTTAACTGCTCATTTCTTAATGTTCTACATATTCTACTGGAGATTTTGGCCTTATTTACTCCATTTTCCTCTTTCTAAGACATCCTTGAGAATTTTTTGAAGTGTTGATTTTGTGGTCAACAATTTCTTTAGATGTTCTATATTATGGAAATGTCTTATTTCTCTGTCAAATTTTAGTGATAGTTTTGAAGGACAGTTCATTCTCAGTTGGCTATTGTTTTCTTTTAGAGTCACATACAGTTAACTCTAACTTAATCTGACCTTTATAGTTGGTGTTGACACATCTTCTGTAATTCTAATGAGCTTTGTTTTGTAGTAAATAAATTTGTTTTCTTGCTTGCTTATTTGTTTTTGAGACAGTATCTCACTATGTAGTTCAAACTGTCCTTGAACTCATTATGTAGCTCAGGCTATCCTTGAACTCATGGCAATCTTCTGCTTCAGCCTTCCAAGTGGTGGGATTATAGGCATGTACCACTTCTCCTAGTTTACGTTGTTTCTGTCCTAACAGCTTTTAAGATTCTGTTATTGTATTGGGCATCTGACAATTTGACCATGATATATCTTGGAGAGGTTATTTTTGATCATAGCTATTTAGGATTTGATATGCCTCATTTTTCTGTATGTAAAAATTTTCCCATATTTGGAAAGTTTTCTGTTATTATATTAGTAAACAGAATTTTTATGCCATTCATCCTCTCTTCTGATTTTTACTAGTTCCAGTTAAACTTAAATTAATCTTTGCATCTTTTAGCAGCTACTAAATCTAATTTTTATGTTCTCTTATTGCTTTTAAGTTGCCTCTCCTTTAAAAAAAAGTTATCTTTCCTTAACTGATCATTGACAACAGCCCTGGTTTTCAAGTACTGATACTCTTTCCTCACTTTGGTCACTTAGGCTGCCCATACTCTGAATAAATTTGTTTAGTCTCTCAAATCTCTGTTTCATACCTTTTCATGGACTCTAATTCTTTGCTATGATGGTCATTCATGTTTCTATCATTTTGTTTAGTGCACCTAGATTTTTATTAGTGTCTTGTGTAGATTTGGTGATTGTTTTGTTTGTTAGACCACTATCCTCTTAATTATATCTTCTTTGAGCACACCATGCCCTGTAGTGACCTCTTCTGTTCTCTTGCCTGTTATTCTTTCAAATAATCTGTCCATGAGACTTCTGACCTAGTATCCTTTGATGCCCCATGGACCAGCTTTGAAGAAGTTGAGAGTTTGGGGAGGCTTTTTTTGCCTTGTCTTTTCATGTATTGTTATTGTTGTTTGCTCTGTGTGTGTGTGTGTGTGTGTGTGTGTGTGTGTGTGTTCTATATTAGCGATAATTATAGTGGAAATCTGTATGGCTACTATGAAGACTTCTTTAATTAATGTCTGCATTTTAATGAAGCTCTCTTGGGTTTTGCCTCTGTTCCAGATC